>NC_046657.1:80781933-80852212 GCF_010883055.1 Belonocnema kinseyi
GTATTATAAAATAATGTTTTTAATATTAATCATCTCTATATGTATATATGTGTATATGTATGTATGCTATATGTGTGTATATATGTATGCATATGTATGGATCTGTACATATACACATTTAAAAAAAAATTTTTTTTAATTTTTTAAATTTCTTATTTCAAATTTAAACTCAATTACGCGCTTCCACATCAGTGGTTTTCAATGGAAACTTGCCTATTACATCATCGTTCATTACGTATTCTTCATGATCTCTGAAACTGTCAATTTCTGTTCGTCTGTCCTAACCTACGCTAATTTGTTTTTCTTATATAAATTTAAAAAAAAATGTAGTTCGAATCGAGTGAAGCCTCGAAAAAATTTTTGAGACTTCTAAAAAATGACTAAATTTTAATTAATTTTTTAAAACAATTGACTGAAATGTTATTATTTTTTTGACTGAAAATTGATCTGTTTGACTATTTTAAACTATCATCAACTCAGGTAACAATGTATTTAAATCTACGTAATTATCTATCATATTTGTTCAGACTAAAATTACTAATATTTAATATAATTATTTAGGTTAAGAACCTTTGAAAAAGGTACGCATGTGTACCGAAACGTCAGGAAGTTTCAAAAGGAGTTTTTCTAGAAAATAAATATCTGAGTTTCGAAGAACATGTTTTTTTTAAACATATTTATTTTTTCGATTTACGATTGGACCGTAAGACATAAATAATTTGAAATCTACGATTTGAAATCAATAAAAAAGACCAATCTTAAAAAATAGAATTTACATTTTCATTCTGAAAATTAATTTAAAAAAAGGCTTTTCCACTAAACAGTTAAATGCAGTTTAACTTTTATTCAAGTATATTGAATTTTTAATAAAAAGGATTAATTTTAATCAAAATAGTTCAATTTTTTAACCAAAGAGATGAATTTTCAACTAGGAATATAAATCTTTAGAGAAAAATGACTTCTTACTAGAGTGATTTAATCAAATCTTTAAAAAAATAGTTAAATACTCAAGCAAACAAGAATATTTTTTCATCAAAAAGTTGTATTTTCATAAGAAAAAATTAAAACTCTCCCGAATAGATTAATTTTTAAATCAAAAAGATAACTTTTCAATTAAATATTTGAATTTATGGTTTAAAAAATTTTCGTTAACTTTTCATGATCAAAATATAAATTTTTACACGAGTAATAAGTTTCTGCGAAGAAATTGAATTTTTAATCCAATAAGAAGAATTTTTAGCCCAAAGGAATGATTATTGAACAAATTTACTGAAATCTCTACCAAGTTGTTGCATTTTTATGAAAAAAAAGATTAAATTTCTGTTAAAACAGATGAATTTTTATGTAAAAAAAAAACAAATTTTCAAAAAAAAACATTGGAATTTAAATTTAAAAAAAGAGTTCAATTTGCCTTTTCAAAATCAAAATATGGATTTTTTAACACAAAATAATTTTCTACGAAAAAAATTAAATTTTCTGTCCAAAAAGATAAAATTTTGCAACCAAAAAGGATGAATTTTTAACAACATGTTTTAATTCTCTACCTACTTGTTGCATTTTTATCCATACAAGATTAAATTTCTGTTAAAACGGATGAGTCTTTGTGTAAAAAAAAACAAATTTTCAACAAAAAAAAACATTTGAATTTCAATTAAAAAAAAGAGTTCAATTTGCCTTTTCAGAATCAAAATATGAATTTTTTAACACAAAATAATTTTCTACAAAAAAAATTGAATTTTCAATCCAAAAAGACGAATTTTTTCAACCAAAAAGGATGAATTTTTAACAAAATTGTAGAATTCTCTACCAACTGGTTGCATTTTTATTCATAAAAGATTACATTTCTTTAAAAACTGATGAATTTTTAATTTAAGAGAAAACAAATTTGTTTAAAGATTGTTGAATTTTCATCCAGCAAAGATTTTAGTTCTTTTTTCAGCACCAAAATATTAAATTTAAACAAAAAGTAAATGTTCTACGAAATAGTTCAATTTTCGAAAAATATAGAATTTGATCCAAATAATTGCCTGTTTATCCAAGAAGGATGTCATTTCTTCTAAAACAGATAATTAAAAAAAAAACATTAAAAAATAGTTAAACCAAGTAATAAAATTCATAACTAAAAAGATAATTTTCAGGCGAAAGCTTTTGCGAACATGCAATAATTACGTATATGAATGAACGACCCCCCCCCCCCTGAAGTGTTACGTAATTTAAGTACAGTCCCTAAAGTATTATTAAAAAATGATATATTTGCTGTTAACCAAGAGAAATATTGAAGCAGAACGAAAACGGTACAATTCATACAATTTAATTAGAATTTTACAATCTATAATTTAATAAATATTGTCCAATTCATTAAAATTGTTCTAAAATTTAATTATATTATTTCTCGGAAATCAGATTTGGTTCTTTATCATTCAAATAATTGATGTAGGTAATATTGTACGTGCAGAACTTCTTTCTATAAGTGCACTTTTATCGATAAAATTCTTTTAAATATATCCGGATGGGCTACAAGCCAAAAAAATGATTGACCTAAAAGTCGCCGCGGCGTGTAAAATTCCGCATTTGATCAATAAATTAAAAACATTTCTTTCATTGTAAGTAATCTTTCCTCTTTATTTTCTTTTGCGATTATTTATTGAACTTCGGGTCGCGCAGGAGCTCTCAGCAACCTCTTTTTTTTTCTTATCCAGTAATACTGTAAGCTCGACTGTGAGCTTTTTATCTAAAAGTGTATATTTAACTCCTAACGTATAATTTATTAATATTAAAGTTTTTCTTTTTGCTGATAATAAAGACCCTATTAGGGAAATAATCATTTTCTTGATAAAAAAAACTACAAAGTACAATTTCTAATGTTTCATTTACAATGTGCAATATGCAATGTAGAGTGCACAAATGTACAATATTTAATATAAACAAAACAGAACATACAATCCACAATGTGCCATATACAATAAATAATAAAAATGTATGATTGTACCAATGTTGCACAATGTACAATTTGTCGTTATGCATACAATAATTATAATATAAAAAATAGTGTACAATTACAATCTAAAATGGCAAAACATTGTAAAAATAAGGAGCGGAAGACAGCTGAAAGTTAATTTCCAATTCAAAAATGCAGTGCTTTAGAAAATTATCTGCTAATAATTGTTTTTAGGAATGAGTTGTTCCTTAAAAAGCACATTTACGTTCTCAGGCGATAATAGTGAAGGTTGTTAGTAAGAACATGATCAATGGTTGGCGTCCTCGTTTCGCTGACTTGCGGAATTTATATTTCACCCTCCAGTGAATATGGACTTATGTTTTCCCTTCAAACTTTTACTTGACATTACAATTATAATGAACAATTATACTTTTAATTTTCCTCAATTTAATTCTACATTCTACCATTTTTACCGAAATTGACACTGTGAATTTCATAATGAAATGCACACTGTACTCTCTGAAATTTGCAATAAACAACTGATTTTACAATTGCACAATAAAAAATAATTTTTCGTAAATAAGTTTTCTTTTGCCAACAAAAGTCAGTACATATCGGTAACATAAATCTGCGAGTAAATTACCCCTACATGCCAATTTTCATCATAAAAAATTATTCTCCAGAACATTTGATTGTTTTAACCCATAAAAGAAAAGCAATTTGTGAGTTCTAGATTTTATGATTGAATATTGATTGCATACATTCTATCGCATACCGCGTGGGTACATTGCTCTTGGGAAATTTGTTTGTTAATGAAGTTCCTTAACATATTTATTGCCTCTTCCTGGATCAATATTGAAATTAATATAGTTTCGATGATTAGAACGGTTGACTATTCTATTATATTTAAAAATAGGAATGGTTGTCGAAAGCTTGGGACTATCGATCTGTAGTTGCCTTCTATCAAGAATAATGACGTCCTTTAGACTTCAAAGCAGGATTATGCAAAACTTCCTTATCAGATTTTATAAATATCTCCAAATTTGTCAAAGGGACCAGAAATGCACTGTTAATTGTGGATTCTCCAATTGTCAAGGATTTTAGAATGACTTAGAAATCCAGGTCAGGAGTTGCCAGAAACTTTTGAAGAGTTGAAGGGAATACCAGGAGTGACGGAAAATTCGTTTGAGATGGTTTCAATTTAAAAGTCTTTATTCATCGTTTTTATTCCTCGAACCAAATGATAAGGACTTCATAGGGAAGTAGGCGAAAGTCCCTCCCACCTTTCGCTTTCATTCTCATTCTCTCATTTGCTTTTTCTGAGTAAAATTTGCCACATTTTTCTTCCCACGTGAAAAGATTCCCCGGAAAGTACTCCACGGAAATTTGAGTTGGAAAATTCATTCAGTTTTCGTGGAAATACCACTAACTTTCCGTCGAGTCATTTTATCTATTTGACGTTCCTGGTGACATCAAAATTGTCAAAATTGTCTAAATTTCATAGGGTAACATTACTTAAAGATATTTCAATATTATATAAAAAACAAACTATTTGTTGAAAGAGTGTTTTTGCGATTTTCCATAATTCTACGTTTTTGAAAGTTATATTGCAAGAAATTTGGATAAAAAAAATATAATGATGAAATTTCTTAAGATTATTATTGTTAATAATATAAATAAATGCATTATTCAGACATTTTTTGAAAGAACAATTATTTTCTTTCTATGCCATTTTTTGAAATTAGGAACTAAATGCTAATTTTAGAAAATTGCATAATTTGTTGATTAATCTTATGATTTTCTAAACAAATTTAATAAACAAATGCATTATTCGGGCATTTATCGGCAAAATATCGTTTTTTTCAATGCCAGTCCTTTCAGTTGGGAACTTCATGAGCATTTCAGCAAAATTAATTATTGGTTGATAATTTTTGAGGATTTTTTAAAACAAATGCATAGATAAGGCATTTGTCGGAAGAAACATTGTTTTTTTTTTTGAATGTCAGTCTTTTTAATGTGGAAATACATGATAATTTCAACGAAATTCATAACTAGTTGATAAACTATATATATTTCCTTAAAAAAATGAAAAAATGTATTATCCTGAAGCTGCAGCCTTATTAAAATAATGAAAGTAATGAGAAACTAAATTAAAAGGACTGAGATTGAAAAAAAACTTTTTTTTGGCAGTGCTAAACTCGTTTAAACTGAATTTACGATAAAGCTCGCAATAAAAAAGTTTGACATCGAAAACAACAAATTTCCGACGACAAATGCCCTATTAATGCATTTGTTTATCAAAATTGTTTTAAAAAATCAGAAAGTTAATCGATTGGTCAATTAGTTATGCATCATGCTGAAAATGTCATGAAATTCCCAACTGAAATGACTAGCATTGAAGAAGCGAATGTTTCTGTCGACAAATGCCCGAATAATGCATTTGTTTATTAAGTTTGCTTAAAAAATTATAAGATTAATCTACAAATTATGAATTTTTGTGAAATTATCATAAAGTTCCCAATTAAACAAAATGTCATAGAAAAAACAACTAGTTTTTCTGTCGAAAAATGGTGATTACTGAATTTGCTAAATAAATTTGTTTATAATATTAGCAATAATAATCTCAAGAAGTAATTTCTTCATCCTTATATTACTTTTATCTAAATTTCTTGTAATATAACTAAAGAAAACGAAAAATTATGGAAAATCTTTAAAAAATTCTTTCAACAAATCATTTGTTTATAAAAATTGTTTTTGTTTATTATATAATAATGAAATATCTTTAAATAATGTTATTCTATAAAACATAGGCGATTTCAATAATTTTCATTTTATTGACGAGCACTGGGAACGTCAAATAGAAAAAGTGGCCATTTTTTCGTCATATTTGTTTATTTCTAAAAAAAATTGAGAACCTATTTTAAAAATTAGGATAGACAATTCTCTTAGAAATCATATCAGCTTTTTTTCAATATTTTTTGTTCGAATCGCTCAATACATGTGGGCTATACGTTACAGCCAACAGTTATTAATCAATAAAATTTTTTTTAGAAGTTATTCTATTCCTATTATATCTACTTCTTATATAAATAAACAAATAGCGAAAATGTGACATTCTTTAATTATTATTTTTTATCTTTAAACAAGTAAATTAATTAATCCCATTATGGAAGAAAATAAATGTCGAAGTATCTAAAAAATATAAATAATTTACAAGATATCGAATTTAATTGTCATAAACGAATTATATTAAGAAAGTATTAACATGGTAAAAATTGTTCTTGCAAAGTATATTTGTAAGTTGAAATTTCTTGATTTTATTGACACGATCATATTTGTTCGTGAAAATTTGGTTTCTGGTATAATTTGTTTATTTTATAAACTAATTACATAAAAATACATATTTTATACATTTATTGGCCGAAAGTACTCGTTTCTCTTTCCAATAGTCTTTAAATTATATTAGTCGTGATTTTTCATGATTCAGATCTGTCATTCGATATTATTTGTTTATTTTAGAAACAAATTTTATAAGCAAATGCATAGTTTGGTCATTTATGGAGATGAAGTAATCGTTTTTCTCTCTAATCATCTTCAAATTACACAAGTTGTGATTTTAGTGACAAAGAATTATCAATCGATATTATTTCTTTATTTTATAAACAAATTTGGTAAAAAATGCATAGGTTGTCCATTTATAAACCAAAATTAATCGCTTTTCTTTGAACGACTTTAAATTATATAAGTGATAATGTTTAGTATTGATGACTTCTCTTTCAATATTGTTTATTTATTTTATAAATAAATGTTATAAATGAAAGCATAGCTTGGCTATTCATAGACACAAAGTAAACTTTTGTCTTTTTTATCGCTTTAAAATTATATTAGTAATGATGCTTAGTGATTAGAATTTGTCGTTCGATATTATTTGTTTATTTTATAAATAAAATCCATAGTTTAGCGATTTGTAGACAGAAATTAATCCTTTTCATTATTATTTTATTTAAATGATATCACTGAAAATATTTTGTGTTGCTCTAGAAGAATAAGTTTCCAAGTTGCCTATGAATGGCCAAACTATGCATTTATTTATTAATTAAACAAATAATGTCCAACGAGAATTCGTTACCACTAGCTGTAATTACTTATAGAATTTGCAGATGATTACTTTTTGTCTATAAACGGACAAAATATACATTTGTTTATAAAATTTGTTTATGAAATAAACAAATAATATTGAATGATAAATTATTCATATCAAAACACCAACACTTATATAATTGGAAGATGTTAAGAATGAAAACAAATTACTTTCTGTCCTTAAATTGCCAAACGGTATTTTTTCATAACAGTTTTTTGTAAAATTAACAAATAATATCGAACGACAAGCCCGTATCAATAAAAATCATCTCTTATATAATTTAAAGGCGATTAGAAAGAAAAACGGTTACTTTCTGTCTATAAATGGTCAAGCTATGCATTTGTTTATAAAATAAATAAATAATATCAATGGACAATTTTTCGTCACTAAACATCACTACTTAAGACATTTGAAAATGATTAGAGATAAAAACTATTACTTTGCTTCTATATAAATGACCAAACTATGCATTTGTTTATAAAGTAAAAAAATAATATTGAATAGCAAATATTTATCACTAATTATTACCAATAATATAATTTAAAATCCGAGGAATTTCACCTTACAAATATACTTTGCAAGCAAAATTTCCACGATATTGATATTTTGTTAATGTAATTGGTTTATAACAATTAGATTCGATATCCTTACAATTATTTGTATTCTTTAAATACTTCGACATTCATTTTCTACGAGACTAGGAATAATTAAGTTAATTATTTAAAGATTAAAAAATGTCTCATTTTCGCTCTTTGTTTATTTCTATACAAAATAGATAATAATAAAAATTTTAAAATCGAATCCATACACGCTCATATGCAACTATTTCTGATAACTTCTAAGAAAATATTTTTAAAATCATTTCAGAATTGGAGGGTAGAAGTGATTTTGAATAGTGAATTCCCGATTCAGCCCACTTCCGGTATCGATCAGGGTTAGAAGTTCTTAAAAGTAAAGTTTTAGCTAGGAATTTCCGTAGAATTTCCGTGGAGTACTTTCCAAGGAATTTTGATGTTTTGAAGTAAATTAGACATAATTTTCTTAATATCGACCACTCAAATTTCGAAATAGATTTTTTCGGAAAATCTCTGATCCCGCGTGCCGGTTTTGAGTCATAATTGTCCTCACTGTCCTTCTTATATATGCACACCCCTTTATTTTGATTTCCAGAAATTAAAAAAAAATTTGTTCGTAATAGAGATTGAATTCTCATTTTAAGGAATTTTTCTTAAGTTTACGAGAGTATTGGAAAAATTTAATAAATTGGAAAAGGGTTGCAAGATATTAAATTATTACTCTGTTTTTGCATAGATTGCTTTTCAGATTTAGGGATTATCCATTAACTACATTACCAATTTTGGGCAATATTTGATTCCCTCCCCCCTCGATGGCAACCATCGATTTTGGTTATGACCCCCCCCCCCACTATTAACGTAGCCTTAAGGTAAAATCCGATTTTACGTTTATGCAGATTTAGGCGTGTGTGTGTGTGTTTATGGCGATTCAAGTTGCCAATTTGCGTATACTATCTACGTAACCGTATGGTAAATTATAAACTTCGCCAATAAATGAACAATTAAAATCAAAAAGTGATTTTCAGAGCAAGTGTTAAAATGTGCCTAACAGAATTTTATGTGACAATTATTCCGGGTGTTATTGATTTTTTAATCTAAGAAAGGTCATCTTTTAAAAAAATGGAATCGTTAAACTTTAATAAAAACTAATAATTTTAAATTTGAACAAAAAAATTTCTACCAAACAGTTGAGTTTTTAATTAAATTATTGAACTTTCAAGGAAAAATGATTAATTTTTAACAATAAAAACAAATGAATTTTTAACAAAATAGTTGACTTTTAACAAAAATTTGAATTTTTACTTAAAAAAGAACGAATTTCGGCCAAAAATGGAATTGTTAAAATTTCAATTACGAAAGTAATTTTTCAAAAACAAAAAAAGGAATTTTTAACAAAACAGTTCAATTTCCAACTAAAGAAATTAATATTTAACGAAACTTTCGAATCTCCAACCAAAAATATGCATATTTAAGAATTTAGTTCAACTTTAAAACCTGTTAGTTATATTTTTAACCAAAACGATGAATTTTTAAACAAAAAGTTGCACTTTCAAATAAACTAGATTAATTTCCAAAAAAACGAATTTTTAATAAAAGAGTTGTATTTTATAAAAAGTTGAATTTTCACCTAAAAAAAAACATTTTCGACTAAAAATGGAGTACGTAAACTTTCAATTACCAAAGTAATTTTTATCCAAAAAGATGATTTTAAAACAAAAAGTTGCTCTTTTAAATAAACTAGAATAGTTTTCAACAAAAAAAACGAATAGTTAATATAATAGTTGAATTAAAAAAAAAAAACTGAACTTTAACTAAAAAAAAAGAAACATTTTCGTCAAAAAATAGAATAGGGAAATTTCTAATTACCAAAGTAATTTTTCAGTAAAAAAAAGAAAAAGGAATTTTCAACAAAACAGTTCAATTTCCAACTAAAGAGATGAATTTTTAAATGAAATTTGGAATTACCAGCCAAAAAATGCATTTTTAATAAATTAGTTCAACTTTAAAACCTAGTTGTTAAACTTTTAACCAAAAAGATGAGTTTGTAAATAAAAAGTTGCATGTTCAACTAAAAAAGATGAATTTTTAAACACAAAGATTAATTTTTTACCAAAAAAAAGACGAATTTTTTAACAAAATACATGAATTTCCAAACAAAAAATTGAATTTTCAACTAAAAAAGATGAATTTTAAAACCAAAAGATTAACTTACTACTAAAAAGGACGATTTTTTAAATAGAATTCCAAAATTCTTAACTACATTTTTTTTAAGGGAGAAAGAAATTTTTTTAAATGTTTAAGAAAATAGTTCAACTTTAAAACTTAGTTGTTAAATTTTTAACCGGAAAGATGAATTTTTGAACAAAAAGATTAACTTACTAACAAACGACGAATTTTTAATAAAATTCAAGAATTCTCAACAAAAAACTTGAATTTTTAACTAGAAAATATTAATTTAATACGAAAAAAGACGATTTTTAAACGGAATTCAAGAATTCTGAATCAAAAAGTTGAATTACAACAACAAAAAAAGAATTTTTAAACAAAACGATTAATTCACTACCAAAAAGGCGAATTTTCAATAAAATTTAAGAATTCTCAACCAAAAAGTTAAAAAGTTTTAACTGAAAAAGATAAAATTTTAAACAAAAGGATCAACTTACTACCAAAGAAGACGTTATTTTTCATGAAAATCAAGAATGCTCAACCAAAAATTTGGAGTGTCAACTAAAAAAAGATGAATTTTAAACAAAAAGATTAATTTACTATTAAGAAAGACGTATTTTCAATAAAATTCAAGAATTCTCAACCAAAAACTTGAATTTTCCAATAAAAACATAAGATTTTAAACAAAAAAGATTAATTTTCTACCAAAAACGTTCATCACCTGGAAACGTATTAAAAGATTTACCATATGTTATTATTATTATTATTATTATTATTATTATTACACCATTAAGCCATTTCCCTTTCGAGGTAGACGTGACTCACTCGGCAGGGGAAAGGAGTATTGTGTGGAAGGGATAGAGATTTTTCAGATTGATCCAGAATCCTCGTGCTTAAAAGCCAAGGTCTTTGTTTCCGGCGTCATTCACTCTACTGACACTGTTTTTATTAACTATTTGCCGCCATACTTTCCTGTCCTGGCATACTTCTCTAGCTTCTTTTATGGCCATGCATTTTTTTATGCAGGCTCTCGTGTTTCTGTGACTTCTTATGTCTCTTCTAAGTAGGGTCTCATTCACACATTCTAACCATTCTTTCCGCGGTTTACCTCTGGGCACGTTGCCATTTACTTTACCTTGATACACTTGTTTCGTTAGTCGTTCATTTGGCATTCTCTCAATATGTCCGAACCATCTTAATCGATATCTTTCCCATGTGTCTACTAGCGTCTATTCTGCACCACATTCTTTTAGAATTTTCTCGTTACTTACTTTGTCCATTAGGGTTTTCCCGCTTATTATGCGCTTGAATCTCATGTCAATTGCGTTAATTTTACATGTCTCGCTACCGTATAGTACAGTCGGTACAAATATAGAATTATGTATTGCCATTTTAGCTTTATTTGCTATATTTTTATTTCTGATAAGGAGCCCTGCTCTACCAATAACCTTCTTTACCTTCGTTTATGCGTCTATCTAACTCCTCCTCTATCTTCCTGTCCCTAGTAAATAAGCTACCTTATTTAAAATTATGAATATTGTGAGCAATTGTAAATTGCACGCTTTAAATTATAAATATTAAATTCTCAACAGCGATTCACAAACAGAAAATTGCTAATACAAATTAAACATTGCTAATTGCAAGTCGCAAATTGTAAACTGTGAATTGTAAACGGCAAACTGCATATTGAAAATTACAAACTTTAAATTGTGTATTGAAAATTGCAAATTGTATATTACAAGTTATAACCTGTAAACTGTAAATTTTACATTATAAATTGTACAGTACATGTTGCAAAATGAATTTTAGAACAACTCTATCGAATGAAAGTTGACAGGAATTGAAACTTACTCTAAAAGTGAACATTCTCGAAAAAGTGCATCGTCCTGCAATGTAAGAAGAGTAGAAGGGGATCGACAAGTCTAAAAGTGGAGTGCATGTTCTAAATGAGCGATGTCAGGTTAAGGCTGACGGGAAATGACCAGGGTTGGTTTCATAAAGGCTGGTGGAAAGGTCAAAATCGGCAGGACGAAGCAACAGACACTGATGAGGCGGAAGAGGAAGAAGAAGAAAATCAAGCAGAACAAGAAACCCGTCAACTGGCTCCTTGTGGTTCGATGAGTATGGGGGCTGACGGGGGTGAATCCCCCAGCCTCCACGATGTTAGACTTATTCATGATTTGGTCGATGACCTTGCCAGAGAACAAGAACAAGAAGATAAAGAAAATGTTAGGTGCCTTGTCGACCAGGTGAGGGATATGAATTTTATGTAATCGTTATTAATAAAATAATAAGATCCACTGCTAAACAAATTTAATTAAAAGTATTGTTTAGAATAACTTCTTCCATAATCAAAATAAATGTAATTCCTTCTTAAAAGAAATTTAACATCAGTTTACAGAAACAGATAATTTGTAGGTCTGATTCTTACTTAAACAATTAAAAAATTTAATACAAATGTTTATACGATCGTGTCTGAATATACGTATATGCTCCTTATTTTAATACCTCTCCGACAAAGGTGCCTTTGTTCTCTGGGAAAGAGTGACAGAAGCTCATCCTACAATAAAGTGTTTCTCGTCACCAAACACTACTTAGTATCTCTCGAAAAAAGCCGCCTGAGGTAAGAACCGACACCTTACTTCTGCGTTTTACGTTGTCTGGTGTGAGGTAAAAAGCACTACATGCTTGTTTAACGGGTAACAGTTTCGCTCCTGCAGAGGGCTGTTCTTACTGGCCTACCATGCCTTTGTATGGGCTGACTGCTCCCTCGCGCCTGAATGACCGAAACCCAAGCGGCTCTGCGAACGCCTGCGCAAGAACCCCTCTCTCGTTTCTCTCGCTCCCGCTCGTCAACCCCGCGAATCAATAAGCGCAGGTGAATTTTTCTGCGACGCGGCGAGGACCGACGAAACTGTCACAAGCTGTAGGACGAAAAAATCCGAAACCGTGTTGATCTTAGACTCGCGGTGAGAAAAGTCCGCTCAGTTTTCATAGATGAGTGAAAAAAGACTGAAGGGGTGACTGTAAAAGTGTTTAAAAGGAATAGTGTTAATGTTTAATGATTAATGAGTTGTGATAAGAAATAAGGGTTAGTGACTTAAAGTGCGTCCTCGGAGAAGGTTCATAGTAATCCAACGAAGGCACAATCGACTTCTACAGGGTCGCTCACCCTATCAAATTTAGGAAATTAAAAACAGTACTCCAACCTATTACCGATCAGTGTATTTTTATCATGTCTAGAAGGACATCGATTTCCTTTCGATGTCCCTAGCTCAAAACATGAATTGCACTAATCAAAAGCGAGAAACAAATATGAAGATCATAGAGATGCAGAGGTCCAGTGCCTCTAGTTGCAGATTTAGAGATGCGTTCGGAGTGCGCTGAGAAAGTTTAGCAGGAAGATACTCGATTTAGTTCCACGTCGAATCATGTGGATTGATTTTTCCCTTTCTCCGTCGGGATGATTTGTTTGGGTTTCGCTGCCGCGAGGTGAAGCTCAAAGGAGTCAAGGATGCTCCACATATTTTATCTCCAAGAAGCAGTACTTCTGGAAACGATCTCCAAATGGACTCTTCCGAAATCGAAAGTTACGAAACTGCCATGAAAGGTCTGATTCGCTGGCTGAGAATCAACGAAACCTTCACCAAAGGTTTTCTTACAAGTGACTTATAACAGTGCGGTTTTCCTTCTTTTGTAAACATCAGAATTTTTTATATTGGAAGCATTATTTTATGCCAAAGATCAATTGGATTTTGAAATCCCGTTCGCATCCGTTTTGTGGAATTGCCCTGGAATCGCTTCGTTGTTAATAATAAACAATTATCGACCTCAGAATGCCGTTCCATAAGGAACGATCATTAGGAAGTCGTTGAGACTGAGTTGAGAAAGTTACTTTACCTGAGACTGTTACCGTGTTCCATCCATTAATGGTTAATCACTTATTGATAATTTCTATTTGATAATTAATAATTTCTTTTTACCCTTTTATACCAAAGTTTTTAAATGCACTTGTTCAGCACAAAACCCACATGCAAGATGTTTATTGATCTTAAAAGTAATCACTTCAAACACGCATAATTTTACATCAAGGTGGAGATATCGTCTTTCAAGTTTGTCTTTCCCGAGGAGGAACAGCTCAACTAAGTTATAGAACTGTAAGATATTTCAGATATTTAAATCCTTTTTGGAGACTGCCCGAGATGAAATCTGATTATACTTGTTTTATCTCACCTCTGTGAAATTTTACACACCGTCAAGATTCAGCTGTTCAAAGAGAAGCTTTCGAAGACCCAGCCTCCGGGATCTTTGAAGGAAGAGATAGCCCTGAGGTCGGTGGAGCTAGCGCAAAACACGATCGGACGTCTGCCACCACCAGTGATCATCCGAAGGAAGCAGATCCTGGTTCGACCAGTTCGTCCTGAGCCAATAAAGTATGCACTAGGTAGAGGATTTGCGAACGTATTCAGGGACGAGGACCTCGAGTCGTCGGAGAGCCATGATTCATCAACCAGAAGCCGATACCGGCCTACGGAAACTATCTCTTCACCATCGATAAGAGAAACTTGCTCTGAGTCTGTTGAGAGGCCAAAGTGGAGACCATTGGTGAAGTCCTCCTCTTCTAACGGGACACCAAGGGTCTATGTTGAAAGCGACACAACCTGGTCTAGCTGTTCGTATGATAGAGATAATAGTTTCTACGATAGGGATCACAGTCTCTATGATAAGAGGAGCCTAAGACAGCAGACAAGTGAGGATTCTTCTTTGAGACAAGAGACTGGGGCTTCAGCAGTCTTCATCGACAGAATAAGCTTGTCTTCCTACTGTTTTCAAGAAAACGATTTCGCTTCTGAGGAAAGGGATATTTTGATAGAGAGCACGAGGTCTGCAACGAGTCTGCGCAGAAGCAGACTTGCCAAATTTGGTGCCCGGAGGACAAACGGCTCCTTTGCTTCTTTAAAGGATCATTGCTCTAGCGGATCTTCCCAGCAGCTCGATGTGGTCGAAAGGAGCACAAGGAGGAATTTCTTTTCTCCGAAAGTTAGTTTCGAAAGCGATATAGTGTCCGAAGAACAAGAGGACGATTTTTTCGAAGACAAGCCGAGTACCTCCACAGCGTTGACCTTCCGGAAGAAGCTGGCTAGCTGGAGCAGGGAAGGCAAGGACCTTTTAGTCAAATCGGTTTCCTCAGCCAACACGCTAGCTCCAACGACGATGACGTGCATCAAGTCCCCTCGAGCGATGTCGGAGCATCTCCTGGGGCAACTCGAGGTCCCTGTTACACCGTTGGTTCTTGGGGGTTTGAAGGTAAAAGGAGGAAGCTTGAGAGATGGTGAAAAGGGAGAAAGAAGTTTTAACGAGACTCCGAGGCAAAGGTGGAGCAGCGTCAGGATCAAGGGAGGGAGCACCAAGAGCCTTCTCTTGGAGAATGGTGGACCGCAGACAGTTGCGGGCAAGGGACAAATCACCAAAGAGGTATTTATTTCTGGATTAATAGTTTTGAACACTTGGAATACCTATTCTCTTGGGGATATAATAAATTCTCTCATGTTTTTATTTATTGAACGTTAGGTAATATTTCCATCTTCTGGTAAACAAATAACATATGGTCAGGAGTAGAAAAGCAGTCAACTGAATCGATGTCCCCAATTGTTGTTTTCCCACTTTTGTCGTTCAAGCAAGCTGGCATATTGGATTATAAAAAATCTTGAAAAACAAGCTTTATATTGTTTTCCCTGTTTTATATATTTGCTACTGACACCTACAGACCAGTATAGATAATTTTGTTGAAAGAAACATCGCCTAAAAGGGAGCAAGATGCTTAAACCCATAAAAGGAATAGCAGCTTCAAACGAAATAAAGAAATTGGGTCAGAATATTTACATCTCTTGATTATTACAAATAATTGATCTCTCAGTTTTTTATTTAAAAATCGATTCTTTTCGAAGTAAAAAAAATATTTACTATCAGCACTTTCTTAAGAACCATCATTCACATGCCTTTAATACTAAAGTTGATGGGAAAACTTTGAAAACATCTATCGCCTTAGGCCACTCTAAAAACACTTAGAAGAAAAGATGCGTCCGGAATTTGTATTTCGGCTTTATACTTCTAGGCTCTTCTGAGCAATAAAAATATAAATGCAAATCGTATTGAAAATTAAGTCGAGAGGGAAATATAGAAATGTAACTGATTTTTTGAATTTGGAGCATCTCTTTCAGGAAGAAATAGAACAGAATAACGGATCAATACTAATAACTCGTCTGGCAACTTGGCTAAGGCATGGTGCAGTTTTGCAGATCGTGTCAGGGTTTATGTTCCTTTGGAACAATCTTATCGGATCATCTATATAATACCTCTATTTCCCTTCCTTTACTTCCCTTCCTTTCTTTACTTTCTGACATTTAGAATTTAAACTAGAGCACCAATGGTGAAATTAAACTGTACTGGTTAGAGAATTAAAAATAAAATAAGAGCCTATAAGTTTAATCGATTGGAGTCTATTAGAAATTGAAAGAGAAATCTGTTTGGACTGATTTAGTTGTAACGTGTTCTATAAAGTTAGATTCACTAAACTATCTTCCTCATTAAGTTCATAATATGCCAACGAGCTGAAATCACTTCGCTACTCACGAACATCGTTCGACAGCAGATCTCCTAATTTGGACTTGCATAATTGGGTTAGAAGGGCACTTCTAATGAGAATTCATAATGAAACTTATGGTTGATTA
Organism: Belonocnema kinseyi; assembly: GCF_010883055.1. Classification (NCBI taxonomy): domain Eukaryota; kingdom Metazoa; phylum Arthropoda; class Insecta; order Hymenoptera; family Cynipidae; genus Belonocnema; species Belonocnema kinseyi. The sequence goes on from NC_046657.1 coordinate 80,798,485, forward strand.
AATATTCGGAAATGGGAAATATTTCATTGGAAGATGGGATACACGACAATTTTAGTTGGAGAATGTTTTTGTAGGCCAATAAATCAAATAGATAAATTTTTTGGCATTAAATATTCTGGAGATTAAATAACCCTCATTTCAAAGGATTAAACATTGTTGTGAAGACTTTGGATTGCGCAATCGGTAAATGATTGCTTTCTTCGTAATAATGGTTAAAGAAAGTGTAGAGTTATTTGTGGTAATGTTGAGGAAACTTTAGCTGTTATCAATAAGCAATTAACAGTTGTTCTTGATCAACAATTATGTTTCGGTTTAAAATATCTTCATTTTTTCCAAGCGGGAGTAAATTAACCGAGAACAGGTGTTCTTTTATAGGATTAGTCGGATGTAAAGTTGGGCAATCTTCGAGAATTTTGCAGAAAGGTTAGATAATATAAATTCAATTAATAACTGTTCTTTACTGTTATTTTTTGTGATTAAGAATGATCTGAAAATTTGAGGAAATATCCTAACGTATGTTCTCATTTATTGATAGGAAAATTGAGATAGGCCTTTCCTTAAGAATTAAAAGTGGTCCTTAGCTAACGGGTGTGTTTTCCTTTGGAATGGTTGAGAGAAATAAGAAGTTTTCAGGAATATTAAGGAAATTTTAGGCAATATAAATTTAGAACTAATAATTTCTAATGAAAATTAAATTGTTCTTGACTGCCAATTGTTTTTCGGTTTAGAGTAGTTTGAGAAATGTTAGAAAATATCCTAACGAATCTCCTAATTATTTGCGTAATGGGTGTCCTCATTTCATGATTGAGACATTGAGGATAGATCATTATTTAAGGATTAAAAATAGGCAATAGCCAACAAACGGGTTTTTAATTTAGAACTACCATTTTTTACATGTATTTTTCTCTTAAGAATAGTTGGGGGAAATAGGAAATAATATTCGGGAATGTTCACAAAAGGTTCAGTAATATCAATTAACAATTTACATTTCACAAATAACCTTTATTCTCAGTTATAGATTGTATTTAGGTAGCAAGTTTTTTTCTCACAATGGTTTGAAGAAGTGTTAAACATTCTTCGAGAAAGCAAAGGAAAAGTTATGTGCTATCCCGCTTTTGTCTTCCTATCTTGTTATGCATGTTTTGAAAAATTAACAACTGTTCTAAAGGTCATGAATTATTGATGATCCTTTCCATTCCAATAATGGTAAATATCCTATTCTTGAGGATGTAACCAATCAATATGATTGCAAGTGGATCCATTGATTACGAAATAGAGAGAAGAGATGCAAAGAGGTTGGAATCTAATATCGATCCCATACCGCCACTACAATTAAGTGGATCGCTCATTTAGAGCTGACTATTTTGAATACATAAGCATGCAAACTCGGATTTCCCTCCGATTTTCTGCGGCCGAAATGAGGTCGTAACGTGGCTCACCGGGAGTTCCTTGTCTCGAGTGAGATGTATTTTGTTTTCAGAAACAACTCCTACTCAGCAGGGTTTACCCAGCTAGTTAGGTTTTAGTAAATCTGTGTGCACTTTCATCAACTCTTCCCTCTTCGCTCATCATCATGTTAGTGCTATTTTCAGAAGACCGAGATACATTCTAAAAGCCTACTAACCCCGCCAAAAATGTCGGACCCGCTTTGAATTAGCTAAACTAATAAAACTTCTTCGGAAGACAAACAACTTATCTTTCGATTGTAAATAAATCAGGAATAGCAATGAAATTCCGAGTAAAACTATATTGAATATTGTCCACTTTTTCATTTATTGCCTAATGAAAGTAGTGAAATAACACTAAATTATGCAAATACGCCCAAGGGTTATGAGACTCAGTGTGATTCTGGCTAAGATGCTTGATATTTGAGCTGAACACAAGCCTGGGCTATGCAAATATTAAGAGAGGATTAAGTTCCAATTTAAAGGAGATTCCTGATAGTCTAAGTGGTTCTCGAGATGGCTAAGGTAGTCAAAGTGATTCTTGGTATGTCAAGAAGCGCATTTCTGGGTGCCAAATACTGAATTTACAGATGTAAACTTCTGGGCTTCCAGTTGTCAGTAACTGTATTTCCGGCCTGAATAACTATATTGCGATGTATTCGTACCTAGTTTCCTCTTTGTAGGCACATTCCGGACTTCCTCATTCGCAAAATGGGTTATAATCAAGTAACATCTTGCAGACTTTGATGATCTGATAGCTGTTGAAAGTAATCATGTTTAACGACTCGTGGCACATGAATTCATGTTAATCTCTCGTTTATTGCTATAAGCAACACCCGAAATTTAATGCCTTGTTGCATCTGAATACTCGAATGGATGGTAATTCGCCCTGTGAGTTTATAATTACTCAGCAATTTTGAAACAAGCTTCAGCTTTCATTTATCGGTTCTGTTGTTTTTAGACTTTTAAGGCTGTTAGGATTATTGAAAATTATTGTAATTTTTTTTTCAGATCATTTCTTTTTAGAATATGAGATTAAAAGACGATGAACGGATAATATTTCCAGATGAACTTCGGAACGACTCAATATTTTCATTTCTTGTCCTATTTTTGCTTTTTATGGTCGACTAAACTCTTTACTGAAGGTGCTAGTTGGCGGTGAATTTATACTTCGGAGTTTAACAGATCGTGTTTAGCGTGCTTGAAATTTAATTCTTTCCGGGCCTTTTCTGTTTTACCCTCCATTTGAAATAATTGCGTTTCGCGTTAATTAAATAGGTTCCTTAGGGTTTGGAATTTTTTTTACATATGTAAAATAGAAAAACATACCATTTGTGATATGTATAAAAACAATGTCAAAGGATGCATAACTAAATGTATAAAAAACTAAAAAAGAGATTGTAAAATAACTAAATTATTTGAATTATCAAGACTATTTTGAAATTTAGGAACTAAGGCAAGTTTTCCTGTTTAATTGGAAATTTCAAAAGTAAAAATTATCCTATTGTGGTGAGACCTGAAAATAGCAAACCAATATCGAGTAAGTAGAATCGACAGGTGATATTCTATGAACATGTTTCTCAAAATTTACATGATAATATGATGTATCGGAAATTATATTGATGTCGGTGTCAGCATTGAACCTGGCATTTCCCCTGAGCCCTTCTGAAAATGGAAACTGGAAACTAAATCCCGAATTTAGAATCAATACTGAATTAATTAAAGCCATAACGTGAGAATCCTTTATAGGTTCCAATCAATTTAAATTTTTAATATTAACTTAAATTTAATTTTATTTCGAAATTGTAAACAATAAATAAAATATTTAGAGAATATAAAAATAGGAAAGAAAGGGGTGAAGATAACGAGTATAAATATCAGACTTACATAATTGACCTAGATTAGTACTAATTATAATGACTGATAGTAATAATTAATTAGTTCATCAAAAATATTGAATGATAATTAAGTTACTACTAACAGAAATAAAATCTATACGCCTAGCAACAATGATAGCTTTTCATTTAATTACATTTAACTACAAAAATTCACTTTATTGTAATAATTAACTAATTATAGCATTATATAAATTGAAGATGTCTGTATGGATTTTCGATTCAAGCAGAGACGGCTTATTTTTTATTCAGAGTTCACTGATTAAGCAGCCGATTTTGTAGCAGAAAGCTTTAAAATAATTTTTAGTATGATTAATCAATGTTACTGATTGAATGATAATTCTGTTAATACTATTATTGATTTAATTTTTCGAAAATTACGAATTTATGAGTAAATATGATTGAGTTGTCAGTAAAAGTGACAGATTTTCAGTAGATATCAGTAAAAATTAGTGAAACATCAATTATAACTTCTGATTGAACAATGCCAATCACTGATCTATTAGTGAAGACTTGTTACTTATCAACGATAATGACTATATTATCAGTGAAAATAACTGATTTATTAGTCAAAATCCATTAATTAGTCAGTGAAAAATTTCGATTGTACAATCATTTATCAGTGGCAATTAATGTTTGTTTTTGATGAAAATCAGTGAACTATCAGAAAGAATGAATATATCAGTTAAATTGACTGATTAATCATTAGATATTTATCACTAATCAGTAGAAACCACTGATGTTTGACAGGAATCTTTTGATTAAACTGTGTTAATTAGTGATTTATCCGTAAAATTAAGTGATTTATCAGTGAAAATCTATTTTTAATCAGTAAAAATTATTATTTTATCAGTAAAAAATACTGCTTTCTGAGAGAAACCCCTAAATCTGTTAATAACGATCATTATTTCGTCTGTAAAAACGACTGATTTATTAGTGGAAAGCTCTGATTTAGAAGTGACAATTTCTGAGTATGTACTATTAATTTTTTAAGTGGATATTAGATGCTTGTAAGTGAAATTGATTTATTTTTCAGTAACAATTACTGACTTATTAATAAAACCTCTATATTGATTAAATTTTTATAAACTAATTAAAAAGTCTACATTATGGATTTTTCGTTTGCAAAGTACACTTTTTCGTTAAAATTACTGGCCTTTGTCAGAAAAATGATACTTGATCATCAATATTTATCATCTGATTTTTAAAATTTTTTTCTAAAATTAAATAAACAAATACCTAGTGTGGTCACTTGAAAGATGAAGAAAACAATTATTTTTCTTAATTTTCCTCAAATTATGCCATCAGTGATGTGTGATGATGAAAAACAGACATCTGATATTTTTTATTCTTTTAATAACAAATAATATAAACAAATTGCCTGTGTAGAAATTTAAAGGCAAAAAGAAATATTTTCTCTCTTATATTTTCTTAAACTCTGTCACCAATTATTTTTATAATTCGTTCTCCGATATTTGTTATTAATTTTGTAAACAAATTCCCAGTGTACAAATTTGAAGAAAGAAAAATCTTTTCCTAATCATAAAAAATTGTCATTCGATATTGCTTCATTTTTTTGCTTTAATTTCCTTTTTAAAAACACTGCATCTCGAAAAATGAAAGAAACAACTATTACTAAGCATTACTCGAAATATAATTTGAGAATAATTGCGACAAAAAAATTAATTTTTTCTGATATTAAATGTCCACATTAAATATATGTTGATAAAATTCGTTTATCATCAAATGAACATCACGAAACAGTACTGTACCATTTGTATTTACAATTTGTTAAAAAAAAAATAAAAACATTGGATAACAAAATATGAGAAAGAAAAATCACTGGCAATAAATTTAAAGAAAATTACGTGAAAAAACGAATTTTGTTGCGGTTTAAAATATCTATACTAGGTTTTTGTTAACTTTATCTGTTTATAAAATTAATAAAAAATTTTGGATGATAAATTTTCATTACTGAAAATCACAAGTAAAGTAGTTTTCAAAAAATTAGAAGAAAAAAATTAGTTTTTATTTCTTTAAATAGCCACACTCGGAAGTTGTTTATATAATCATAATGATATAAATAAATTCAAATAATTATTATTAAAATAATTAAAAATATTTGATGTAAAGTTTGCATGATCGAGCATCGTTTTCACGATAAAAGTCAGCCATTTTAACGCAAAAAAGTACTTGAAAATCAATAATGCAGCAGGTAGACTATTTTTATTAATGTAAAAGTTGAAACAAGACAAATTTCTTTAATGGGGACTTCTGCAAGTTATTTTGAACCTTGTTTACCTATTTCATCCCACCGTGTGCCACCCAAGGGCCCATAAGTTTTTAAATATTTTAACCTTATAGTAAAAGGTTAAACCTTTAATTCGAGCCCTGCTAGAGGTTTCTAGAACGGCAATATTTTTTTATCTTCTGGTAAATCTAAAGCTCAGTCTATATTTTTCAATCCTCTCTACGCTATCTCATCCTATTTTGAACCTATTTACGTCAATCTTTGTTATCTCTGTTAATTCAAATTCCCGTCTATCTTTTTCAATTTACTTTTCTCTATCTCATTCTATACTATATCTATCAACGACTATCGTTTCCTATCTCTTTGTCAATCTAAATTCACGTCTATCTTTTCTAATCCCCTCTTCTCTATATCATCCTATCCTTTGTCTATCCACGTTAATCTTTTTCTATCTCTCTGTAAATTCCCGTCTATTTTTTTTAATTTCCTCTTGTCTATCTCATCCTTTCCTTTATCTGTCCACGTCAACCTGAAAGGTTTTGCCACTGGTTGTTAACGGTAGAAGTTATCAACAAGTGTAATCAGTCGGTTAGCGTCAAATGAATTTTTTAAATAGACTAGGACCTTGCTTTAACGGGCGTTCAAGGTGTATCCTCAATGGTCTTCGAGGTAAATCTGGGTTCACCGAACCATTTTTCTTCTTCTTTTTGCTTGTGGCTTCTTATAGTGCCGAACTGTAAACTGTGTAACTCGACTGACCTTGAAGCCACTTTTCTCTCGTTCCCTTGACCCACCTTATCCTGTAAATCAGGTTCCGGTAAAACGGGGTCGGAGTGTAATTTCCTTAACTTTTTGGTAGATTCCTAAATGTATAGGGATAGGAAATGATAAGTTCACCTTATCGCGGAAGATAGAAAAAGAGTTAGAAAAAGATTAAAATTTATATTAAGGAGATTGAATGAAGTAAAGAAAATGATGAGTGTCCTCGCTTACGAATGATAGAGAAAGATATTAGAAAATATTGAAATTCGTAATAGATAGATAGACTAAGAGATTAAAAAAGATAAGAATCGTCGGTCACGATATTAGAGGCAGATAGAAAATTATTAAGATTAGGAATAAGAAACGATAGCGTTTTAGAAATTTATAGTGACCCATTGAGAAATATTAGTTTTATCTTTTCAAATTTTTCTGCTTCCAACATGGTAAAGAAGTGAGTATTCAAAAAGATGAATGTAATTTTAGATTAAAAGAGATAAAAAGATTGACATGAATATGTAGAGGGTAGCATGAGATAGAAAAGAGGGGACAGAACAAGATAGATGTGACCTTAGATTGAAAGAAATAGAAGAAGATAGACTTGATAGATATGGGATAGGCCGAGATAAAGAAGAGGAGATTGAATAAGATGGACGGGAATTTAGATTGACAGAGGGATACAAAAACATTAACGTGTATAGATAAAGGAGAGCATGGGATAGAGAAGAGGGTATTCAGAAAAAAGACGCGAATTTAGAACAAAAAAAATTTATTGGAGTTTAGATTGACAGCCAGAAAGAACAAGATTGACGTGAATAGATAAAGGACAAAATTGAGATGAAGTGTAGATCAAAAAAGATAGACTGAAATTCAGAATGACAAAGAGATAGAAAAGAAATTAACGTGGATAAATGAAGGAAAGGAAGAGATGGAGAAGAGGGTTTAAAAAGAATATATGTGAATTGAGATGGAAAAATAGATAGAACAGGATAGACTTTGTTAGACTTAGGATAGGAGGAATTGCAGAAAAAGAGATTCAAAAAGACAGAAGAGACTTTGGATTGACAGAGATAAAAAAAATATTGTCGTGGATAGGTGAAGGATTGAATACGCTAGGAAAGAAGGGATTGGAAAAGATAGACAAAAATTTAGATTTACAAAGCGCTAGAAAGATTGACGTGGATATATGAAGGAGGAGATTGAAAAAAATAAACGGGAATGTGGATTGAAAAAGAGATCGCAAAATATTTACGTGAATGAATAAAGGAAAGGATGAGATAAAGAAGAGGAAATTGAAAAATATTGACGGGAATTTAGATTGACAGAGAAATAGAATAAGATTTACCTGAATAGATCAAGGATAATATTAGTTGACGAAGAGCAGATGAAAAAAGATAGACTTGAATTTAAACAGACAGAGATATAGAAAAAGATTGACGTGGATAGACAAATGATAGGATGAGATGGAGAAGACGATGAAGATAGACGTAAATTTAGATTAACACATAGATCGAAGATGCATGTTGATAGATATACATTATGATGAGATAGGGAAGGGAATATTGAAAAAGAGAGACGTAAATTTTAAATGACAAAGAGATAGAAGAAGATAGACATTGCTAAACGTAGGATAGGATGCAATAAAGAAGAGGAGATTAGAAAAATAGACGAGAAGTTAGATTTACAAATCGAGAAAGAGACAAATATTGACGTGGATAAATAAAATTGGTATAAGATGGAGAAGAGGGGAATGATAGCTTCTCTATCTTTTTACTTCTTGCAGGGCCGACCTTATTCAAGTCTAGTCAGGGTCCGTTTTCATGAATTTTTAAATTAGGTCCCCTGATCAGGGCTTGGTACGAACCTTTTTTTGAAGCTGAAGAAGGTATTTCCCGCACGCGTCGCGTGGGCGAAAGAGTACAACCGGCGATTAGTCATTCAACTGTTGGAGGGAAATGGACACCGATGAGTTGTCACGCGTTACCGGTGAGACTCTTGCGAGGGCGGATGTTTTTTGAAAGCAAGCATAACATCAGCCACCGATTTTCGCGGCGTAAACGAAAGCTCCTGTTTAGTTTAGTTTTGCCGCGCGATTGAGAGCGTGTGGCTGCAGTTAGTAGCCGTTGATTTCCTTTGCTTCGTCTCTCCGTTAGTTGTTCAAAATAGAACATCGAATGAGATCCGCTGGAATTCGTTGCAGTCACCTCCGGCCTCATATTTTGGACCATGAACACCAAATCCCAGCTATGTTTACGATTTTTATTCACCATTCCCAAATGACCATCTCTCATCCTCAGTGAGAAAGAATCCGCCTCTCAGATGAGTTACGAACCCGTCACTGTAAGAAATCCACCCAATTTTCGTCATGTTAATTTTTCTAATTTTAAAATATTTTCAGTTAAATCTCGAGTAATTAGCGAATTCAATGAAAATTCGAAATGTTGTGATCTAACGGAATTGAACTTTTTAACAGTGTTTCGATTTTCTTTCGGTGACGGTTAATGGAGTGACATTCAGAAATATCTGGAACGAATTTTCTGGTTGAGTATTCACGCCTTGGGCGGAGGATGACTTTTGCATTTATTGTAAAAATGCCTGCTCCTGGAGTTCGTCCTTATCTTGCGAGAGGCAAGAAGCAGAGGGCTTTCAATTCCGTTCTAACGACGGTAATCAATGTTTGTATTCTTTTTCTTTAATGCATTTCATTTTTTTCAATTTAATTGATACAAACTACGTGACATTATCAGTTCCCTATTCCCCTTTCTTTTCTCAAAATTCCCTATAACCTCTATATTTAAAAATTTTGGCAATTTTTTATTTTTTGTTGTTGAAGATTCGTACTTAGGTGGTCCAAATTTATACTTATAAAAAATTACTGTCGATTTTTGGTGATTTTTACGGAAAAATAAATTCCTTACTTCTTTCCAAATCGGTAAACATTATTCCGGGCCCCCCTGGGTTTTAAAATTATCATGGGGTTTCAAATTCGCGGAAAGCTCAGTTTTCGAACAAATGAAAAGCAGTACTTGTTATTAACTTTTTGTACATTAAACTTAGTCACCCCTTAAGAAATATTCAAGGAATAATTTCCACACAATGGCCTTAGATCCCCCCCCCCCCCCCCCCCCCCCCCCCCCCACTACCTTGTACTGTGCCCGGAAATTGCCCTATCAAATGCAAATCAGCTGTTTTATATCAAATTCATGCTGAAGACAGTTATTTTTTAGCATTAATTATGTATACTTAATAAGCGACAATCTATATTTTTTTAACGATTTTGAATTGTTTAAATAATTTTGTTCCCTGGAAAATTTAAAAAGTTATTATTTTTTGTGATGAAGGATACCGTTAATGAATTACAAGAGTAATATTTCTTTTCACATATTTTATAATAATTATTGAAACAGTTTTCTTTTGTTTACAAAAATTTATCCCGTGTTAATCATAAAAACTTATTATTTTCTGGAATCAATGACACAATTAACGAATGTTAAGAGCAAGTGAGTGTAACTGTTTCAATAATTTCAATGGGGTAATTGTTTAAACAAACGAAAATTGTTTAAACAAGTGTTAAATAATAAAAAGTTGATAAAAAAAACTTATAAAGTTATAAAAAATTTCTCAAATTATTAAGGTTTACGGGCAGACCTACAGACAGTAGAAAACTTACGAGTAATGCTGGAATCAGAATATCCAGTTAAAAGTACATCAAGAATCCAGTGATATATTTTGTGTTTTAATAACAAAATAAAATATGGTGAAAGAGGAACAAAAAATCTTTAGTCGAACAAAAAACATCTTAAGTTCCTTCTCTGAAAGTTTCCCGGGTAGAAATTGCCTCTTTATGCCTAAACTAAATATTGGCTCTTACGAGGGCGCAGCCAGATTATCTAGCTGGAAGAATCTAGGCTTTCCCTCTGCTGGCCCTCAACAGGATATTGTCGTGTGCTACTTGACTAAAATTATTTATATTCTAAATTCTTAGCACTATATTTTTTAATTAAACTAGATAAAAATCTTTATTCATAAAGGTATATTTAACAAATAATTTCTATTAATTAATTATTTTCTCAAGGGGACCATGTAAAGCCCTCGACAGGTAAGACGGGTAATACAACTTTGAGTGTAAAAAATTACATTAATGTTATTATGCTTAATTATACCTAATTTAAAAATTGGAAATAATAAAAAATTACCGAGATGCAAACTTTGAAAAATTTCATTTTCTTTCTGGAAAAATTTTTAACATTTGGGGCTTTAAAAATTTAAAAAGAATTTTTCTTAAAGATCTATTTAATTTGAAATCATGTAAGTACTTTAAAAATCATATATAACAAATCGATATTGAAAAACCTTTTTTCCTAATTTCTAAGGTATCGGATGAATGCCGTAAAGCATTTATGATATTGCACTACGCGTGGTATTGTAGCTATGGGGATTAGGCGTTCGACTTGTAAGCGTGCGGTGCGTGAGTTCAATTTTCGGCGCTGGCGAATATTTTAATAAAATGCGTTTCTCTTTAGTTATTAGTAATAAGTTTTCTCTAGCCACATTTTAACAATCAGTTTAATTTTAGAATAACGTGCGGGGTATCGTTAAGAATTGAATGTCAATAAAAATACGAGAATAGGAGGAGTGTTTTCCAGAGGCTACAGAAAGGTGTAAAAATCTTTAGATTCAACGTTTGAAAGGAAAATGTATTTTACATTTGGATTAATATTTTCGTTCTTTGAATCAAAAATTTCTAGCAGTAGATTATGGCAATGTACTAGTTACACTTTTTTATATTGAAATCATAGCATCACACTTCACAATTTAAAGCATGATCAATTTTTTAATATTTTAATAATATTTTATTTGAATCATCAAAATAATAAAAAATAGCATATGCTTTTGAATAATAGCACATGCATTTGACCGAGCGCGAAAACACAACTTGATGCTTCAAAACAATGTTTTACTGAAAAAATACTTATAATACCATACAATTATTTCTTGTACAGTTTCGAATTTCAAAAACTTATCAATTTGCAAGTTTTTCCAATAGCCTTTTTTAATCATCAAACTCTGAATAAAATCATACTTATGGTATTAAGGTTGAAACATAAATCAGGATCAAATTAGGTTATCAAACTGTAAATAAGACCTCCAATTAGACCTTTAATCAAACTTTAAATCATTATCTGCTTATAAATCTGAACGTTTCAATTTTACGACCCTAAGTACGACCGGATTTAAGGTCTGATTTAGGGTCGAATTACGGTCGAATTTTTTTTTTATAGGGCACTTAAAGCAACAGGAAAGATCCCTTTACTTCCTGAAAGCATTTCTGAAAGGTTCGCTCGAATGCGTGGTCGCTCGAACGAAAATCACAATTTCTCATTTCCTCGGCCCTCGCCCCACTAAAATGGGCTCACTTTTTCTATTTTTCTCTCTCCATGGATGAGTGGGCTTAAATTGAGCGGAACATTTGTCATCCATTAAATGATGAGCGATACGATACGCGACTTTCCATCAGGCTGGTCCAAAATAAGCCATTTTTTAAAAGTGAAAAGAATTTTTTATGCTGGAAAAATATAAGTGAAATAATGAATAAAAAAACTGTTTAGGGTAGCTGTACCAAAAATTAGGTCTTTGGAAAAAGAGGTTTCTATAATTTTAAGATTGAAATGATATTATTATTCATGGCTTATCAAAGAAAAAAAATTGTCTATGAAAAATGTTTATAAACAATAATTATTTTAACAATAGTTTATGTAATTGAATTTGATTAAATGATGACTTTTTTCAATTACTGAAGTATCAGTTATAACTCTTGATTGGGAAATGCATTCACTGATCTATTAGTGAAGATAGTGATTTATCGATGAACATTACTGATTTGTCAGGGAAAATTACAGAATTATATATGTAAACCTTTTAATTTTTCAGTGAGAAATTTTGATAATGCAGCCTTTTTACTGATTCATCAGTGAAGATGATTGTTTAATGAAAACTACTGTGTTTTCAACAACAATCACTATTTATTAAAAAATATTACCGATTCATCAATGAAAATCTCCCCTTGATCGGTGAAATTTACTTATTTTTATATGAATATTATTGATTTATCAGTGAAAATAACTCATACATCAGTAGATATTTCCTAATGACTAGGGTAAACTACTGATTTATCAGCGAGAGTTACTGAAATACCAGGTATATTCTTTCATGTAGTTATAAAAATCACTTATATACCAATGAGAATTACTGATTTGCCAGTGATTTATGCATGAAAGATATTGATTCATCACAGAAATACCTTAGATATATTAGTGGCGATAATTATTTCATCAGTAAAAATGACTGATTTATCAATGAAAGTTACCTATTTATGAGTTGCTATTATTTATTTATCATTTGAGGCCTCTGACTTATCAGTTAAAACTTTCTAAATTCTAGGTATAGCTTTTGATTTAACAATCGCAATCACTGATCTATGAGTAAATATTAGTGATTTATTATTTGAAAGCTTTGATTTAACCGTGACAATTACTGAATATTTCTTAAATTTATTTTGAGGATTGTTTTAACACCCTTTAAGGACTGGAAAGAAGGAAATGAAAATTTTCTATTAACCTAAATCACAACTTTTCAATAGGATGGTCTAACAAAAAGTCTTTTTAAAAACATAAAAAACGTTTTTTTAATATAAGTAAAATAATGAAGAACAAAATTGTTTAAGTTAGTTTTGTCAAAAATAAGGCCGCTGGAACATTATTTCTTATGAAAAAAGTTTACAAAAACTCATTATTTGTTAAAAACAAACAAAAAGCTGTTTTGGTAACTTTAGCCAGAAAAAAATTTACTTTCAAAATTGAAAAAGTGTAATTGCCAAGAATATTTTCCTGAAATACTATAAATAATTAAATCTTTTTTCAAACATTGGTAAAAAGCGACAGTAAGAAAAATTTTAATTGAAAAAAAAACATTGTCCAAATAAATCTTTGTTTTGAGTTTTCAAACTTCGCCTTTAAGAATAATTTTTATTATTTGAAATGGTATCTTTGTTAATATTATTTTAATTTTAAAAATGATAGAAAAACTATTTTTTCAGACATCTGATTTTTGGCTATAAGAAAAATTTTATTACAATTTTTTATTATATCTTTTGATAGTCAATTTACAATTATTGATTTTTATGTCATTTTTTGATATTTTTAATAAAAAAATTTAATTATTCGCCCTTCACTGTTTTATGACTGCAAGGAAAATGATTCAAAACTAGTAATAATTTTTGTGTATGAGATAATTTACGTTTTAATTTACTTTTCCAAATTATAATGGTGATAATAACAGAACGATTTTATTGCTTGATATGAATCTTGCAGAAAATTGGTCAAACATGTATCAGAATTTCAATATATAGTTAAGAAAATGTTATAATTTCGTTGGCTATCTGTAAGTGGCAAAAAATGTCAATTATTTCGTATAAATCTAAAAAAATTCTGATTTCTTAGCCTAAATTTCTTGGCGCTTAAACTTTTTCAAAATTGGAATAATTTTTATAGTATTAGGTCTAAAAATGAATTTGGTGTCATTACTTTGATGTATAGTATACTCAAAATATGTCTGATTAAATGAACGAGAATTCTGGTTAAATATGCCCTTACTATTTTTTCTGGGTAAAGTAATCAGAATTTTTTCGTTGTTTTAAAAATAATTTCGGGTTAATTTAACTAGAATTCTGGTTACTTTAACCAGAGAAAAACAGTAAGTGCATATTTAACTAGAAATCTGGTCAATTTGACCATGAGATACAAGACGTCAAATTAAAAGCACAGAAGTAATTGGCAGACCTAATGTATCAGGAACCGAAGATAACAGTTAGCTAGCAATATTATTTTGGAAAAAATCGTTTTGAATGGAAATGTTTAACTAATGCAAAAAAAAAACAATAATTTTCAATTATTTATAGACATGTCAAGCACTCAAACAAGAAATTGTTAAAATTGTTGCCTTATAACTTTAATATATGCCCTAATTGATGGTCTAAATAATTTTGTATTTATTTGTTGCTATAAATAAAAAGATTAATTCATAATTTGAAAAAAAGAAAAGCATTTTTACTCAAAAAAAATAAGTTTGGACCTTTTTTGTACCCTATTCTCTATAATAATTCCAACTTAAAACAATAAAATTGACAATTTAGAACTGACCATGGACTTTGTTATTTAAAACTTGAAGATCTAGAACAGAGTTTGCACTTTTGACAGCAACTTCCGTAATCTTCCGTTAAACGACAGCTTTAGTGAACGTAGTTTATTGCTGTAACCTATTTTCGAAGTTTATAGTGCTTGAAAAAAATGTCACAGTGACAGATGATCGCTATCAATTTTAATTTATAATGTGAATTCTACTTTATGTTTCATGTTTATTTTTGTGTTCAGAAGCTGCGGGATGTAGTGGCTTGTTTATGTCAGATGCTCGAAACAAAGTAGTAAAAAAATGTGTTTTATCAGGGAAAATAGCTGATTTTTTTTTAGTAAGAAGCACTTATTTTTAGTGTAAATTATTGAATTATCAGTTAAGATGAGTAATTTTTATATTGAAATCACTGATTTATTGATGTGAATTATTATTTTATTAGTAAGCATGAATGATATATAAGTGAAAATTGGAGAGGCCTAGGAGGACTTTTGCACCATAAAGTCGATTTGTTACTGATAATTATGAGAAAAATTACTAGTTTAACTTGTTTATTTATCAGTGGAAATGACTTATTTATTAATTGGTAATTATTACTGATCAGCATGAAATGCTAATTTGTTAGTAAAAATTACTGAAATATTAGTTATAATTTCGAATTAAATAATGATAATAACTGATATAATATTGAGGGTTAATGATTTATCAATGAAAGTTGCTCCTTAATCGTTTGAAGAATAATTAATTATTAATGGATATTATTGAATCATCAGTGAAAATGCCTAATTTATCAAAAGGTGATTTATTAGTGAGAATTATTGAAATACCAGTCATAGCCTTTGATTTAATTATG
The DNA here is from genome assembly GCF_010883055.1 of Belonocnema kinseyi. Lineage (NCBI taxonomy): Eukaryota > Metazoa > Arthropoda > Insecta > Hymenoptera > Cynipidae > Belonocnema > Belonocnema kinseyi. The sequence goes on from NC_046657.1 coordinate 80,813,875, forward strand.
CCAATTACTGATCTATCAGTGAGGATTAGTGATTTATCAATGTAAATTACTGAATTATCAGTAAGAATAACTGATCTATGAATCTAAAATACAATAAATTTTTGTATTGAAAACTTTTGAGTGTAAACTTATATTTACTGGATAATCAGTCAAAATAATCAATTTTTTTATTTAAACAAAAACAAATTGAAAAGTTAGGTACTCATTTTTTTTAGGTACTCAAAAATCAGTCAAACTTTCAATTAGGCAATGTCATTCGCCGATCTATTAGTGAGGATTAGGAATTTATAAAACAATATTACTGATTTATCAGTGGTAATAACTGATTTATGAATGTAAACCTTTTAATTTATCAGAATAAGTTTTTGATTAAACAGCAATAATTACTGATCTATCAGTGATAATTAGTTATTTTTAAGTGAAAACCACTGCGGTTTGTGAGTAACAGTCAATGTTCTATAAACGAATATTACGGATTTATCAATGAAAATTTCTTTTTAATCATGAAAAATTACTTATTTATGAGTGTTTATTATTGATTTATCAGTAAAAAGGACTCAGTTATCGGTAGATCACACTCACTAATCAACGTTAAATACTGATTGGTCAGTGAGAATAATTAAAATACAAGTTATAGCATTAGTGATTTATCCATGAAACTTACTGAATTATCAGTGAAAATAAATTAATTATAAATAGAAATCATTAAATTTTTTATTGAAAACTTTTGATCTAATAATGATAATTACTGATTAATCAGTGAAAATGAGTGATTTCTTAGTGAAACAAACTGATTTTTAAACTACTATCACTTTTTTGTCAGCAAATATGTCCGACTGCAATGAAAATTGCTGTTTAATCAGTAAAAGTTACCTACTTATGCGTGGAAATTATTATTGATGTATCATTGGAAAAAACTAATTTATTAGTCAATATTAATTTCGCCTCAGTAGAAAATTCTTATTTTTCAGTAAAGTTTCCTGAAATATCAGTCATAAATTTTGATTGAACAATGCCAATCACTGATCTGTCAATGAATATTAGTAAATTATCAATGAAAATTACTGAATTGTAAGTGAAAATGACCAATTTATGAATGAAAATCATTTTATTGGTTATTGAACACTTGATTATTCAATTATAATGACTAATTTATCAGTGAAAATGACTTCTTTTTCCAGTGAAACTCACTGTTTTATCAGCAATAATCACTGATTTATCGGCAAACATTGCTGATTTATCATTGACATTTTGCTTCTTAATCTTTGAATATTACTTATTTTTGAGTAGACATAATTGATTTATCAGTGAAAATGACTCACTTACTAGTAGGTGATACTTGCTGTTTAGCCTAAAATACTTATTTATCTGTGAGAGTGATTGAAATACCAGTTATATCATGTGATTTAATTATAACAGTCACTGCTCTATCAGTGAGAACCAGTGAGTTATTTATGAAAATTACTGAATCATCAGTAAAAATAACTGATTTATGAATTAAAATCTTTGAATTTTTGTATACAAACTTTTGAATACATAATGATAATTACTGATTTAAATGTAAAAATTGGTGATTTTTTTTACTGAGACAAACTGATTTATCAGCCACAATCACTTTTTTGTCAGCAAACATGATTGAATTCAATGCAAATTGCTTTTTATTTAGAGAACATTGCCTATTTATGAGTGGACAGTATTATTTATTTATCAGTTCAAAGGACTAATTTATGTAATCAGTGGAAACTTCTTATTTATTAGTCAAATTTCCTGAAATATCAGTTATAACTTCTGATTAGACAATGCCATTCGCTGATCTATTATTCAGGATTAGTGATTTTTCCATAGAAATGACTGATTTATCAGTGAAAATAATGAATAATGAATGTAAAAATTTTAATATTTCAGTGAAAATTTTGGATTCAACAGTGGTAATTATTGGTTTATCAGTGAAAAATAGTGATTTTTAGGTGAAATCCAATGATTTCTCAGCAGCAATCACGGTCTTATGAGATAATATTACTGATTCATCAAGAAAGATTGCTTCTTAATCGGTGAAAATGACTTATTTATAAGTGGATATTATTGATTCACTAGTGAAAATGACGCATAAATTAGTAGGATATTACTTTAACATCAGCGTAAACTGATGATTGATTAGTGGTAATTCTTGATTTATCAGTAAAAATTGGTCAGCCAAATTGACGAAAATAACACCAAAAATGTTTTAATTTATTTTGAGGATTGCTTTAACATCCCTTAAAGACTTAACAGAAGTAAATCGACATTTCCTAACAACTTAAATCACGGAAAATTTTTTGATTAAACTATTAGGGTCGAAGAACAATTCACAATAAACCTGAGAAAAATATACTATCAGGAAAAGTCATTAACATTATGTTAAGGGTTGTTTCAACCTCCCCGATACATTCGTACAAGGAAATCGGCATTTCCTAACAACCAAAATCACGCGAGATTTGTTACTTATTCTATTGAGGTCAAAAATCAATTCACGATAAAACGAACCTTAAAATAAGTTAAAGGATTTTCTCTGCTAGGATATGTTTTGCACGTTCACTGTGAATTGATTTCTGATTTCCATGGTATAATCAAAAAATCTCACGTAGTTTTAATTGCAATGTGATTTCCGACCTTAATAGTAAATTCGAAAAATTTCCCGTTAATTTAGTTGCTATAAGATGTGAATTTCCTTATTTGCATGTTTAGGAGTTGGTAAAACAACCCTTAAAATAAATTTAGTAATTTCATCTGCTAGTTGTTCAGGTTTCCTCCGTTTATTTAAAAGTGTTTTCGGACCACAATAGTATGATACAAAAATTTCCCATGATTTTAGTTGTTAGGGCATGGTAGGACATGTCGAATTTCGTGTTTGAATGTTTAAGGGATTTTCAAACAACCTTTAAAATTAATTCAGCTACCTTTTCTGCTAGAGTAAGTTTTCTAAATTTATTATACAATGTTTTCGACTATTAGAATTTATTCTAAATTTATCCTGTGATTTTGATGGTTAGGACGTGTAGATTTCCTAATTTTTAGACGTAGGTCCTGGTTGAAAAAGGGAATCTTCAGGCCTGGAAGTAATCTAAAAAACAATTTAAAAATACAAAATGGCCCAAAATATGAAAAGTTTTTTTCCTGTTTTTCCTTTCTGTATTTTACGATCAACAGATTGCAGGCGAGTTTTTCTTTTAAGTGTAACTATATCCACGACTGGGTTCATCGTCTCGGCAACAAGTTACCCCTCCCATGCGTTTCCAATTTATCGACTAAATGCCATTCTTAATGTCATTCTTCACTCAGAAAAAATATTCCTTAATGCACAGTAACATTTTTTTTTCAATATAAACAACTGAAAAATCTTAATCCTGATCGTTTTTTATTATAAACAGACCATTTTATTATAAAAAGTAAATTATTTTCTAAATCATGTTGATTCATTGGAAATATTTTCATCTTAAAATGTCGAAGTTTAAAAAACTAGTTCATATTAATTTTTTTTTATTTGAACTCTGCCGTGTCTGTGGGTCATTGGAACGAGAATTGCAGGTCATGAGTCGTAGTCACGATTTCTTGAGGCAACTGCACCAGGCACCAGGTAGGATATGAATAATACATGTTATATTCGAACTTTCCTGTTTCAGGGGTTAATTATCTTAAGGGAATATCTTTTTTATATCAAAACTTAAATGGCCCCTCAACTAAAAAAAATATCTTGAAGAGGATTTTTTTGAAAATACAACTAATTTCACTTTTATTGATTTTTTATTTTGGGAATTATTTAAATTTGAAATGTTTTTAGCGGAGCAAAAAATATGTCCTCGGATAAATTGATTTTGTTGTGCCCCACTGTACGCTGGTCAAGATCTAAATTAGACTATTGAGTCTGGCGGTAATCTGGCTTTTGTTAGTTAGACTAAACAAACACAGTCTTTCCTTCTAAAAAGACTTAGCATATAAAAACTCAGAAACTTTAATTTTCTGGAAAGCAGGGCAGCGGTTAGTTTTGTCCAGAAGAGACCTTTCGGAAAAGGCAATCTAGAAAGATTTCGACCTGAACCAGATTTGAGATAAGACTCTAAAATTTGTCTGCACTTTACATTTGAAATTTTTAGATCTTAGTACATTGCCAGCAGAAAGCTCATTTTTACCTGGTTTCGTTTAGAATATAGTTCTTTTAGATTAGGCTGCCTAGAAAAAACCGAATCTAGTCCAGATTTGACTAAGCTAACTATCGACTGGCTGGGCCCAGAATAGATATTCCTGATTACGCTGTCTATACAGAGCCTTGTCTAAGCCATATTTGTGAATATACTCAGATTAGTCCTGCAAACCTTCTAGATTAGAATCTATGCAGAGGGAAGGTAGTTAGTATGAAGCAGAGTCGAAGGATTAAAGAGGCCAAGTTAATCGAGATTAGAAGTATCCGCACCTCAATCGTCGACACGAAACCGTGAGAGGTTGTTATTGCTTCAAGAGTCTAAGTTCTAAGCGAGGTCGTGATGCAACGTTCGCCTATTAGGGTAATAGAGCTCGAGTAAAACTGCGGTGGGATATAGGATGCGAGCTCAAAATATGGCGGAGGGTGTGACGAAGGGGGTGCCTTTAAACTATAGTTCTATAACTAGGCTCCAACCACCTCATACCAATCGAATTCTACCCTTCCAGCTTATATTACATCAGTGTGAATCGAGCCTCGAGGCAGGACACTACATGCGCAATCATGCGCGACAAACATTGTTTTTTAATATTAAATTAATTCAAATGAATTAACAGGAAATTAAAAAAATAATTACATCAAAAATCATTGGTGAATCGAATGTGGTTAAAAATATGAAATGAGTGGAATGGATAAAATGAAGAGAGATGGAGTCTACAAGTGGGGAAAATGTTGGGTAGTTTAAAAGCTGCAATTTGATCCGCAACGATAATTGAGGGAAATTGAGGGATTAAGTGATTTGAAGTGATTTTGTTTCTGTTACTTCGTATCGGATTGTTTTTGATGGCGGAGAGCTCTATCAGTGAGCCGAAACACTTCTGTGCCAGGCAGGTCAGCAACCGAGAATAAATGAAGAAAGTTTTTGAAAAGATGCCAAAAGTTAGGTGCACGTGCTAGTATTACTCAGTCTCAAGCTTCGGGAGAAGATAATGTGATATTGTAAAGTACATCTGGCACGTGCGAAAGACGAGTTATGAAATCAGAATTTATGAATTTTTAAAATTATTTCACAATGTAAAAGGACAAATAAAACACTTGGAATAGAAAGTACCATCTAATAGAACACATTTTCATTGATTAGAAATGATTATTCTTCGAACAAAGAAAACGTCTTCACTTTTCCATTAGTCTCTGATATTTTCTATTCAAGGAGAATATTCAGCAAATAAATAATTTTCATTATTGGTTTGAAACTAATTTTTTGACATATTGCCGATAATAACATATGCAAGAAGCTAGTCAATAAAGAAATGCATTTTTCAAACTGATAGAACTTTTTTACAAGGACGGGGATATTTTTCTACAGGTGCTGTCTCTTGGTGCTGACGTTCTGCCCGATTACAAACTTCAATCTCCCAGAGTGCACAAGTGGACAATTTTACATTATTCACCCTTCAAGGCCGTCTGGGATTGGGTGATTCTTATTCTTGTGATGTACACTGCAATTTTTACACCCTATGTTGCCGCATTTCTACTCGCTGAACCAGATTATAACAGAGTGAAGAGTAAAAAGTACGGCGAGGATCCGATTGTCATCATCGACCTCATAGGTGAGCTCTTCCTATTTATATTTTTTTATTTTTGTTATTACACGTGAAAACGTTAGTAGTGGACCTGGAAACATTATCATTTTTTTTTTAAATTACATTTTTTTTAAATTTCTCCTTCGCTCCATTGGGAAACGAACTACAGAACTTCCGATTGCCAGTCTGGTGCTTTTCCCTTAAACTACTAGAAAGATTGAAAAAACAATCCTTTTTCAGAAAGACACGCATTATTTTTCCAGGTGTTACAAATTAAATTTATCAAGGAATCTCTATTATCATCAGAGTAGAACAGAGATTCTTAACGTCTTTTCAGCGGAGCGAAGGAGAAGATCTTTTTTCAGAAAAAATACAATTTAAACCATTTTTAATGCATAACGCCATTTAGTCTGAAAAGACGTTAAGAATTTATGTTATTCTCTGATGATAATACAGATTCCTTGGAACATCATCTTTGTTTCATCGTCGACCATCTTCCTTTACGCACTTTAATTCCACGCCCCCTCTACCCTCCAAAAACAGACACTTTTTGTCGCGTCTCTTACCCCTTTTCCTCTGTTTTTCTGAACCCTTATGCAATCTCTTGTTATCTTTTATTCTCACACAATCTCTATCCATCCACTCTCCCTCCTATTTCATTCTCTTTATCACTCTTGCCAACTATATTTATTTTTTTCCTTTAATGACTAAATTTTATACTTTGTCTTTCACAAACCCAGTGTCTCCACCACTCACTATATCTCTCATCTCTCACTCTCCTTGTTACTCTTTCTCCCCCCCCCCCATATTTCCCTCGCTCAGTGACGCAGGCACTTTTTCTCACTTTCATAATCTGTCTTTTTCACATAGAAACTTTATCTGGCTGTTTCACGCACACACATGCCACCTACCACTCTCCGCCACTAGTCCAGTGTCTCTACCACTCTCTATATCTCTATTTCCTTCCCCTCTCTGTTACTCCAAAAATCGCCTCCCTCTTTCTCGCTCAGTAAATTTCTTTCTTAAATTTTGAATCTGTTCCTCACGCAAACTGTATTTTTTACATAGACACATTATCTCACTTTCACAAACTCTCTAGCTCGCTTACACAGACGTCCTTTTATACTCGTTCATCCTAGTCAAGTATCTCTATATCATTATATTCCCTCTTTCAACACCCCACTCACTTTGTCACTTTGTCTCTCTCGCTTGGTTACTGACTTTATATTTTACACTCCTACTTTCTATCTTACATAATCTGTCTTTTTCACACAGAAATTCTATCTTTCTGTTTCACTCACACACATGCCACCTACCACTCTCCGCAACAAGTCCAGTGTCTCTACCACTCTCGTTCAGTGAATTTATTTCTTACGTTTTAAATCTGTTCTTCACACAGACTGTATTTTTCACTCAGTAGACTTTCTATTTCACACTATTACTTTCTTTCTCACATAATCTGTCTTTTTCACAAAGTCACTCTATCTTTCTGTTTCACTCGCACACATGCTTCCTAACAATCTCTACCACCAGCCCAGTGTCTCTACCATCACAAATTGTAAATAAATAATAGATAATATAAATAAATAGTAAATAATAATTATTACAGGTATAAAATTCATATTGCCAAAGATTTCAAACAGATTTCAATAATTTCACAAATATTACCACAAAGTAAAAAAATATTTCAAATATTTCGTAAAAATTCAAAAAGATTTGACAAAAATTGCAATGGTTTCTTACAAATTTTACAGTTTTCAAATATTTCGCAAAGATTTCGGATAGATTAAGAAGATTTTTCAAAGATTTCTATAATTTCCCAACGATTTCAAAAATATATTAATGATTACTCAAATATTTCACAGTTTTCAAATATTTCATGAAGATTTTAGATAGATTAAAAATACTTTACAAAGACTTCAATTGCCTCCCAAAGATTTCAAAAAGATTCCTGCATATTTCAGAAAGATTTGACAAAGATTTCACAAAAATTTCAATGATTTTTCAAATATTTCGCAAAGATTTTGGATAGCTTTAAATATTCTGATAGATTTCAAAGATTGCACAAAGATTTCAATGATTTCGCAACGATTTCAATAATTTCACAAACATTTCAAATATTTTGCAAAGATTTCAGAAAAATTTCAATGATTTCTCAAAGATATCAAAGATTTCAAAAACGTATCACATATTTCGCAAAGATTTTTGATAGCTTCAAAATATTGTACAAAGACATTAATGATTTTCCAAAGATTTCTATAATTTCACAAATATTATCAAATTTTCCAATATTTCTTGGCGAAGGTTTCCAAGGTTTTCCGAAAGATTTCAATCATTTCCCAATTATATAAAAGGTTTTAAATATTTCGCAAAGATTTGGCATACATTCTAAATATGTTACAAAGACATGAATGATTTCCCAAAGATTTCACAAAGATATTAATATTTCCACAAATATTATCAAATATTTCAAAAATATTTCAAATCCTTCTTAAAGATTTCAGAAAGATTTGACAAAGATTAGAGTGATTTCGCAAAGTTTAAAAAATTTTCGCAAAGATTTTAGCAAGAATTTAATGATTTTTAAAATAGTTCATTTATTTTTACAAATATTATCAATTATTTCAAAAATATTCCAAATTTTTTGCAAAGATGTCACATAGATTTCGGATAGATTAAAAAGGTTTCACAAAGGCTTAAACGATTTCACAGAAATTTTAATAATTATTCTAAAGATTTCGAAAAGATTTAAAATACTTCGCAAAGATTTCCGATGGTTCTAAAAGATTTCACAAAGACTACAATAATGTCGAAAAAATGTTAAATTAATGCAAATGATTTACAGCTAAGCTTTTATAACTTTAAATGGAAAAATATTTAGTTTTACAGTTCGAATTTTTTAATTTCATTGACGGGGAATTTTTTCTTTGATTAAAACGGCCACCTTGCATGCAAAAATGTCATGGATTATAACTTGAAAATTCTGGATTTTCGGAGAGCGTATAAATATAAAAAAATACATTGTTTATAAGGCCGTGAATAAAAAAGGCTCTTCGCAAGAGAAAATATCACAATACTGAAAATTTTAACCAATAAACTATTCTGGTCATTGAGTATCATCATTGATATAAATTTTTATAAACAATTTAGCAAGAGAGATTATGAACAATAAATAATGTAATTAATGGTAAATATAGTGTTTACAACAATTTCAAGGAATATTATGACACTAATTGATCTGGATGATTTTTTATTAAGAAATAAAGAGTCTAAACGATTTCCACTTAATAATAGCAGATTTTTAACAACAATCTACGGAGAGAAGTTTTCATTTGATTGAAAGATTTTTTTCCTTTCAAGAGATCTATCCTCGATTTTTTGGTGAATAAATACTGGAATTGTTTAAAAAATTGTTTTAGCAAATACTGACCCAGATTTCAAAAAACGACCCAAGATATTCGTAATAAGGCACTTTTTTGACCTTTTAAAAAATAGATTTGAAATTTTTCGAGTGTGTCTCGTTTCAGAATAATCTTTGAAAAATATTAAAATTGTTTTAAATCAAGAAATTTGTTGTTCCTGCTTTCAAATTTAAATAATTTCTTTTCAGTTGACGTCACATTCATCGTGGACATACTCATAAATTTTCGTACGACCTTCGTCAATAGCAACGACGAGGTGGTTTCCCATCCAGGGAAGATAGCCGTCCATTACCTCAAAGGTTGGTTCATCATCGACCTTGTGGCTGCCATACCCTTCGACCTTCTTCTCTTCGGCTCTGATACGGACGAGGTAAACCTCTTCTGCTTGTTTTCGACTTGCAAAATATTTTTCGAAACGAGGGAATATTTCGCAGAAGGCACGTCAATTTATGTTTGAAAAAAAGAAGTGCAACATCCAGAGATTCTAATGAGCTTTCGAAAAGATTTTTAAATACATGTATCTTTTCTTTTTTACGAAAATAATACATTTTTTTTGTTAATTTTCATACATTTTTTGTGTTTTGAACAAAAACGTGGCTTCTGCTCGAAGTCATCCCGGGTGTTATTTTTCGAATGTCAGTGTTAGTTCGTAAGCCCGATAGGTTGATATGTCAAACCTAAAATCTGTGTCCATATATGTTTTTTAGCGGATTGGCGTTTAGTATTTTCACTTTATTTCTTACTTTTATCATTCCTCGGTGCTGAATGATTTTCTCATTGGAATTTAATCAGTGGAATTACACGGTATTCATTCCATTTACGCGTGAGTACAACATCCCAGGCAATAAAAGCCAATCCCTTAATTAAAAATACAGGCATTATTTAAATTATAATTAAGTTTACCTCAATGTTGTACTTACACGTGAATTACGACTGAATAAAAACGTGGAAAAAGCGGCTACTAATGAGTGAAAATAGATTAAAGTTTTTCTGAGAACCTCTTCTTCCTCCCTGAATTTCTCTGGCGTAAACTGTCCTAATTTGTTGAGTCTTTCTTTCCTGTATCATTATTTTGAAAACCAACTTTCGTTACTTTAATCTTCCTTCTTTGTATTTATATTTTTAAACAACATCTCGCGATTGCAGATAGGAGGAAGAAAAATGATAGAACTAATGCAAATAAAATAGAAAATAATTTCTGTTGCAATAGAAAAGAAAATTTGAAGTAGATTTTTTAATTAAAAGACGACGATTGCAGAAAGCGAGATGAAAGAAATTTAACCTCAGTTTAACGTTTTCGTAGCTCGGCTTGGACAAGGATGAGGTTAGTCACAGCCTGACGTTTGTGTTTCAACGCAGATTTGATAATCAGTCTTACAATAAATCCACCAAAAGCAACGAACTTTTTTATTTTACACTACACAAGACACGTTTATATTTATCATGTTTAATATATTCTTTATGTACATTATACATACGCTTATGACCACACCACCAATTCTCAAAATCTTCTGCACCGTTTCATGGGTTACTAACGGAGACGATGCCTCGAAGATCTCTTGGTAAATCAGAAAAAGCCAATTAGAAAAATTTTATTTTTGATAAGTTAGCTTCTATCATATTCTTCAATATTTCCAATGAGAACTGGTAATTTACAGTCTGGGTGGTACATTATTCAGAATATGGTAATGTGCGATTTTTATTTAATTCTCCTATTCAAAAAGTCGAACCATAAATATGACTCTAATTCATGTTTCAATTTCACGACTCTGATTTAGGGTCAAATTTTTAAATACGTTCCAACTAATTTACTCAATAATTTAAATAATAATAAGCACGGTGAGCCTTTATAATTTTCATACATACATACTTCTTTCTGATGATATTAAAGTATTTAATGTTCAAACAAATTTCGAAATAAGTAAGATTATTTAGGAAATTTTTTAGATATCTTAAATTGGACTGTAGAAACTTTATTCTGCATTGATTATTGAGTAAGAAACGCAGCATTCAAGAATTGGATAGATTGAAAACTGTGTGTTTCATGTAGGTTTTTTATAGCAGAAAATGATATTTTGTCAGTAAAAATTATTATTTTTTCTTACACTCGTATTTTATTTATTGTTTATTAATTTCGGATAATTTTGAAATACTGTAAACGTATGTAAAGAAAAAAGATATTCAGCCGTTTTTTAAATGATTTAATTATTATTATTTACGAAATGTTACTAAGTGAGTACCAAAAAGTATGATAAATAGTTTGTAAATAAAAAAAAATTGAAGACTGTGCGTTTAATGTAGTTTTGCACTTGATATTCTTGATTGTTTTTTTACTTTTGGATAATTCGAAACTTTTTAAATATTTACAGGGTGGTGACTCGACGGCCCATTTCAAATTTTCGGTCATTTCCCGGTTTTTCCGGGTCAAGTTTTTTAATTTTTCCGGACAACTAAAAGTAACGTATTTATACTTGCCCCTAAATGCAAATATTTATTTTAATTCTTGATGTTCATTCTAAACATCCTTTAACACTTCAGAGCAAAAGATAACAAAATAAATTAGTTTTGAAACAAATAATTTGATTTTCTACTAAAAAAATCAAATTCAAACATAAAAATGGAAAAGTTAAACCTTTAGTTGAAAAATGCATTTTGAAAAAAACGAATTTTTAAGTAATTAGTTCAATTTTTAACCTAACTAATGAATTTTCAACTAAAATAATGAACTTTGTACAACAAGGAAATAATTTTTACTAAAGAAGGTACATTGTCAATCAAAACTTAAATAATTATGTTTTAAATTTAAAAAATCAATGTTCAACCAAACAGAAGAATTTTCAAATAAAACTATGAAATATTCAATTGGAATTCGTTAAATTTTCAGTTAGAAAATTACTTTCCATAAAAGAACTAACTTAAAAAAAAATAGCTGCCAAAAAATAGTTATATTTTCAAATAGGGTAATGAATTTTTAAATAAAATTGTAAATATTGAACTGGAATAGTTGCATTTTAAACCAAAGAAATTGATTTTCAACTAAAATTATGAATCTTCAACTAGAATAATTAAATTTTTTACCAGAAAGATGAATGTTCAACCAAAGAGATTTATTTTTACATAAAATTATGGAATATTGAACGGTTATAATAGTTACATGTTTAGTTTAGAAAACAAAACGATTTTCAACCAAAAAAGAAATAAATTTTCAACAAAATATTTAAATTTTGGGCAAAAAAGTTCCTTTCAATCAAAAGAAGAAACAAGTTTTCAATCTAGTAGCTCATATTTCAAGCAAAAAATTTATTTTTGCTTAAAATGAGAAATTTTCAATAAAAAAATTTTATTTCCAACCTGAAAAATGAGTTTTTAACTAAAATGATAAATATTTAACTGTAATATTTGAACTTTGAACCGAAAAGAAGAGTTTTTAAACGAAAGCATTAGCTTGCAAAGAAAAAGATAATCTTCTACAAAAAATCGATTTTTAACAAGATATGTGAATTTTCAAAGAAATAGTGGAATTTTTTATTAAAAAAGACAAATTTTCATCCAAACTGTTAAATTTTGAACAAGAAAATATCAATTTTCAACCAAAAACGGACATTAATTTGGCATTTGAATGAATTAATTTTCAACCAAACTTAGGAATTTCCAACCAAAATAATGAGTATTCAACTGGAATAATCAAATTTTACATAAAAAGATAAATTTGGAAACCATAAAGATTAATGTTCTACAAAAAGTAAATTTTTCACAAAGTACATACATTTTCAAATAACTAGTTTAATTTCTAAATAAATATGAAATAAATAAAAATTGAATAATAAATTATAATTTAAGTAGAGTAAATTAAGATAATCTGAAAAATTTATGACTGTAGATAAAGTAGAAATCATAAATTAGAAAAATTGAAAGATTGAAAACTTGAATTTTACTGCGATCACAATTAAATTTCCAGTTACTTAATTAAATTTTCTTTCATTTCCTGGGGGGTTTCTGGTTAAGTCGTCACCTTGATTCGAAGAAAAAATGTATGGAACACTTTTTCCAATAAGTGAAATTAATTTGTATGTATAAAAAAGGTTTGTTTAATTAAAAAACAAAAAAAACTGTAGGATGGGGAGTTATTGTATGAAAAAGTACTGCGTATAATTTTGATTGAATTTCCTGTTGGATGTAATACCTGACAAAACTAAACTACAAAAAAGTTAACATTTGTTTGTTGAAAGATGCGACCTGTAGGTAAATATTGATTTCAAGAACTTTCATTGTGAAGATTGTCGATGTTCACCGTTTAAGAGTATAAAAAAAGACGGTTTTAACATTAAATTCATAATTAGTTAACTAAATAATATCCTTAGGTTTCGGCTTAGGGTAATTAATGAAGAAAATTTGCGACCTATAAATAATTTTAATTTTAATTGAAAAGAGGCATTTGTATTCAATATACCTACTCATAAAATTGCCATAGAAAATGAGAAAATAGTCCAAAAATATTCCAGGAATTGTCCCTAAATACTGTTGGAATATAACTGTAATTTTTTACTGGGGATTCCCATTAGCATTTCTATTAGTTTGTCAGGGAATAAACCCTGTAATTTTTCACTTTAAAATTGAATTAGTTTTTCGGGAATAGTCTGGGAAATACCTGTAATTCTCTAGCCGTATTGTACTCGAGATTTTATAGAATTTTATCGAAAATCTTTAACGTAAAATTATCTTAAAACATTGCAGGGATATTCATTAAATAATTTTGGAATATTGGTTCAGTTTTTCGTATGAAATTGTCATTCAATCTCTCTCCCGAAATTGGTCTGAAGTACTTGTAAAATATTCCTTTAAACTATATTAGATTAAATTTTTCAGATATTCCAGAGTAGTCACTAATATTTGTCATTCTTATTCCTAAAATAATTAGGGAATACTCATGCAATTTTTATCTCGAATTGTCCTGGAATAGTCAAACTGTTACCGTAATTCTGTCACTTGGAATAGTCTTCAAAAATTCGCAAAATAGTATTTGAATAGTCTTATAGTTTTTTTGTTTGGAATTTTCATTACTTTCATTATGCCGAAAATATTTAGGGAATATCCCTTAAATCTCTTACATGGAATTGTCCTGAAATAATTATTAAATGTTTCAGAAGAAAATTGCTTTGAAATTTCTATAGAAATTGGGATTTTTTGGTGAGAAAATGCACAAATATTCTAAGAATGATTCATTTTCTAGAAATCCCAAAAAATTCTAAATAAATATGACATTCAAATATATACTCAACGGCTAATTTTTAAACAGAATCTTTAAAATTTTGTATCGAAATGAAGAAATAAAGTAAAAAAATTTCAATGCGTTTTATGACGGGGCTTTAAAAAACATGAATAAATTAATTGTGTAATTTAAATATTTTGAGGGAAATTCTTTATACAATTATAAGCAGAATCCAAAGAAATAAGATTAACATATAATTTATGACAAAAAATATAGTTCATTTCTTTTAAACCTAATAATGCAATCTCGCATTTTTAATTTCGCGCCAATTTCGTAAAGTCATGTTTGAACATAACCTTCAAACGAAAATTCTGACGCGAAATTCAATTTGCAAAAGTCTGGGTTTTGTTTTTAAAGAGTAAGGGTCCATCCTCCTACTTTAAAAAATGTTTAAAACATTATATTTTTTCATGATAAATAAAAAAAAAAATACTGAAACGTGTGTAAAGGAGCACAAATCCTAATTCCGTATACTGTACACCAAGGATCCACAAGCATTAAAAAGATAGTAGAAAAATAAGGTATGCCGCGTCTTTTGACCAGTATGTAAGCTTTTGAAGATTTTCTCTTGAGTAATTTGATTTCGTTGAACCTCCGTTAAGTTGAGGCCTGTCTTAGTTAAGTTTCCTTAAGTTTATTTTGTAAAGCTGTGCAGATTTTTAATATCCACTAAAAACCCACCGATCGATCGACGGATCGATCGACTTTTTTATGTCTGCTCTATTCTACATCTTCTCTCTCTCTCTCTTTTACTACATCTCTGTTTATCTGTTATCTCTATATTTTTTATCTATCTTCATATCATTATCTGTTTAGCTCATAAATTTCATTTTTCTGCATCTTTCTCTTTTTTTCCAATATTTGTTAATTGCTCTCTCTTTCTCTCTCTCTCGCTCTATCGCTTCAGTGCTTCGTCTTCGTTATACCTAATACAATAATACTTGTTAAAACTACTTAATTAAACAAGTAGTAATTTAGGCAATTGATTATTTGGAATATTTTAGTCATCAGCATGATAGCAATCGAATCTACAAAGTTTCATGTTTTTGAATTAGAATAGTATTCCAGCCTCTTCCTGCATTTTTGAGTGTCACCGATTTCAGAGGAAATCCCAAAAATTCGAAAAACAGAAAATTATAATTTGTTAACAAAAAAATCAGCCTAAGTTTTTTAATAAATTCGTAATTTTCCTAGAAGCTAGGAAAAAGTTTTTGAATATCGCGACCAAATAAAAGAGCCACATTTAAGCATAACCCTCAAAATAAAAGACATTCTAGCGCAAGATTTAAATCTAGATTCTTCTATCTTGTTTCCAGGGTAAATTTCAGACAAATAGTTAAGGGAGGTCGAAGAAATTTAAGACTTTCTCGACGAGATAAAATTAAATCCAACATTCTTAATAAGTTGTCAACTTATCTGAATGCTGGAGGCAAAGTTAAAGACCAACTTATAACGAGTTTAAAAAGCTTATAACTTTGTAAGTGTTGTTGGTCAGACACGTACTTGATCAACTTTTAAGTGGATCACCATTTTTTATTTTCAAATGTATATTTTTTCTCTGTTCCTTTTCTCTCCGAAAATCTGGTGACACTCTTCTTCATAAATATTCGAGAAATACCATAGGAATACAAATATAGGGACTTTTTCTCTTTGAATTTTCTTTAAATCTTACGAATAACTAAAAAATTGTCTTTTCAATATTTAAATAAAAAAATTTGGTTTTATTTCCCATGCAAAGGGAGCTTGCATATATTGCGTAACATTAAAAAGAGGGGCAGCGGGTTCGTGTTTCGTTACGGGCTGTTATTTGTTTGAGGGGAGGGGGGGGGTATGTTGATCCGATTACATAACATTCTTTTTTATAAGCTTTCTGCATCATCAAAATTGGATATAAATTTTAAAAAATAAATAATTGTAATATCATAATAAAATGTATTTTTAAATGTTTCTAAACATTATTGATAGAAGAGAAAATTTAAACGTTCAAGCATTTTGAAATAATAGCAAATAATACCATTCTTAACAATTCCCCACTAAACTATAATTTGTAAACTTTCTTACATGTTTAAAGAGATAAGAACAATTAAATTATGGGCGAAAATTTATTTTGAAAATTTTTGAAAAGGTTAGAAATGTTTAAATAATTATAAAAAATTTGAGGAGATCGAATTTTTAAAAAGAATGATCGGAAATTTGTAATGGTTTATGTTTTATTTTACAAGAATATTTCAAGTTCTGAAGATTTAAAAATATGTGGAAAAAGAATTTGAAAGATTTTGAGACAATTTAAAAAAAATTCAGGATTTCAAATTTTTTACGTTAAATGAATTTTGCAGGGTGTCAAGAGCATGGAAAAAAGTTTATAAGAGAATTTTAGATAGAAATTTTAAAGTGTATAAAAGATTTTAAAGAAAAACTTAACAATTTTGCCATATTACATAATTTTAGAAAAATGAAGGAACACAATTTTTTTTAAGCCTTCTTGTGCAATTTTGTTGCACAATTTTTTAAATTTTCTGTTGGTTTAAACACTGTACTTCCAAATTTAAGTAAGTTTAAAAGAGATAATTATAATTTTTGAAATGATTGAAAAATAATTTAATCTTTTAAAGATTTTGTAAGGTTTCACGAAATTCAAACAAAAATTTAGGCTTCTAGGAAAAATTAAAATTATTTTTTATTTCGAAAGATTAATTTAAAAAGAATACATTTAAAAACATTTAAAAATACCTCAAAAACTGTCAAAGAAGAATCTGAAAAATTTTAAAGGCAATTTTTAAAATTTTGCAGAATTAAAAAAATTCTGGAAATTTTATTTAACATTAGAAGGTTCAGAAGATCATGTCACGATAAAAAAAAAACAATTTTCTTAATATTCTTGTGCAAATTTTAAACGCTTTTTTATTTTGAAAAATGAACTTTAAGAGAATCGAATAAATTCCAGAAATATTTTGTAGAATTGAAGATTTCAAAAATAAACTTTGGGAGCTTTAAAAGAATTTCGAAAGGTTTGAAGAGAATATAAAAATTTTCTTAAAATGCTTGGGAAAAATTAAAAGATTGTAAGACAATTTTTCAATCAAATTTATAAAAATATTTCTTGACTTCCTCCAAACTTTTAAAGTCCTAAACATCTTTTAAAAAGACTCTATCGTTTCCAAATACTTGGTAAAATCCTATAAAATATAAAAATTCCATTAAAATATTCTAGAACCTGTTCCGATAGATCTGAAATATTCCAATATCGTTTTTTAATTTTCTTGAGAATCTTATAAAAATTATATTTATATAAATTTAAAAACCAATTGACAACACTTATTTTTTCGTTTTCAATTTTCAGAATTTAATTTCAACTCGAATTAAAGTGTTGAAAAACTATTAAAAAATAAATATTTATTTGAAATGTTTATGTTATATTATTATTTATATTATTTTGTAAACGTAATAAAAAATTGTTATGTAACGGTGTTTACGCGGCGGGATAAATGTTACGATCTTTTACAAGGGTAGGGGGTGAAAAGGTCGAAAATAATGTATACGTAATATGTGAACACTCCTCTATGTATAAAATTACTAATGATTCTCGAATATTTATCTCCTATCTCAAAATGGAACACCACTAATTGACAAATTAATAACAAAAATGTTTTCCAACTTAATTGTCAATTTTGGGACTCTCTGAATTAATATCAGTAATTTTGTAAGTTCATTAATTCATTCATGAACATTCTGATTAAGCTCCTCTCCTGTAGAAGAATTTTAGTATTGCGATCCATTCGTTCGAAATAATTTCAAAGAATTTTGGCACTTTTTTAAGTCGCCAAAGAAGAACTTTAATACTCTAGTTTCTTTTAAATTCTGCAAGACATTTTTGAACTTTTGAATCGCAAATATTGAAGGAAAAATAAAAGCTCTTCGAAAATAGAAAAAATGGATTTTTTACAGACAACAACTCTGATTGGACTGCTGAAGACTGCTCGGCTTTTAAGATTGGTTAGGGTGGCAAGAAAAATCGACAGATATAGCGAATATGGGGCAGCTGTTCTGCTTTTGCTGATGGCTACCTTTGCCCTCATCGCTCATTGGATGGCTTGTATCTGGTGAGGAAAAAAACCCTTTGTTCAATCTAAAATTGGTCAGTTATTCTAATTAAGGTTTTGTTCTACTTCAGGTATGCAATTGGAAACGCCGAAAGACCTTCCTTAAAAAGCAAAGTGGGTTGGCTAGACATTTTAGCAAACGATACTCATCAATTTTATAATCACAATAATACTGGTGGTCCCAGTATAAAGGCAAGTTTAACTATTTAAAAAATGGTA
This sequence comes from Belonocnema kinseyi, assembly GCF_010883055.1. Lineage (NCBI taxonomy): Eukaryota > Metazoa > Arthropoda > Insecta > Hymenoptera > Cynipidae > Belonocnema > Belonocnema kinseyi. The sequence goes on from NC_046657.1 coordinate 80,832,642, forward strand.
ATTTGAAACTGTTTTTGGCCAAATATTTAATTTATATTTGTTTATGACAGAGTCGATATATCACAGCCTTATACTTCACCTTCAGCAGTTTAACATCCGTAGGATTTGGAAATGTGGCGCCTAACACTGACGCTGAAAAAATCTTCACTATCATTGTCATGTTGATAGGATGTATGTAATATGCTTAATTTTTAAAATTTGTTTTTACTTATTTCCATTATATTTTAATATCAGTTGTTGGGCAATGAAAAACTGATCAACTTATTCTCTGACGACGATTGTCTCCGAGCAGTAGTTTTCCCAAAAAGTGGGCGTGGCTCAATGTTCAATCGCTCATAGTTTGAGAAGATTATACCCCGAAAATTATGGCTGTAAAGGAAATAATTGTTCAGTTATTCAGGCGCTGTGCAACGTAAATATTAAATAACGAAATATTATATTGAAAATTTTTTTGATAGCCCTAATGTACGCCAGTATTTTTGGAAACGTCTCGGCGATAATTCAGAGACTTTATAGTGGAACTGCCAGATATCATACTCAAATGCTAAGAGTGAGAGAGTTCATCCGGTTTCATCAAATTCCAAACCCACTTCGACAAAGACTGGAAGAATATTTCCAGCACGCCTGGACTTATACTAATGGAATAGACATGAATAGTGTCTTGAAGGGGTTCCCAGAGTGCCTTCAGGCTGACATCTGCCTTCATTTGAACAGAAATCTTCTGAATAATTGCAAAGCGTTCGAAGGCGCGAGTCCCGGCTGTTTAAGGTTAAAAAACATATTTTTTAAATCTTTATCCAAGTTACCTAGCCCAGACGAGCACAAAGTAGAGATTTTAAGGATACCTTCTGGCTATTTTAGCATCACATGATAAATAAATGTTTGTTTTTTCTTTACAGAGCTTTATCCCTCAAATTTAAAACCACTCACGCACCTCCAGGCGACACTTTGGTTCACAGGGGCGATGTCTTGACGTCACTCTATTTTATATCAAGGGGAAGTATAGAAATCCTTAAGGACGATATTGTAATGGCGATCCTCAGCAAGGATGACATCTTCGGCGAAAATCCTTGCATCTATCCGACTGTGGGAAAGTCGTCCTGTAATGTGAGGGCCCTCACTTATTGTGATCTTCACAAAATCCACAGGGACGATCTTCTTGACGTCTTAGCTCTCTATCCTGAATTTTCTAGTTACTTTAGCCGGAACTTGGAGATCACTTTCAACATGAGAGACGTTAGTCTCATCTATTGTTAATTCAACCATTCGGGTGGCTTATCGTTTTGAAGTCTGATTTCCAATTTCAATTTTTCTAGGATGAACAAGCGGGAGTCGATCCGATATCAGCTAGATTTCCAGTCAGCACTCCAACTGATATCGAGTTCGATGCGAGGAGATTCGCCTTCCGTCCACCCAGATATCGCCGAGGACCAGGTGGTCCTCCTGGTACAAATCTCATTCCTACATGTCGTCAAGATTCACTAAACGACGAACAAGAAGAGTTGTAAGTCTTTACTATATTTTCTACTCATCATCTTCCGCACAATCATTCTTATGATCATTATCAGCTTTATCATTATCATCATCATCATCATCATTCTCATCATTCTGAACATTAGAATCATTATCATTATCCCCGCTAAAAATTTTGGATAATTTTTGGATTTCGCAATTCATCAAAGCTTATCCGATCTCACTCCGATTAACAAATTTTCTCTGGAACATATTCGGATCAAACAGAAAATTTTATGAAAATAATGAAAAATGTATCTGGTTAAGTCAGAAATTCATCTGGACAGAATATATTGACTCCTGTCAGAGTCCGGTTAGGTCCGAAATTTCTCCGGCATTCAAACCTGAAATAATTTTTATTAAAGTATAGATGGAAAATAGTTCGGTCTCATATAAAATTTGTCCGGATGAGAACTCACACACCAGAAAGAGTCCGATTTGAACCAAAATAAGCCCGGACAAATTACGGAATCTGGAACAAGTCCGAATCAATCTGAAATCAGTCCGGTAGGAAGATTTATTATCAACTATAATTAAAGTGCAAATGGAATGAAGTCCGGATTAATCAGAAATTTGTCCGGCTGAAAACATAGAATTCGGAACAAGTCTGAATCAATCTGAAATTAGTTAGAGACGAAAAATTATTATCCGCTAGAATTTAAAGTGCTAATGGAAAGAAATCGCTAAATACACGGAATCCGGCTCAAGTCCTAATCAATCTGGCATGAGTTCGAGAGAGAAATGTATTATCTACTAGAATTTAAGTGCTCATAGGAAGAAGCTCGATTTAATCCGGAAGTTGTCAGGCTAAAAACACGGAATTTAGAATAAGTCCAAATTAATCTAAAATTAGTCCGCGAGGAAAATTTATTATCTGCTAGAATTACAGTGCTAATGGAAATAAGTGCAGTTTGATCCGGAATTTGTCTGGCTAGAGAAACGTAATCCGGAACAAGTCCGAATCAGTTTAAAATTAGTTCGGAAGGAAAATTTATTATATACTAAAATTAAAGTGCTAAGGGAATGAAGTCCGGTTAAACCCGAAATCTTTCCGGCTAAAACATTGAATCCGGAACAAGTCTGAATCAATATGAAATTAGTTTGAGACGAAAAATTATTATCCGCTAGAATGTAAAGTGCTAATGGAAAGAAGTCGCTAAATACACGGAATCAGGGGTGCACACTGCCTCCACTACCGGGGTAGCAACGGGCTATTTTCTTATTAGAAAAAACGCTTTTTCTTCATTTTTACTTAAAATCGTGAATTGTTTAGTATTATTTTTAGTAAAATCTACATTTTCCAGTCCATCTCACTCAAACTCACAACCAACCCACCCAACCTCTTGGGTACCCGCCCTCCCCCCAGTTGGGGTAGCAACCGCTACTTTTCATGCATGGTTTGTGCGCCTCTGCACGGAATCCGGTACAAGTTCGAATTGATCTGAAATTAGTTCGTAAGGAAAATTTATTATCTACTACAATTAAAGTGATAATGGAATGAAGTCCTGTTTAATCCGGAATTTGTGAAGCTAAATACACGAAATCCGGAACAAGTCCGAATAATTGGAAATCAGTTCCGGAAGGATTTTTTATCCGCTAGAATTAAAGTACTAACCCGGGTGGACCGCAGGAACCGAATGGTGCCTCTACAAAGTACACGCAAAGGCACCATTGGGTCCTCATTCAGTTCCTTTTTAAAAAATTCAAAAAAATAATAAAATCAACTTTTAAATGGTTGAAATTCGAATTCTACGTTAAAATTTGCATGAGAAACTAACGGAGTAATCGCAATACTTTTTCTTGCAGCATTCAAAACTTTAAAAAATAAAACACCTGTCATTTACATGGGCGGAAGGTGCCTTCAGGTGCATCTTCTTTTAGTAGCAGTTAATAAACGTCCCTTCGGTAACTTTAAGAATTTTGTTTCGATGCTAGCGCCGCGCCGCGCAGTGGAAACCGCAGACAATAACGCTGCGATGCAAGTGAGAGAGAATTTTATTTTTAAACTTCGCGCGCAACATACTATTTGAGCTATTATGGATACGCTTGAAGTCACTTTCAGCAGAAGTTAATGAAATTTTTAACAATTTTTAGCGCTGCAAAAAAAAGTTTTGCGATTACTCCGTGAGTTTCTAATGCAAATTTTAACGTAGAATCCGAATTTCAACCATTTAAAAGTTGATTTTGCTGTTTTTTAAAGTTTTTTTTTAAAAGGAATCGAATGGACACTCAATCGGGTCTTTACAGGTACTTTGTAGAGGCTCCTTTCGGTTCCTTCGGTCTGCCAGGGAACAAAAAGAAGTCCGGATTAATACGAAATTTGCCCGGCTAAAATATCAATTCCAGAAAAATTCCGAATCAATTTGAAATCAGTCCGAGAGGAAAATTTATTATGTGTTATAATTAAAGAGCTAATGGAATTAAGTCCGGTTTAATCCCGAATTTATCAAGCTAAATACATGGAATCCGGAAGTCCAGTTTGATCTAGAATATGTCTAGCCAAATGCACGGAATCCGGAACAATTTGAAATAAATTTGAAATTAGTCCGCGAGGAATTTTTATTATCTACTATAATTAAAATGCTAATGGAATGAAGTTGCGTTTAATTCGGAATTTGGCTGCCTGAACCATGATTTGCCACAAACTTCACTAATTTCAGAAATTAAAGGCTGGAACAAGCCCTGTCAATTGAGCCGTACGCCAAATTAATTGCATGCGCTCTTAGAGCGCGGGTTGTGTTTTTGTTTAAGGGTGTAACAAAATTCAATAAATCCGTTTGAATTTTAAAAAAATGGTCCACCATATTGGATCCACCATTTTCAATTTTGAAAATGTAACTGCATATTCGTAATGAGCGACCCTTACAATCTCCAAATAACAAGTTTAAAGAGAATACGATCAAATTTTGGAAAAATGGTCCGCCATATTGGATCCGCCATTTTGAATTTTTAAAAGCTAAGTGCATATTCGTAATCAGTGACCCTTTAATCCTTTAAAAGCACTGCACATTTTCTTATGCCTATGCGTGGGTGTAAGTCTGTTAATATCCTTTCTGTTTTCATTTTCTTCCTCGATCCCTAGACAAAAACACACCCTACGCTCTAAGGGCGCATGCGATTAATTTAACATAGGGCTCATTTTAAAGGGCCTGTTTCAGCCTTTAATTTCTGATATCAGCGAAGTTTGTAGCAAATCATGGTTCAGCTCTACAATCTTTCAAAAATGGCTAAAGCACGCCGTTTATAGGGGCTGCAACCCCTATTTTCTCAAAAACGTGACGTGATAGGAAGTTTTTGAACCCAGATTCGTATTCTGCACGAAAAATACATTCTGATTTTTATACTTTTTTGTAGCGAAAAGGGTAGCAGTGGCCACGGGATTCTGGAGTTTAACACCAATAAGGCTGGCCAAGACGTGACACCTCTCAACCTAGAATTCGACGAACCGAAACAAAGGAGTTCAACCTTCAATTCCATAACCGGTAAGACCCTAGGGACGTTACTCTAAAGGCCTTCTGAGGATGAGGAACCAGAGGAGAGTCCTTGGATTACAATTCCTTTTGGCGACTTTTCTCTTCTTTTTTATAATACTGTCTGAGGAATGCTGTTCTATGCACGACTTTATCGATTAATGGAACTTTTAGTGTTTCAATCATGAGGTTATCGAAAGCCTTCGAAAAATCCTCAACGTAGATTAATAGTAGCTTTAATTAGTTTATAATTATCCAATCTTCACGAGGATTTTCGGAAGGTATCATTTCATCCCTCCATAGTAGAATATTTAGACTTTTGACTCGTTACTCGTAGCTTTAGAGAATTTCAGTTCCTTGTTCCTCAATCTCATTGCGCTCATTAGAAAATGAGCGCTTTGCGTTTGCGTTTGAGTTTGAACCCTGTTTGTTAACATCTGAAACCTGGTTGTTCAGGCATGCTAACCCATCTCAAGCGCAGCATTCCGGATCTTCGACAGCACAAGATCCATCTGCAGCCCCTGACGAGTCACGACTACCTGGCCAAGCAAAGTAAGTAGCGTGGGACTTTGCCTAGAAAGCCTTTAGAATTTTTTCGCATGCGATTTTGGAAGCACCAAGATTCCAAGATTCCGAAACCAAACAATTAGATTCGTCTGCACTTCCACTATTAGCTGCTGATCGTTAAGATAAGACCTTAAAGGGGAAACTCATTTTTTGATGTTGGATGTTTGATGGTAGATGTTACATTTAGAAATTATTTATACTTTTGCTTTTTGTAGTAACGACGCCATTAACAAGGCCAGCGAGGAGAAGCTCTGCGGCTGGAGAAAGCTCTTTAAGTCATAATAACACTCATCCAGCATCCACCATCACTAGTCATTATACTACTCCCTCCCCACCTCAACCTAATGGTGAGTTGAAAATTTTCAATTGCTTGCGGCTATTTGTAGTGAAAGATGCACTCCTGTGTCGCTCCATGTATTAATCGGGTATGCCTCACTGAAACCTTGGAACTTTCTTTCAAATGAGAGATACAGCAAATAAAAAGTGAACAACTTATTCCGCTGCTAAAGTTCGTCACAAGCAATAGTTTTCAATTTAGAAGCGATTGCAAATTAAAATTTAGGAACGCGTCCAAGAAAAATAGGTGCGTTTAAATACTCTCTTCTGATTCGTCATTTTCAATTTCTTTTAGTTTTAAAAATATTGTCCGATAAAAGGGAATCAAATTAGTTGAAGATCCTTTATTCCAATTTTGTTGTCAACGTTTCGAAAACTATAAAGTTTTCCTCATTAGGAAAGAGTCTTTAAAAATTCCAATTCAATTCTAGGTTCAGTGTTAGTGGTTTCAATCCCTCGTTTTCTCATTGCTCTATGAAAAATTATGTAAAAGTAAAATTAAATATGAAATACCAATTGGAAATTGAGGAGTTCAGGACAAGAAGGTGACAGGCGCTCGAGAACGAGTAAAAGTATTGTCCAGGCTGTGATGTCAGATATTAAAAGTGAAATTCGAAATTTGAAAAAACCAAAAATATAGTTATATAGCTCTTGAAAAATTAACCTGAGTCTCCATTTACAGTTTTTCTCTCGAGCTGCAAATTTTCCAGTAAATAAATAAAAACTGACTTTTTTTAAATTAAAAAAACCATTTTTTTCACATTCAACTCGCCGTAAGTAATTCGTTTATCAACTAATTAACAAATTTCTTTTTGAGTTTTATTCGTGACACTCTAGCGGAGGCTACAGTGTCCAAAAAGGGTCAAAAGTTAACTTTTAATGTTTTCTTGTTTAATCCGAATAAAAAACCACGTTTTTAGTCTTTCACATTAAAAAAATGAGCGAGGAAGTTTCAGCTACGACAAACTTCAAACGAATGAATTTTCCGCCAATGTATTGGCCAACTTTTTGTAAAATCTCAATTCGATTTGATTTTTAGTTCCATAATTACAGCGAGTTTATTACGAGCTCGCGACGCGACACCACATGATTTTTCAGGGGACGCCGTCTGAAGCCTGAAACATCCTCTTTGCCCATCCTTTGTTTTGTCCATTCGTTCGCACTAGTCAGCGTTCCGGCGGCGTTCCCTGAAAAATCCTGTGGTGTCGCGTCGCGAGCTCGTAGTAAACTCGCTGTAATTATGGAACTAAAAATCAAATCGAAATGAGATTTTCCAAAAAGTTGGCCAATACATTGGCGGAAAATTCGTTCACTTGAAGTTTGTCGTAGCTCAAACTTTCCTCGCTCACTTTTTAATGTGAATGTCTACAAACGTGGCTTTTCATTCGGATTAAAAAAAAAACATTAGAAATTAACTCTCGACCCTTTTTGGACACTGTAGCTTTCGCCAGAGTATCACGAATAAAACTCAAAAAGAAATTTGTTAATTAGTTGATAAACGAATTACTTACGGCGAGTTGAATGTAAAAAACATGGTTTTTTTCAATTAAAAAAAGTCATTTTTTATTTATTTACTGGAAAATTTGCAGCCCGAGAGAAAAACTGTAAATAGAAACTCAGGTTCATTTTTCAAGAGCTATATAACTATATTTTTGTTTTTTTCAAATGTCTAATTTCACTTTTGATACCTGACGTCACAGTCTAGACAGTGCTTTTACTCGCACTCGAGCGCCTGTCGCCTTCTTGTCCAGAACTCCTCAATTATTAACTAACATTAAAAAAAATTCTTTTTATATTTATTAATTAGTTTTAATATTACGTTCAGTATTCAAACTAGTTATAACTAACTTTTTCTTCTTTATCAATATTTAAAACTGTATGTATCTCAACGAAATAAAAAAATATTACCTAAATTCTTTCACCGATGTAAAAACGTTCATTAGTTTAAACCAAAAAAGATGAACAATGTAAACATAGAGAATTATTTCTTGTTAATTGTCGCAGTCATAAGTGATTACCAAAAATATTACTAATGCTACTAAAAATGTGAGGAATTTACAGTTTTTCAGTCACTGTGCAGAAAATTATGTTAATATGATGATAGATTTTTTAGAACGTCGATTATTTAATGATGAAATCAAAAATCTTAAAATCCACTGAGACTTATTAAAATAAAATTTTAATCATTTTAAAATAAGTTTACGTAACACGTTACCAAAGAACATATATACTAAAATTTTAGAAAATAAATTGGATAGCACATGAAGAAATATAAATGATAAACAAAATTAAACATAAACAGGCGTAAAGATATAATTAAGTCAGACTTTAAAGATCCTTAGATTACATATTTCAGTACAAGTTATGGTTCCTGACGAAATTAATAATACTTTAAGGTTAGGAAATAAATCCAGATCTTACAAATGATCGTGATTTGTTAAGACATAGAATGGTTAACACATCGCATCAATTGTTAGAGAATAATAAAACTACTCATGTTGATACAGTTTTATAACAAAATATTTAAAAAACATAATTATTTATTATATTTAATAAACAATTATTAATTACTAATGCAGATAAAAGTAATATTACAGTTATTATGAACAACGAGTCATATTTGAACAAATTCAAGACTTATTAAATGAACAATGACATATGGAAAACTAAATAAGAAACCTGAGCATGAATTGAAACAATAATCATTTAAATTGTTAGATTCATGGCGAATTAATGTTTATCTTTGTAATAATATTTTACGTAAAGATATTTTGGTACTAATAGAATTATGGCTTCTCTAGATATATCATCTTTATTTACTGATATTCCAATTAATTTAGTAACCGCTAGTATTTTTAATAGGTGGATCAACATAAAAAATTACACAGATTTACCTCTGGAAAAATTTAAAGAAGCAACAAAACTTCTACTGAAATAGACAGTACTTAAATTTAATAATAATTTTTATAAAGAAATACATGGAACAAACATGGGTTAGGTCATTTCACCAATCTTAGCCGATTTAATTATTTAATATTTAGAACCCAATATTATAAAAAATGTGGATTTTTGTATGCAGGCATACTTCAGGTATATTGATGACACTTATTATTTTACCAAAAGATAAACTACGTCATTTTATAAATCAATTCAATTCTTATCATCCTAAACTTAAATTTACACATGAGATTGAAATGAATAATTCTATTCCTTTTTTAAATGATGAATTTATTCAAACTGATTTCGGTAATATCATTACAGACTGATATCGTAAAGATACGTATTCTGGTAGCTATTTTCATTTTTAATTTAACATAAAATTTATATAGTTATAAAAATCTTTTTGATACAGCTCTTAAATTATCATATAAATCATTTCATAAATCAAACATATTAAGTTTATTTTTAAAAATTCTGTTTTTCATTAATTATACTATAGAATTGTTTCAAACACATGTTAATAACAAAATCAAGACAATTAAAGATTCTCTGCCTAAACAAACCAATATTAACAATGTTAGAAATTTTATATTTAAATCTTCAGTTTCTATTCCTTTGAATGGTCAACTATCTTTAGAGATCAAAAAATTTTTGAATGATTTCAATATCACAACAACTTACAGAATTGATTCAAAACTTGTCAAATTTATAAAATTAGGAAAAGAATCGATATTTCTGAATTTACTGGTGTAGTAAACAAAATTCAATGTTTGAATTGTGACAAGTGTTATCTTGGTCAAACTGTTAGATTACTTACCACTAGAATAAAATAACATCATGTTAATTTTAGACAAAAACCCCAAGAATCATAAAGTTATATCTAAACACCAGGTTGAAACTGAGCATCTAATTGATTGAAAAAATTAATTTTACACTATGAACCTAACGAATTTAAAAGACTAACAGCAACAATTTTGTTAATAATAAAAATGGTACTAATTGTTTAAATGTAATTTTAGATCTTATTAATTATATTTCAATATATACTATGATTCTGGATTTTTAAAATTATAAAATGAATTAAAATTTAGAATTGTAACTAATTAAATGAAAAATAATATAAACAGAATTCATAAAATTTGTAATTTCACCAGCTTAATTAAGTTATTTTTTATAATCTTATTTAAATATTTAATTCAATTAAATTCTCTATTTATCTTGCAATATTTACAGCAATATATAACTATTTATGTTTATGCGTAATAGTTTTTTATTTTTATATTGTTAAATCCAGAAGAATTTTTAAGTTAAGTTTCTGTTTATATTAGAGATTTTTTAGGAATATTATGAAATATATTAGACATTTAGTATGTCGGAGAATTTATCAATAAAATAACAGGAGGTGGACAATCAGGTTTTGTTAACTTCAGGTAAACCATAAATTCTAGGTATATTAGTGTCATGAACCAAACTATCTTTACGTAAAATATTATTACCCAGATAACCAATAATTCACAATGAATTTACCAATTTAAAAGTGTCTTTTTCAATTCTTTCTCAGGGCTCTCATTTAGTTTTTCATATGTTCTATCATTTAATAAGTCTTGCATTTTTTTCAATATGATTCCTTTAAAGATATTCTTTAAAGAAATCATATTTAACAAAAAAAAACTGTAATATTACTTTTTTCTGCATATGTAATTATTAATTTATTATTAAATTTAATACGGCCGAAAATTTAGTGATATTATTTATAAATGTTTTTTTATTTTGATTTGATAATAATGAAAATAAAATGAGATGAAAGAAATAGAAAAAAAAATAAAGGACATTTGGTTAGTTGCCTTTTTCTTTTCTTTTCTTTTATATTTGTCAATTTTTTTCATTTTTCAGGAAAAAAGATCTTTTTTTCAAATTACAATAGGAGAATTTTATGGTGGTTGTCCAAATTTCTTCCTTCGATTCTTGGTTTTATTATCAGGAATTATACACATTAACTTGATTATTGGGCGTTAAATAGAATAATAAATTTTATTTGGTAATATTTTTTGGTACTAAATTATGACTGCAACCATGATCAAGAAATAATTGTCTATTTTTTACATTGTTAACCTTTTTCTTCTAATTAATGAACTTTTTCGCATCAGTGAAAGAATTTGGATAATTGTTTCATTTCGTTTAAGATACAAATTGTTAAAAATTGATAAAAAAGGAAAAGTTCGTTATACTTAGTTTAAATACTAAAAGTAATACTAAAACAAAATACTAAACACCAACAGAAAATTTGGTTTAATATTTGTTAATCATTTGTAATTCTTTATTCATTTTTAGTTACAGAAATGATTTATTTATTATATTATTTTTTTAAATATTATTCATTTATTATTTTCTTTAAATTATTATTATAGAAATTGGTGATACGGAATCGCTATATTCGTCGTCGTCAATGTTTTTCTTTCTCTTTTTTTTCGAAATGTATGTGAAAAATGGATCTAGACGAAAGTTTTCTTTCCTACTCACAAAATGTTTTTTATAAAATTTATTACTGATTCGTACGAATTTTAACAATTGTTTAATGGATACTAACAACTCACACAAAATAAAATCTTCATCTAATATTTATTTAACATGATTGTAACTTAATTGGTAAATATACATCAATTCTCATTTCTTAACCTCACTTTTTTGTTACATTTAAATTTGACTAAATGGTATTTCATATTCAATTTTAATTTTAAATAATTTTTTATAGAGCAATGAGAAAGGGAGAGATTGAAACTATTAACACTTAACCTAGAATTGAATTGGAACTTTTAACGACTATGTTCTCTGTCCTTTCTTTGGGTCTGAAGTATGTCATTTTACATCCTATTTACTATATAATTTTATAAAAATATTATATCACTCAGAAAACTAACACCGCTTTTCCTAACATCTTGTTAATTAAAAAACTATTGTCCGGAAATTATTTCCATTAAAAGAAAAATTATTCATTTTTTTATGTTATATTCAATCATATGATAAAAAATGGACGCACGGAGCGAATTAGAAGTGCATCCATCTCTCCATGAAGCCGCAAGCAAACCTTCCAAAACCGAAGAATCTGGATCTACTAAACTTTTTTTTTTGTGGACAATTTAGCAACTAGTTTTCAAGTCTAACTTGAAAATGTAATTTTCCTTCCAGGAGACTTCCAGAGTGGGCCAGGAAGGCCCCTAGACGAAGTAAATGCCAGAATAGATCAATTGACAAGACAGGTAACCTCCCTCGAACATTCGATGACAGGGGAAATCAGATTAATTCTGGCTTTACTACAACAAACTATAAATTCCTCGAGGGAGAGTTCTAGCATCGAAATGCCAGGAACCGCGCCTGCAGGAACTGTGAGAATCAATGGGCGAGCTCCAGCCCTCGTTCAAAGATCTGTTAGTGAACCACAACCCCAAACTCTCCCACCCTCCACGAGTAATAATGGAAATGGGAAATTGCAACCCAGTACTTCCCATAGTCTCTTTAGGTGAGAAATTTTGAAAATTGGGCTGCTTAAATCCCCTCATCAATTCCCTCTTTCTAATTCAATTTTTATTTTTAATTAATTTTTCACTTTCAATTTTAATTGGTTTAATTGTTCTGATTATTCTCATAAAGTGATCTAAGTTTATCAAAGAAAAAGTTAAAAAAGAATGGAAAAAATAAATAACTGGAGAGGAAACGAGGTATTGTTCAGAAATAGTAATCTGTATCTTCTGTTCTTGAAAAGCTTTCTTTCGAAATCCCTGGATCAGTTGCATTTGATTTCGACGTCTTTTATTTTGGAAGGGTTGGACAAACTGCGAAGGTGACACACTCCTAAAAATGTTTGGGACCTGGTTCTAAACAGTGCCAGGATCTTGCGAGAAATTTATTATTTATCATTTTGAACTGCATTTTTGAAATGTTTGAAAAGCAAAGCAAATTTTAAAGTCACGTAAAAATCTTTCGACAGAAAATTAACAACTGAACTGAGAAAAGTCTCTTTATTTCAAGAATGGATAGGAACTAGAGTTTCAAAAACCTTGGGGCTTGAATTTTAATTTGGAAAATTCAATCTTTGGTTTATAATGTTGGTTGACAAATTTCAGGAGAGAATCATGTTGAAATAAATCGAAAATTTGTAGAATATTTGAAGGAATTGGGGGAGGTTTTCTTATCTGATCAGCATTTTTTCTTTTTCTCTGAGAAGAGAACTCAGTTCTTCTCCGTTTAATGGCTTCTTCACTCAGAGAACAGATTCGAAACTGAAATATTTATTAATAATGAAAAAGTTTAAACATTGGGAATACTTTTCATTATAATTTTAGAAACCTGAGAGCGTTTTCCTCTTAAAACTTTAGATTCCTTCGGTTTCAATTTTTTAATTAGAGATTCTATCGATTTGTATTTCCTGACAGGATTCTGAGATTTAAATTCCTTAACTTTAGTTTCTTTCTTTGTGGATTGAAAATGTTTCTGTGATTTTCTGTCATTTCTAAACAAAAAAGAATATCATGAAAATAGAAAATTAAATTAGGTCCTTCAGATTTTCTACTTACCGATTATTATTAACGAATTGATTTATAGCTGGATTTTCCTGGGTATCGTTTTCATCGATGTCACTGAAATTAAACTCTGATTTTTTGCCCCATTTTCTAAGGGGTCTCTTTTTGCCTTGAAAGTGCATGACTAGTCGAAAAACGTATACTTGAAGCAAAATCACATTTGTTACTTTAATAATTTCTCACCCCGAGGTGCCTAAATTTTCGTAAACACTAAAAATACAAATGCCAGAATGTCAGAGGACTGATGTAAATAATAAACCTTCTTCTGTTTTCAAAATCGACGAAAATTCAAATTTTCCGAAGAACAAGGTTCCCATCATTTTCAATTTTTCTCAGAACAGCTGTATCGTGACTTCGCATGATAAATTAAATCAATTAAACAATGCAAAAAAAATTTTCTCTATAGATCTGCAGCACTGCTTAGAAAGAAAAGTAGATAAAAATAGAAGCGAATCAACTCCCACTTGTAAATAACCACTCGCTTCTCGAATATCTCGCTAGAAAATTTAAGCTTGGCCTTGAGCACGGCCTTGAGCACGCCCTTGGACACGAAGACTGAATAATAATCATACTTGAATAAAATTTGGATTTTTCGTAGGCCACCGACAAGAGAACCGACATCTTCCTCAGGAACGTCACGTTTGACGGTGACGTCGGACACTTCGGCCTTGGCTCAGGCCTTGCAGACGGCCTTAAATAGTAGAACGGCACCCACAAGGTCACAGAGTCAACCTGTTGACCTTGCTGTACCCACAAACGCCCTGCAACCCCATCAACCCCATACCTGGCATAGTCAACCCGCTGCCTTTCGTAGATGCGAATTTAGAAGCGGGTGAGTTATCAACATGGAAAAAATATTTAACACATTTATGTGTGGAGATTATAGTATCAAAATGGACTTTAAGGAGTTTATTAGATATGAAATAGATGTTTTGAACTAATTAAACGCAAAATTGATGTTTTTGAATTTGAATTTCGCGTCAAAATGTAGCGTCATGTTCAAACATAACCTCCAAATCTCGGTAGTTGTTGCTACTTGGTCGCACTATCAAATAAGGAGCCGTATTTAAATTAGGTAACAGATTACAGGCCCTCTCTGAGACCCCCCCCCCCTTCCTTGATAAGAAATGGTTACAATATATTTCTACCCCTCCCCCCTCCTAATTCATTTGCAAAATTTACTGCTTTTTCTTAAACTAATTTTTCATTTTCTTTGATCAATATTATTCAAATACCAGCATTTTAATCTCGTTACACTTTTAACATAGAATATTTTATAAACGGAATGAAAAAGTATATCAGATACAAATTAAAATTTATTAATTCCTTTTCAAGAAAAAAAAGTCTGTTCTACCATAAAAGATGGCTTTTTAACAACATACTTGAATTTCAACCTAAACAGATAAATTCCCAACAAAAAATGTCATATTTTATATATTTCAATCAAAAAATATAAAATTTATACAAAAAAAAATAGTAGTTTTAAAACCAAATTGTAAAACTGATGCCTTTTTACCCAAGAAGAATGCAATTTTAAACCAAGAAAGTTATTTTTGTACCAATAAGGGAACATTTTGGACTAAAAAAGATCAATCTTAAACAAATTGACGTTAAATTTTTAGTGAACTAATTAATTTAATTTAATTTCCAAAAAACTAGTTTAATTTTCTATTAAAAAAATGCAGTTTTCTTTTCACGATAAAAATATGAATTTTTACACAAGAAATAAGGTCCTACAAAAAAAATTTAATTGTTACTCCAAAAATACGAATTTTTGACCAAAAAGCATGACTTTTCAACAAAATTATTAAATTCTCTATGAAATGGTTGCATTTTTATTCAAAAAAAGATAAAAATTCGAAAAAGAAATGAATTTTTATTTATTTTTTAAACAAATTAAACAAAATCGTTGAAGTTTCATTCAAAAAGAGTTCAGTTTGATTTTGAAAATCAAAATATAAATTGTGTAACTCAAAATAAGTTTTTATGAAAACATTGAGTTTTTAACCCAAAAATACGAATTGTTCAACAAAAAGTGATGGATTTTTAACAAAATTATGAAATTCTCTATTAAATAGTTGCATTTTTGTATATATAAAAAAAAAAACAAGAAAAACCTCTTAAAGCGGATACATTTTTCATTAAACAAAATTTTAAAGAAATAGTCGAATTTTCACCCAGAAAAGATTTCAGTTCTCTTTTCAACACCAAAATATTAAATTTAAACAAAAAGTAAATTTTCTACGAAAGAATTTAATTTTTAATCCAAAAATACGAATTGTTCAATACAAAGGGATGGAATTTTAACAAAATTATGGAATTCTCTACCAAATAGTTGTATTTTTATAGAAGAAAAAGAAAAATCTCTTCAAGCGGATACATTTTTCATTAAAACAAAATTTCAAACAAATAGTTGAATTTTCATCCAGAAAAGATTTCAGTTCTCTTTTCAATACCAAAATATTAAATTTAAACAAAAAGTACATTTTCTACGAAATAATTAAATTTTTAACAAACCAGGAGAAATTTCTACCAATGACTTTTTAACGAAATTGTTAAATTTTCAACTAAATAGTTGAATTTTTATCCGAGAAGAATAAAGATTCTACTAAAGCAGGTGAATTTTTAAATCCAAAATACAGATTAAAAAAAAAGAGTTGTTATTTCATTCTCATTGATTTGCGAAATATTTGTCATATTTTTTTACTCCTCAGAAAATTGTTCTAATCTTTTTCTGAAATCTTTAGAAATCTTTTTGAAGTATTTGAAATATTTTTGAAATATTTGATAATATTTGTGAAATTATTGGCATCTTTAGAAAATTATTGAAATCTTTTAAATCTATCGGAAATCTTTCTGAGATGTTTGTGAAAACATTCAAATCTTTGTAATGTTTCAAAAATCTTTGTAAAATCTTTAAGAAATCATTGTAAAATCTTTGAGAAATCATTGGGATCTTCGTTAAATCTTTTAAATCTATTCGAAATCTTTACGAAACCTTTGCAATATATTTGGAATCTTTAAATAATCTTTGAAATCTTTGGTAACACGAACTTTATGTTTGTATTTATTAATTATATTTTATTTTTCACTGATTTTTTATCCATTAATTTATACCTCGAAAAAAATGCTCCGCCGCGCAATGGGGGAAAATGGATTAAAATCTCTCTAACGCACATCTATCAATGGATCTCAATACATTTTTTGTAATCATTAAGGACTACCCACTCTAACAGTACACCTGTGTCCATAATCCAAGAACCGTTTAAACCTAAAATGACTGGACTCCAAACCCACTAAACCTAAATTCATGAATTTGAATCCTGCAAAACTCAAACTTAAAAACATTTAAATCTACCCTTAACCAAAAGCCCACTAACTGACACAACCCGAACCCAACACCCCAATCCACAAAATGCTACCCTGCAAACCCCAAATCCTGAATACTAAACCCATAAACACCTAAACCGTCATACTACCGAAACCCCTATCCCATAAACACCAAACCTACACCTATGAATTCACATATCTCAAACCCATAAACCCCAAACTCCATACCCTGAACCTCAAACCCTAAACACCAAATCCTGAACTCCAAAACCTGTAAACCCCAGAACCCATAAACCCCAAAATCAATAAGCCCCTAAAACCCATAAACCCATAAATACATATATCCGAAAACCCCTAAACGGCAAAACCCATAAACCCACGTAATCCTAAACCTCTATCTAATAAACGCCAAACCCTACACATATGAACTCACCCATCCTACATCCTTAAATCTAAAACATGTGGGTTGGCATTATACAGTTTGTAGGAATGTGTGTCTTTGTAGGATCGTGGTTTGGGGGATGTGGGCTTTGGAAGCTTATTGTTAGTGGTTTAGGGTTTGGCGTTTGTGGGAATGAGGTGGATAGGTTAAGGAATTGCAATTCGTTTGTTTGTCAGTAGTTGGTCGTGGCTAATCCGCTCTCCCTTTTTAAATTTCTCTTCAAATTATTAACACTTGTTTTTAATTGATGAATTTTCTCATTATACTTATTTATAATTATAACTTATATACTGATATACAATTTTCTAGTTGAATTCAAAAATGTTGTCTTTTTTGGCGTATCTCATTCCATTTACGAGAAACGTTCTATTCATTCCAATTTTAAGCATTAAAAAAAAGTTAGATATCTGAAGTCATCCGAAAGCTTAACAAAGGACCCTTGAGTGTCGGCTACTCTATTGAGATAGCCTCTCTACTTTTTATTTATGATCGTCTTCTTATTTCAATTTCGGAAAGGATATTTTAAAGCCTTCAGACCATTTAAGCGAGCTTCCTGGACCCTTAAAAATATCTACCTGAGTGCCTGCGGAGAATTTCTCCGAGCTTCTTTGACCTAAAGAATTTTTAGTATATACTCAAAGATTCTTTTCGGTAGGGTTGAGTTCGTTGGTTTGCAATATGTAAGTTTGTTGGATTAGGATTTCGGATTCAGGTATTGGGGTTTGTGACTTAGTAGGTTCAAGGTTTGGAGGTTGTGGGTTTAGGGTTTGGGGATTTCTCGACTTTGAATTTGTGGGCTTAGCAGTTTAGGGTTTGAGATTTAAGGGTGCAGTATGGGTGAATTTACATGTGTAGGGTTTGGTGTTAACAGGATAGAGGTTTGTGGGTTTGTGGAATTAAAGGTTAGGGTTTATCTGTTTGGTATATGTGAGTTCATAGGTCTAGGTTTGGTGTTTATGGGATAGGGGTTAGGGTTATGTGGGTTTGATTGGATTGAGATGTGGAGTTTGGGTTTTGTGGGATTGCATTTTGTGGATTGGGGTGTTGGGTTTGGGTTCTGCCAGTTAGTGAGCTTTCGGTTTGGGATAGATTTTTTATATTCGTAAGTTTGAGTTTTGTAGGATTCAAATTCATGAATTTCGGTTTAGTGGGTTTGGAGTCCAGGCATTTTGGGTTTAAAGAGTTCTTGGATTATCGACGCAGGTGTACTATTAGAGTGGGTGGCTAGAAACAGTCATAAATATTTAAAGCTAAAAATTTGATCTCTACAATAATATATATCTATTCTAAATTTAATTTCAGTTACAGTTCATTCAACAAACGTTCAGAACCGGAAGGTGACGACCCCTGGAGCTGCATAGTTCCAATTCTCGACCGGGGGACTCTGCAACGACCCAGAAGTGGAGACTCGCGAAAAGAATCCTCTAGCCTCCGGAGCACGACCGAACAGTCCTCAAGTCAAAGGTCAGACAGAGCGCCATCTGAAAGTTCCCAACTACTATCAACTCAACGCCAGGAGCCCTCAAGACAGACAAGTGAGGATATGTCCTGGGAATTCACCATCAATGAGGCTCCAATCGCCAGGCTGGAATCCTTGGACGAACTTGATCAGGATCATGGAAGTTAAGGGGAAACTCTAAACTCACATGTGGTATCGATTATCATAAACAATCTTAACAGACAAATACTGCCTCGACGTAGGTAGCAGGGTAGAATCAGCGCCGTAGTCGCACGGACAAATTTGGCTGTGGTTAGAAATGCGCCTTGGCGGGCTTCCTGAATTAAAAAGCCGCGTGCGGAATCGCGGAAGATCGGATTTTCGCCCCGAGATTTTCGCTTCGATTCGAGGTTAGGGAAAGAGTCGTTTCCAAAGTTCTGAAGATAGTTCTGTTGACATACAATTTATTTGGGAAACATACTAGTCACACTTTTCAAAATACGGAGAAAAGGGATATTTGCAATTTGAATTTCGCGCCAAACTTATACATAACCTCTTTCTAATGTTATTCTGGCGCGAAATCCAGATTGTGGAACTTTCTCTACTCATTTTGAAAACTTGGAATCAGTGAAATAGATAATGTGTTTCAGAATTTTGGAAGTGACTGAGATCGGTAGATTAATGAAGCTATTACTTTTGATTCCTGAGTAATTGATATAATTTTCATATTTTGGTCCACCCCAACTTCTAGAAGTTTAACAAAGTTGGATTTAATTTTCAACTAGTCAAAATTATAAATTTTTCATTTAATTTATAAACTTTTTTAAATACGACTTTTCCTAAAAAGATATAGAAAAAATTAAAGTCTATTATTATATTTTTGTCATGAACTTCGATCGGGCGAAGAGAGGGGAACAAAGTGAGCGTTAAAACTGACGATATAAATATTTATAAATAAT
>NC_046657.1:80852312-80902827 GCF_010883055.1 Belonocnema kinseyi
TGCATTGTACGTTTTTTACGCGATATTTCGAATCTCATTCGTATGCGTAATTCTCTATTTCTCTCTCACTTTATGTCTATCATTTCGCTTTTGTTTCCCATTTCTGCTCAATTCCTTATAAGACTTCTGAAAAAAAATTAATAATATTTTTTATTCGGATTCTTGGGATATATAAAAAGGATTTCGAAGTTCTTGAGGCATCAGCAAAAAGGGAGAAAATGTGGGGAAAGTAAAAAAGGCCAAATTGATATACAACTTTTTGAATCTTGCGTTTCCTGACTTAAAATTTCGCTCAACGTCCAGAGTCTCAAGATCTTCGGAATCTGACGCATTTTTTTTCGATCGCTCTATTCCTACATCGGGATTGCCTCATAGTATTTTTAGAAAATAACGAAAAACGTCATTCGATATTGTTAACGACGCCCTAAAGCCTAAGGGTAGATGAAACATGAATAAATAATTAAATCGAAAGAAGCGAATAAAAACGCTAAACGGCTTTCTTAATTATTAATAGCGAATATCTACCACACTCTAAAGTCTCTAGCTCACGCAGCACGTGATCGCACTTATAGAGCAGCAGGAGAGAAACTTCAACCACAAAAAATACAAAAAAGTCTAAACCTCAGAGAAACTATTTTTTTAAAAGGAAAATTTGGTGATTTAAATTTTGCGCCACAATTGTAGAAGGACGTTTATACATAACGTCTCATTTTGAGGCCATTTTGGCGCGAAATTTAAATTTCTGGATTTCTTTTATAGCTTCATCAGGTCTAAAAATTAATTCGGTAACTTGACTTTGATGTCTGTGAGATTGACTCAAGGCTGTGCAATGAGATTCCGTTGCCACAATCGCTCGAGAAAGAAACTTTTATTGTTATACAAATTGTAAAGAAGAAAAGCAATATTAAATTTCGAAATAAGATAAAACGGATTCTTCCTCGATCGGTCGATGGTCGACATTTGATGGCACTCTTGGTCAAACTTCAATTATTTCTCGTCCACAGTTATTTTTATAAGGCCAACCTTAAACATCAAAGACAGCAATCACTGTACTTTCAGGTCGACAATTATTCAAAAGCATTGGGAAAATACCAATTTAATTTATTTTAATTGGTTAAATACGTTTTTTGCATATATTCATCGCAAAAAAATATTTTTAGCATAATAAATCTCCAATAAATAATTAAGTACTGATGAAAATTGAAGTAAACATTAGTAACAATAATAATTCTATAAAATGAGCATTAAATTTTTAATACTGAAATAAGTAAATATCGCAAATCATAAAAATGGTAAATTTCAATTAATTTATCTTTTTATTGACATTTATAATGATTATTGAAAATAAATATAATATAATATTATATAAATATAAATAAATATAGATAAAGTTGAAGGGGAAAAGGGGATTTGTGAACCATGCCTTTAAAAAAGATTGTAACAAATAAATTTTGTTTTTAATTTATTAATAACAAATTTAATTAATTAGTTTATGAGCATCAAATGAAAATGTATTTTACTCACAATTTGCATTAAAAAATTTTTAATTGCATATTTTCGATAACATTTCTGCTTCATATATCACGCTAAAATTTTCAATTTTTTTATAGTGCAACAATTTGCTGTCAAATATTTCCAAAGTGAGAAAAAAGATTTCGATCTTTATAAAAAATTGTAATTAATTTAAACTGTTATTAAATTTGTTGATAATAACTTTAATACATCATTTTATAAATATAAATTAAAAATTCATATTACCGAATTAATTTGCAGATCTAATAAAAAATAGAAGCAGTCGTTTTTAAAATATAAAGTTTCATTAGAGATAATAAACATTAGGACAATTTTTTTTTCTAAGAGAAATGATAAGTTTGATTTAAAGTGGTTGGAGGACAAACAGAGCCTCTTTGTATAAGCCGAATTGGGTAATAAAGATAAAGATATGAAATATACAGTTAACAAAATGTCTATAATCAAGGACTGAATAAAAAATTGTTGGTTGTACAAAAATAATTTAAAATTTATAAAAAGAATCTTTTTAAACCTACAATGTGGTCCTTGATAAATATTACAGAATAATCTCGATGTGCAGTTAAAAGAATTTTCTTTAAATTTCCACTTTATATTAAAAAGAGAGGATGCAATCGAGATTAATCGTTCATTCGCTATTTAGTCGTGCCGATTTTGAAAATAGCCGCAATTTTTTTTATTCGATTAATTGTTAATGTAATTGTTAAGTTTGATAGTTAATAAAAAATTACAAAAATCGTGCTGATGGTCGAAATGTAAATAATCTGTATTAAATTTAATATGTAAAGAATAGGATTGCTGAATATATAGAACATTAGCTCGATATTTTATTATAAATTTTGTTGAAAATATACTTTTATTTATATATTATTTTTTATTTCAATATTGTAGACGATTTTCTTACTCTATTTTTTTTTATCAACGTCGGCACATCCACATAATTTAGACACAAGCATATCGACTTCCATTACAAATAATTAGACACTACCATTAATATCATAATCAGTAACTCGTGAATCTTTACGATATTCATATCACACAGAGTCTTCTTTGAAATCAACACTTAATTTGTAAATAAAGAAGAGCGAGGAAGTAGAAATGCGCGGAGTAAAAAGATTTGTCATAAAAAAGTCTTATTAAAAATAAATTACTTGAAACTGAACTAATTATAAAAGAAGATAGATTAAAATTTATTAAACTTGATTGAGATTTGTTTAATATTGATTTGCATTACATTTTCTTGGAATTTAATTAGTATTAATTTAAACGAAATCAAATATATTTGGAACTTTTAGTTGGGAAGAGGGACAGAAAAAAATATGTTTAGGGGTTTTTGAAAATCTAACAAACAAATCTTTCATCTCGATGCCATCAGAATTTAAGAACCGAAAGTCATTAATGTCACTTATTGTACGAATCACATTAAACCTGCACCGACAGTACCGAATTTCAAAACTTTGTTCTTCATTCTAGGAAAATGTATTTCTTAATAATCAGAAATAGGCAGATCAATAACTAATTAGTTACATTAAAAAAAATATATATATATAGTTTGGACTTTTTGAAGTAAAAAAAATAAACTTGCAATTTGAATTTCGCGCCGGAACATTGTAGCATCACATTTAAACAGAACCTCCAATTTTGAGACAATTCTGGCGCGAAGTTTAAATAAGTAGAATATTTTTAGCTTCTATTTTAATATAGAATGAAGGAGAAATTAGAAAATCGGAGGTAGATCAGCCCTTCGTCTTTTCATCACTGATTTTCTCCATCCTCTCCTCCCCTCTCCTGCTTTCTCTTTCAAAGCACGAATCGACGTATCATTCGTCCCTTCTATTATCAGTGGGTGCAGATGGGGCAGTTGGCCATAACAAATTCCCCAATTTCGAAATTTTTAACTAAAAATAATAAAAATATTATTTTTCTCATTGGCAATTTTAGTACTATACGGTCAATTAAAAAAGTACTTTCTAAGATCTACGATATTTGTTTTTTAATTTCCAAAGAAAGGAAAATTGTAAAGGGGGATTTGTAAAAGGACGAAAAGTCGCCTTCTCAAAGCTGTGCGATGAGATTCCGTTGCCACAATCGCTCGAGGAAGAAACTTTTATTGTTATACAAATTGTAAAGACGAAAAGCAATATTAAATTTCGAAATAAGATAAAACAGATTCTACCTCGATCGGTCGATGGTCGACATTTTTTTTGTTGTATTATATCTATAAATACTTATAAAAAAATTATTATACTTTTACGAATAGAAGAAATTTCGCGTTTTTTCGCATTACATGTTAAGATTGTTCTGTATATATATGATACTGGATTGTACGATTGTACGGCGAGCACACTGATTTGTAACACGTAAAATACAAAACGAGTCAAAGTAGCTGAGTACCTACTTATTTTCACCTCTCATTTAAAGGTGCACGCGCACGTTTATTTCAGAAGACTCACCTATTCTCGTCTCACCTATTTCCCGTCTCTCCTATTTCACCTCTTCCGTACACGGTTATTTCTATTTGCGGAGTTTCGGCACCTACCACCACATCTCTGTACGCTCTCCTCCGCGTCAGTGGCTGACCAATTAAAAAAAGATAGCGGGAGCCCTCAATGGTTAGAACTTATAATTTTAGCATAACGTATACAATTTTTTCTAGATTTTTTTTTGGTAATCTAAATTTCTAGCCCTTATATATTCACGTCATTCTTTTACTAATTCTCAATCCAAATTTCCCTTTATTTTTTTCCAATATACTCTCCTCTATCTCATCCTATCTTTTATCTATCAAATCCTATTCTTTATCTAACTCCTTCAATATTTTTTGATCTCTTTAACGATATAAATTCACGTCTATCTGCTTCAATCTGCTCTACTTTATTTCATCTTATCCTATATTTATCAATGTCAATCAAAATTCCCGTATATTGTTTTCAATCCATTCTTTCCTGTCTTATCTTATCCTTTATCTATCCACCTCAATATTTTTCTATCCCTTTGCCAATCCAAATTTATTTTTATCTTTTTTTTAATGCCCGCTTTTCTATTTCATCCTTTCCTTTGTCTATCTAAACAATATTGTTTTATTTCTTTTTCAAACTAAATTTCCATCTATGTTTTCTCAATCTCTTGTTCCCTATCTCATCATATCATACATCTGTCAACGTCTATCATTTTCTATCAATTTTTAATCAAAATTCACGTCTATCTTTTTCAATACCCTTTTCTCTATCTCACTCTACCCTTTATCTATTCTCCCTTAATTTTTTTTATCTCTGTCAAACTAAATTCCTGTCTATCTTATTTGATATCCTTTTCTCTATATCGCATCATATTCTACATCTATCAAAGTCTATCTTTTCTGTCTATTTTTCAGTCTGATTTCACGTCTATCTTTCGCAATCCCTATCCTATCTCTCATCGCATCATGTGTTTATTTATGTAAATCTTTTTCTATCTCTGATACTCTGAATTCCCGTCTAACCTTTTCAATTTCCTCTTCTCTATTTCATCCTATACTACATCCATCAACGCCTATGTTTTTCTATCTCTTTTTCAATGTTGATTGTGTATTTTTGGTACATTGTCAATGACAAATTAATTTTTGAAATAAACTCCCTAACTTTTCGATGGATTCTCTAATTTGAAGGGATGGAAAATGAAAATAGTACTAAATTGCAGGATATTAATATAAAATAGAATTAGGTAGACGAATGGATAAAAAAGGTAAGTCCTCTATCACGAAGGGTGGAGAATGAGATAGAAAATTATTAGGGTTAACGCCCTTATTTTATGCATGCAGGGAGAGACTGAAACACGTAAGATTAATTCTGAGGCCAGATTTGGATTCAGCGGCTCAAAATATATAAGGATAGCCTAGTCACTTGTCTCGTGCAGACAACTTTTTTTGTGTGCTTGTGTTATTTAAAAAGATAGGATCTGTATCTTTTTAATTACAGCAGAATATGCTAGGTCGGCAAGTGTAAAAGTAACCAACAAGTGCAATCAGTCCAAAAATGCATTGGAAATTTTTGTTTTCGAATTTTTATTAATATCAGTCGGAAATTTGTTCGGAACCACACAAAAATAAATCCTTTTTTTTGTTGTTGAAAAAATGATATTTAGGGGTGCCACAAGCTCCATGAAGTTTAACACGCATTTCCCACACAAAAAAATACTTTTTTGTAAGTTTTATTCAGAATCTTCAATATCAGTTAAATCGAATTAGAACTTAACATTTCTCTTTACAATTAGCCATCAAATACGAATAAAATATCGCTTTTCAAATATAAGCTTCATAAATCTGTTTTCTAGGGTCCCGAATAACCCCATAAATGAGAAAATTGGTAATGCGAGATTTTTGCGCTAATTATAATTTTTTGGCGGTTTTTCAACGCAAATAGTTTCTAAAATATAAAATGACACTTTATACTGACAATTAGATGTTTAAATAATATGTATAAACAGTAATGTCATAGCATAGTTAGAAAGTCACGGCTTTTTTTCTTAATTTGCCAATCAGGACCAATTTTCAATTATAAGGAGGTAATATTTCGGTCATGTTAACAAGAATAATTGTTTACTCAATTTATTATTATTGTTGATATTCTCTCAGAATAACGCTAGAAATTTTCAATAAAATAATGCACTTTTTGGCTAATTTTTAATTAAAATGAGGTAACAAAACAATTGCTTAAATAATTTAACCTTACTTTACAAGTGACAGCCAGAAAATAATTTATGCAGATTTATGTATGCTATATGATAAATATTGCTAAAAAAAGTTTGAAAAATGTATTTTGTGATGTTAACGAGGTATAAATGGCACTTAATAATTATTTTAAAAATTTCTGTCGCTGAAAAATATTTTTTTATTGACAGAGAATCTAGTAATCGTCTGGTTGCTGCCACCTACAATTAGTTTTGTATAATAACCTCTTTGAAACAGTTGCTCATAGGGTGCGCAGCGATACAAGGATATATCGGATAACTTTTGTAAGTCTAGTCGGATTGGATGGTGCTTTGGCACTCAATTTGTTGTGTTTATATGGGGTTTAAAGTGCCTAATTACATACAAATTTGTATTTTATGAAAGTGCCGGTGACTTGTTCGGAGTGTAGTGTAGTTATATCCAGATAAGGATTTGAAGTGTTTGCGTGTGTTAAGTGTGTCAATCTGTTGCATTTTGCCTGCGCTAATTGCTGAATTTCGAATGAAAACTTTGGAAAAACTCAAAAAGGGTGAAATGGTCTATGTTTGCAAGTTATGTTTTTCATTGCCCACTAGCGACACCTCAACAGTTGTTTCCGGCAATCCAAGTAGGAACCCTGAGAACACTCCTCTACAGGATGTTGATAGTGCATGTACTGTACTCCCCACTCTTTCCTCCGCCGCTGCCTCGGAAAATGTTGACACTCTACACCCGGGACTTGCTGAACTCTTGCGCTAGATTTGAAAGCTAAAGTGGTAACTTTTGAGAATGCGTTCAATATCAACGAACAAGCGACTCTGCATACGACTCTGGAAAATCATGGTCTCCCCATAACGCCAAACAAAGAACTCATGGCCTGTATGAAATCTGTTGCCAGGGCTTAGATGTAAATATTCGTAAGGAAGAGGCCGTGAAACTGTATAGAATCATAAAAGCGCCTTTAATGACTAATTCGTGTACCCCTCCAATCATTGTAGCCAAATGCAGTAGACAAGATCTAACGGATGAATTTATTGCAAGACGTAAGGTTAAGAGAGACATCTCTACCTTGAATATGGGATGGAATGACAACGAAAAGCGTTTTATTCATCTTCGTGAGGCATTAACGCTACTAAATAGGAAGATTGATTCTATTGCTCTCGGTCTTCGTTGAGAAACAAAGATCAAATACTTGTGGATTGCTAGCAGGAAATTTTTTTGCCGTAACGCGGATGAAGGACTACAATAGCAAATACTCTCTAAGTCTATCATGTATTTGATTTTTCTTGTCGATCATTAGCAGTACTTTATCGTTAACGCAACTGCTATGTAGGTAAATATCTGTCATGTTTTGTATACTGCTGCATGCTGGCCATTCTGTATACTGTGCATTCTAAAGTTGAATGTCAACAATTTTGTATTTTTTACTGCGCTCATTCAGCCTTGCGCTGCCTCATACTTTTTTGTTAGAAATCATGAGCTTTTTGATGCTTATTGGTTTTCTGATTTCTACTTCTGAATGTGCTCATTTTACCCTATGATTGTGTTGGTTATTACTTTCTGTTACTTTAGCTTTACGGAAAGTCTTTTTTAACTTATTTACGTACTTCAGGCACTTATATATTTAAACATATTAAGATTTCAATTATCAATTTCACAATGGAAACTTTAAATATTTGTCACGATAATGCTCAATCTTTACCTGCCTATTACCTTGAATTTAAACATCACTTTATGTATTGTTTCTATCATATCAGAGTCATGTCTGAGACCTGGCTCACTCCTAAAATTTCTTCGAGCCTTGTAACACTTGAAAAACTACACACTTTTCCGCAGAGAAAGAGATGAGACAAGACGGGGGAGCGTCTGTCTCTATATTCATGATAGCTTAAGGGGTGTACAGGTGGGAGTTGGTCCTCTTGCCAATTACCCTACTGCTGAATGCCTTTTTAACATGGTATCCTCGCCTCATGACAGTGTGTTGGTGGGTGTAATTTACAAACTTCCTAACGCCTTCTACTACAGGGAAATTGAGGATGATATTTTTGACCTTATACCTGATTATAATAACATTGTACTCACCGATGACCTAAACACGAACCTTGATGCTACCAATAATTTAAGTCACTATTAAAAATTAAAAGTTTTCTCTGCCGGATTTTATATAGTTCCCCTTGATACCACCCACCAAGTTGGACGGTGGTCGTGAGGCCCACAGCGAAGGCTTTGGACCCACGCCGTCGGCTTGCGGTTTCGCTTCCCACCACGCACTCTGAAAGAGCCTCGGCAGCCCAGGCGGTGATCACTAGCCTAGCGAGGGAGTTGTTCATCTTCGGAAAGTCGTGGGACTGGCACCTCTAGAGAAAAAGGTTGATTCTAAGTACTAAAAGCTGTTGCTCATGATGGTTCGGAAACCACCTTAAACTGTAGGTCCCCCTCCTACCACGAAGTAAGTGTGTGGGGTTGTGTAAAGGAATAAGGAAGAAGGTGCAAGTAAAATGTAAACCCTTAGGGGATACATTAGAAGCTTCCTTTCCATATAACCCACTACACTGATATGCATAGAAAGGTGATTTGTCTAACTGCATTTTTATCTCCAGCGTTTGATAAATTTGCGCCTCTTCATACTCCCAAAGCAAAGAAGAAGACTACTTTTTGGATAACTTCTTATATTAAAGATTTGATAAAAGAAAGAGAGAAAAATCGTTGATTGGCTAAAAGAACAAAAAATAGTATTATTTCAGCCGAATTTCGCAAATTGAGAAACTTAGTGAAAACCAAAATCTGAGATTCATACAATCAATATAATTACATTTCAATCAAAAGCAGGAATGGAAATGGAAACATGAGGATAAGGGATGAGAGATAGGAAAGGAAGTAAAAGAGATGAGGGGGGAAGTAGAAGGATTGCAGAGGGAGTTGGCTACGGTAAGGAAGGAAAAAGAGGATAAAATAAAGGGGATTGAAGAAGATATTAGGTTGTGGAAGGATAGGACACAAAAAAGGCTGGAAAAGGTGGAGTACTGGTCGGGAATGGAAGTACTGGACAGGGGGGAGGGCGTGGAGCCAGATATTACAAAAAGAGAAAGTGGGAGAGCGTAGGAATGAAAAGGAGGAGAGAGCAGGTAGGGAAAGGATGATGGCAATGGAGTTGAGGATGAAGAGAAGAGAGAAGGTAGATAGGAAAAATAATATAATATTCTTCCCCGCTAAAGAGCGGGAAAGAAAGTGAGGGGGTGAAAGTAGGGTATCAAAGAATAAAAATAGTATATTCAAGAATTTGATGTGATTAGTCTGGTATAGACGTGAGGAGAGAGAAGGGAATGCGATAGAGTAGTGTAAAAGTTACCAAGGGGGTACAGGTGGAGGCTACAGAAGGCTACAGGAGAAGGAGGTTGTGGGAGGCAATGGAAAAGAGGGGAGATTAGAGGGGCCTGATCGAGAGGGAAATGGAGATATACGAGGAGACGAACGATAGGATGAGAAGAGGGGAGGGAATCTCTGAGGGATTATGGATGGATAGGTGGTTGAGGCAAGGGTGCCCGCTTAGCCCAACGCTTTTGGCAAGATCGCCGTCATATTTTAACTGTAACATGTAGCACCTGTTTCTTTTAGGGCTATTTAGCCCTAGAAAGTTTTCATCAATAAATACAAATACAAATTAAAAGACCTGAGCAACCAATGAACATGGCTCAACCAAAATAATTTGAGAGTCATTTTGTGTCAATAATTCAAGAAATTGACTCATATTTAAAAATATTAGAAAGCCAAATTAAAAAAGTAAAGGATAAATTATTTCTAAGAAACATGCAAAACAATATGCAAACAAGATTTTATTTTGTGTTTACTTTAAATAAAAATGATCTATAGATTATGTGGTGATTTAAAGTTTTCAGGATATCAAACATAAAAAGGGAAAAAATTCTCTCATGGATATACTATAAAAATACTGAACAATCAGAATATTCATTGGTTCCGATAATTTAAACATTCTCCGTACATAAATTTTTCCTTTATTTAAAAAAAATGAGGATCCTTTATTATCTGGTTTTGATTGTTATGCGTCTTTAAATTGGTAACTATAAAATAATGTAAGATCACTTTTACATACTGACGTCTATAAATAAAAAAGCTGCATCACGGAGAAGCCGAATGAAAAGGTGCTAACTCGTGGAGGCCAAGCGAAAAGGTGCCACAGAATTGAGAGCGTTGGTGTTTCCATTACTATTTCATACATTTTTATTTCTGGTTAGAGAATTAAGTTACCAGTTTGACCTTGATCCTAAATATAAAGGTGCGCCTATTCTTATTCGACATTATCTTTCGATCGAACCTTCTAATCGCGAAACTCCACATGGTGAACCTCTTCTTTTGTCGTACATCCTTCTTCTGTTGCACCCGATTCTTCTATCGCGTCTCATTCTTCTTTTATGCATCCTTCCTCTGTTGCGATTCATCCTGTTGCAACTTCTTCTTCTGTCACGTCTCCTTCTTTAGTCGCACTTCCTCCTTCTGTCCCACCTAATTTTTCTGTTATGCATCCTTCCTCTGTCGCAGAGCTGCCAGATCGAGCCTGAAATTTACCACCACCATACCTACCGTTTGGGAGCCGAAAAACAGAAGGTGCATGATTACCACTGTGAGTTCGTGTGTAAGCCGAAAATGCACGATTCGACTTCGGTTTTATGCTGTACGATGATTGTCGATCTGAAAGCTTCGGAAGACTTCTGTGGTCTTCTATTTATATCTCGATCCCCATTTTAAAGAAATGGAAGAAATTGGCGAATTTAATGTTTCGCGTGATTCTTCATTTCATGCATGAGTCGATTTTGAGGTTATCTTTTTAGGGTGTATATTGTATGAATATTATTACTACTATATATATTATTAATGTTAATATTATAATTATAAAATACAACATTATTTTTAATTAATAGTTGACTAACTTTTAATAGAAATATTTAAACTTTTAACTAAAATAATTAGTTATCTGAACAAAAAATAAAAAATTTTAACCAAGCAGTTCCACTTTCAACCAGACAGATTGAAAAAATAGTTGGAATTCTTCGACAGTGCTTTAAATTATTGAAATTAATTTAAAATTCCTTGAAATGTTTTAAAACATAAAATATTTTAAATCCTTCAAAATCTCTTGAAATTTTGCAAAGCTCTTGAAAATTCCATGCAATTTTCAAAATACCTTAAAATATTTTAAATCCTTGAAAATCATATACTAAATAATTGAAATCAATTGAAAATTCCTTAGAATCTAGTACAATGTCCTAAGATGTATCAAATCCTTTAAAATCTCATATTAAATTACTGTAATAAGTTGAAAATTCCTTCAAACCTTTTAAAATATTCTCAAATATTTCGAAACCTTCGAAATCTTTTGAAAAATCTTGACATCTTTTAAAAGTTTTTAAGGTACTTAGGAGTTTTTTTTTTACAAGCTTGATATAATTATTGAAATTCATTGAAATTCCTTTAATTTTTAAAAATAAGCTAAAAATTTAGTGAAATCTTTTTAAACACCCACAAATATTCAAAATACTTAAAAATCCGTTGAAATCTCCTGAATTTTTTTAAGCTCTTGAAAATTCCTGGAAATTTTAAAAACACCCTGAAATATTTCAAATCTTTTAAAATCTCATATTAAATTACTGTGATCAATTAAAAATTCTTTGGAATCTTTTTAAATACTCTCAGGTATTTTGAAACCTTCATAATCTTTTCAAACACCTTGACACCTTTTGAAGATTTCTAAAGTCCTTTAGACGAGATCGAGATATAAATAGAAGACCACCGAAGTCTTGCCGAAGCTTTCAGATCGACAATCAGCGTACAGCAGAAAACCGAAGTCGAATCGTGCATTTTCGGTTTACACACGAACTCACAGTGGTAATCATGCATCTTCTGTTTTTTGACTCCCAAACGGTAGGTATGGTGGGGGTAAATTTCAGGCTCGATCTGGCAGCGCCGCGACAGAGGAGGATGCGTAACAGAAAAATGAGGTGGGCAGAAGGAGGAAGTGCGACTAAAGAAGGAGGCGTGGCAGAAGAAGAAGTTCCGACAGAATGAATCGCGACAGAGGAAGGATGCATAACAGAAGAATGAGACGCGATAGAAGAATCGGGTGCAACAGTAGAAGGATGTACGACAAAAGAAGAGGTTCGCCATGCGCAGTTTCGCGATTAGAAGGTTCGACCGAAAGATAATGTCGAATAAGAATAGGTGCACCTTTATATTTAGGGTCAGGGTCAAACTGGTAACTTAATTCTCCAACCAGAAATAAAAATGGATTAATTTGTGATTCCGAATACATAAAATATTGGTTAATTCAATAATTTAAAAAAATGTATTACTATAAAAAATTCTTTAAACAGCAAGGTATCATCATAAAAATACTAAATGAAAAAGTACTCACTCTCGTGGCAAACTCTCGAAGCTTCAAAATGCCATAAAAATAGTGATGGGAACATCAACGCTCTCAATTCTGTGGCACCTTTTCGCTTGGCCTCCACGAGTTAGCACCTTTTCATTCGGCTCCTCCGTGATGGAGCTTTTTTATTTATACACGTCAGTATGTAAAAGTGATCTTACATTACTTCATAGTTACCAATTTAAAGAAGCATAACAATCAAAACCAGATAATAAAGGATCCTCATTTTTTCAAAATAAAGGAAAAAGTTATGTACGGAGAATGTTTAAATTATCGGAACCAATGAATATTCTGATTGTTCAGTATTTATATACCATATGCACGAGAAAATTTTTTCCCTTTTTATGCTTCATATTCTGAAAACTTTAAATTATCACATAATCTATTGATCATTTTTATTTAAAGTAAACACAAAGTAAAATTTCGTTTGCATATTGTTTTGCATGCTTCTTAGAAATAATTTATCATTTATTTTTTTAATTTTGCTTTCTTGTCTTTTTAGATATAAAAATGAAAATGTATTAATTGATTGAAATTGTTGAGAACACTCAATTTCTTGAATTATTGACACAAAATAACTCTCAAGTTATTTTGGTTAAGCCGTGTTCATTGGCTGCTCAGGTCTTTGAATTTGTATTTGTATTTATCGATGAAAAGTTTCTAGGGCTAAATAGCCCTAAAAGGAACAGGTGCTACATGTTACAGTTAAAATATGACGGTGATCTATTTGAAGTGATATTGAGAAGGTGAATTTTTAATTTTTATAGGTCCTTTGTTCTAAAGACGAGCACTACGAATAATAAAAGACCTTTGCATTTTACAAGTACGCTATATCTGAATGTTTAGTACTGTTTTCCTTTCACGAAGTTTGGAATGTGTCGCTTGATCTTTGTCAATAAAATGGAAGAGATTAAGAAAATATTACGGAGCTTCATTACTGAATAGGCTATAAAGCAAATTACCCATAAAAAATTGTCTTCTTTTCGAGAAGTTAAGAAGTTCTACTCTGTCTCTATATTGAGTAATATGTTCACTTTTGAACATATTTTTTGTCGAATCGCGCATTTTCGGCTTACACGCGAACTCACAGTGGTAATCATGCATCTTCTGTTTTGCGGCTCCCAAACAATAGGTATGGTAGGGGTAAATTTCAGACTCGACCTGGCAGCTCTGCTCTGTCGTAGCTGCTTCTGTCGCAACTTCTTCTGTCGCACCTCCTTCTCCGGTCGCAACTACTTCTGTCGCATCTCTTTCTTCTGTCGTACCTTATTCTTCTGATATGCATCCTTCCTCTGTCACACCACCTCCTTCTTCTGTCACACCTCCTACTTTGTCGCACTTCATTCTTCTGTCGCACCTTCTTTTTTGGTCGTACCTGCTCTCATTGAAATTCTTCATGTAGAATCTTATTCATCTGATATCACAATGTTAACAGAGAATGGGAATCTGTAAACCAGTAGTGCCAATAAATAAACACGTTCATGTATGGAAAATAGCTGATGGCTACACCCTTTGAATATTAAATCATCTAAATGTATTTTTTGGACTACACGCGATAATGGATGAACATCACTATCGCTATAAAATACCACCGATATACGGCGTTTCTAGTAACTGACTCTGGACAAATTGCAGAAATTTCCTGATTTTAGAAAATTTAGAATGCCGAATAGAAAAACTAAGACAGTTGTGTCCATCCCTACCTTATATAATAAGTTAAACGAAATTAATCATTTCTAACTACGGAGGAAAATATGCAAAACCTTTTTTTATCTAAATTTAAACCTGAGAGCGTTGATTCATCCTTGTAAGTGATAATATCTCTACAGGTGAGACGAAAAACAAAACTGAAACGCATACAATCAAAACTTAAGCCAAATATAACACAGTCTATTTATTTCCAGAACTATGCTGCAGGTGAGCGCGCACGCGTATTTAACATTGCCCGTATTAAGTATCAGCGTTTTGTCAGGGATATGGAGATTCCGTTTATTTGTTTTTAGTCCACTGTTATTTTTTTTCACTTTATTTATACGAAGTGTATACACTGTCGGTACCGGTAATAAAAAAATTTTCGGTACCGAGGGGAAAAAAATTACCGGTACCGACAATTCTTTTTTACCGGGTTTTTCAGAAAGCATACTTCTATCAAGGTAGCGGCCGATCGCGCATATTCATGGAATTCGTAGAATTCAGGGAATTCATGAAATTCAAAGAATTCCTGCAATTCAAGAAATTCATGCAATTCAATGAATTCAAGGAATTCATGCAATTCAATGAATTCATGGGATTCAAGGAATTAATACAATTTGAGGAACGTAGTGCCGGCAACATTGTTGCTTGCCGGTGCCGGCAAGATTGCATGATGTCGGCTTTTTTCCTTTTTTTTACATTTTTTTGTTAAATCGTATACTGATGTATGTTGATGGGCTGATTACAAACCTGGACTTTAAAACACATGCAAATATAATATGCAGTGCTAAAACTTCAAACGCGTTTAACGAAACGTTCTATGTATAAATCACACTTTATCGTCGATTTTCGAATCAAGAATTACTATTGACGTCTTGTGGGGGCGAAAATGCACCCCTGAGAAGTAATGAAAGGTCGCACCTCTGCCCCTTTTCCAACGTCACATGGGTCAGGAAGGCAACCTAGTGACTGGTTAAAGAAATAATTTAAGGTCGCAACTCTACCCTTTTTCACCCTTTTACCACCAACGCCACGTGGCGGCGGACAGGCCCCCTATGACTGGTCACTGTAAGGTCGCACCCCTACCTCTTGTCCAACGCTACGTGGAGGCGGAAAGGTACCCTTGTGGCTGGAAACAGAAATAATGTAAGGTGACACACCTACCCCTTTTCCAACACCAAGTGGGGGTGAAAGGCACCCCTGTGTCTAGTCACAGGAATAACTTAATGTCGCATCCCTACCCTTTCCCACCGCTACTTGGAGGCAGGAAGGCACCCCTGTGACTTGTCACAGAAATAATGTAAGGTCGCACCCCTACCCCTTTTCCAACGCCACGTGGGGGCGGGAAGGCACCCCTGGGCGTAGTCACAGAAATAATGTAAGGTCGCACCCTTACCCCTTTTCCAACGCAAAGTGGGGGCGGGAAGTCACCCCTGTGACTTGTCACAGAAATAATGTAAGGTCACACCCCTACCCATTTTCCAACGCCACGTGGGGGCGGGAAGGCACCCCTGTGCCTAGTTACAGAAATAATGTTAGGTCGCACCCCTTAAACTTTTCCAACGCTACGTAGGGGCGGAACGGCAACCTCTAAGGAATTCACAGAATTCGTGGACTTCACGGAATCCAAGGAATTCATGGAATTCAAATTTGTATAACTTTTCTTCAACATCTCATGGGAAGGGAGACTTGAAGGCACCCCTGTGTCTTGTAACAGAAATAATTTTGAACAAAATACTTACCCTTCTACAACAACGTGTTGTCGGACTAGAAGGCACCTCTGTTATTTTTTTTACCGATACCGACAATTTTTTTACCGGTACTGGTTTTGTATTCACAAGCTTATTTATATTATCTACTGTAGACCTCCTAAGTTTATTTATTGATAAAACACTGGCTTATACTGGAAAAATTATTTTTCAAATCTCGAAATTTTGCAATTATTTCGAGAAAATATTTAGAAAAAAATTGATATCTTAAAAATTTCAAGTTCTTTCTCTTCCTCTTTTTCAGGGAATTTATTATTTCTATGAATTTAATGTTCAACAGATAGCGATCGTCTGGGATCTTCATTTCGATGTCTGCCAAACCTATGTAGAAATGTTCACTCCTTGTGCGAGCCTAAAATCCCTTTCAATGGAAGCCCTCGCGTGTAATAAAACCAGGAAACCCCGTGGTTACTATCGCGAAACTAGCGTAGCTAGTTATATAAGTAATATTCTGTATTTCTAAATAGGAAGCTGATCACGAAAGTCATATGTGATAGCTTGCAATCGTTACACCAGGTCAGTAACGACATAATCTTTGAGAAATTATGAATAATTTCTACACTGAGGGTAATATTTGACCACTTCATTCGCGGCAGGAAGATCTTAGCATATCAGATTTTTACAATAAAATTCTACAGTAGTTCCTCAGGAATTGATATCTGCACTGAAAAAACGATATTCTAATTTTAAGAATTTCCCACTAAGTTGAAGAATATTTGCAACTTAAATAGGCGCTAAAAATATATTCTTAACATAAGATGGAGGCCCTCTTACCTTCAGAATATACATTGTTGTCTAATTTGAAGGATTTCCCACCAAGTTTAGGAATATTTGCAACTTAAGTAGGTTTAGTTAATCTTACATTATAATAAGATTTAAATATTTCCATTTCAAAAATATTTGTTTAGTAAATAATACAATATAAATTATTATAATATTATTTATCTTGAATTTTTACGTTATACATAACACACAACTTGTAAAACTTCAGCTGCTTTAACTTCACAACATTAGAAATTGCAAGCCGGTTTTTAACCTCACTATGTTACTTCTTTGTTGCAATGGGACGTCAGACCCTTCTTACTCTAACATTTGTTGTAAAGAGAAGGAAATAAATGTGCGCACGCGATTTATTCTGCGAATGAGTTTTATACTACTTCGTGGGTAAAACAATAAAAAATGAAAACTGATCCTTAAAGTAAGAATTTCGCTTACTTCATTGAGAATATTACTAAGAATATGCCTGTGAGAATATGACACTCTTAGAATTAGAATATCGTTTTTTTTCGGTGTAGGATCACTAAAATTGACTCCAAATTCAGTCTAGATTATAGTTGCATACCGGGACGAGAAATTCTCGTTTCCCGTTAAATTTTATTCGTTTAGCGAGAACATTTTCCAAACGAGCTCATCGAATGTCATTTGTTCATACTCGTTCGTTCCAATCTCGATTTCCGAGAAACGTTCTCGTTGGCTGTCGAACGAGTCTGTGAATTTATTTTTAAAACAAAATGTTGAAAAATGGAAGGTTTTAAGAATTTTATTTTAGACAATATATGAAGCACAGAAGTAGACGAAATGGAGAGATCAGTTAATGACTGAGGGGTATTCAGAATATCAAGCCGATGTAAATACAGTAGCATAAGAAAAAATATACAGGGTAATCCATTACAGAAGTTTTTAATCAATTTAATCAAAGTAGAGATCCAATTTTCTCGATTCACTTTTTTTCAGAAATATCAAATTATGTGAGAAAAAATGTACGAATTCACAACATTTAAACAGGTTAATATTTTTTAACTTTAATTTAAAACTATAACTTTATATGTGCAGCTTAATGTCCATGATTTTAAATGCAGTAATTACACCTAACCAAAAGGTCACTACGTTACTTTCAACCAAGAAGTTGATTATTCGATTCGAAAATATGAATTTTTAATAAAAAAATAGAAGACATTAACATTTATAAAAGAAAAACGCGAATTTTTAACAAAATGAATCATTTTTCCATTGGATAGTTAAATTTTTAAGCAGTAAGATTAATTTTCTAAATGAAAAAGCAAATTTTAAACAAAGTATATGAATTTTTTACGAAATTTTTGAGTTTTCAATTAAAAAAGATAAAATTTTTCCAACATTTAAAAATAATAAATAATGAAATGTTCAACTAAAAGCCAAAAATGTGAGTTTAAAAAAAAAGTTAATTATGAACCGTAAAACATGAATTTTTTACCGGCTAGTTGCAATTTTAATGAAAAATGATGACGTTTAGGCAAAAAGAGATAAATTTTCAAAGCAAAAACACAACTTATTGACACAATAGAGGGCAGAGGATAAAGACGTGATTAAGGGCCTAATTACTAGATTGAAAAAATACTTAGATGGGCTAAAGTTGAATTTAAGTGCAGAAAAGACAAAGATAATGAGGTTTAGAATTGGGGGGGGGGGGGGGGGGGGGGGGGGGGGGGGGGCAGAAAGAATGGACTGGAAGATGGAAGAGATTAAAGTTAGAAGAAGAAAAGAAATATGTAAAGTAAAGGAATATGTAATGTAAAGGAATATGTAAAGTAAAAGATATAGGGATAGAAGGAAAGGAAAGAGATTAAGAGTTTACATGAAAGGTATATAAGGTGAACGCTTGGGGTAGACTAGAGGACACCGGGATACATGGTGAGAGAAGATGCGCAAAGGAATAAATTAAGTACTAGATCGGGTAAGAGGGTATGGCAATTCTTACAAGAGGGGAAAAAGAAAGGAGGGAGTTTTTTTAGTAAAAGATATATAGGAGAGGAGAATGGAGTTAGATATGAAGAATTGGAGGCAAGGGACAGGGAAAGACAATTAATGAAAAGATGGGAAATCCTTGAGGAATCAAAATATAATAAATGGTATAAGATGATAAAAGGAACGTGTACCAAAGTATTTAGAGAAGGGATGGGGGTCAGAGAAAATTAACCAGAATAGCAAGATTTAAATTGGGAAACGAGGTAAGGGAGGGGATGTATTGAGAAAAGCAAGAGAATAGAAAGTGTAGAATATGTGAATGGGAAGACGAAACATGGGAGCATGTTTATGAATAATGTAGGAGAGGAATAGAAGATACGAGAATTTAACAAGAGAATTTGGTAAAGACCCTAGGAAAGGATGGATCGGGGGAAGAGTGGATGTTTGGGTTGGTGGGGGCTAGAGAGGCGAAAGAGAAAGAATGAAAGTAGAAAAATAGCAAAAGGAGAATGAGATAGAAGAGACGTGAAAGTGAAGGAAAAAGGAAACGGAAGTCGTCTAGATTAGAAGAGTACAAATTTGTAAGAAGTTATTATTATGTATTAGTATAAGTAGATTAAGATGCGCTCGCTTTAACTCGCTCGTTATCTCGCTTCGATTGCTCGCTCACTCTTCCGACATTAAAATTGCGCTAGATCAATGTAGAAGTAAAAAGATATAGGAATTTATGTAAATAGTTTTAAATATTGTAAATAGTAAGGATATGATAATACAATATTTGCGGGTGGTCATGTAAGGAACGAAGGTCATGTGAACACTTAGGGGACATACTATAAATAAAAAAGAAGAAAGAAATCTCAATCAAATTCTCAAAAGTTCAAGAATTATTTTTGAAGAGGATTGAAAAGAATAATTTTCAACAAATTATAACAATTTTACAAAAAAATATTTGAATTTTGAAATTTTAGAACTAGAAAATATTCAATTTTAACCAAAAACTGAATACAGTGGAAATCTTCAATAGCCCTCCCTTCTATAGCCTTTTAGAGAATTGACGTCCCGCCGCTTGTAGGTGTAACAAGTACTGCGCAGGGTGCGCGGGAAATGCGGCTGTCACCCAGGCGAGCAGTCAGGCGTGAACAAACAAAAGCGAAGCAGGCTATAATGAGTTAGTTGCCACCCAGTGTCAGCCCCGAAATCGGGGCTATAGAAGACTTTCACTGTAGTTGAATGTTCATGATAAAAACTCGCAGGGATCAATTTTCAACTGAAATGATGAATCTTTAACAAACAAAAATCAAATAGCTTAGCTTTCAACCAAGGAGTTAAATTATCAGTTTAAAAAGATTATTTTTAAATAAAATGTGTAACAATTGACACATGAACCAAAAAGTATTTTGAAATTTTAAACTGAAAACAGTTGAATAAAACAGTTGAATAAAATTTGTGTTTTTATGAACCATGTTCCTAATGCTAAATTCAAATTAAATAATGTTTAAATTTTTCAGAAAAATTCTCATGTTAACAAGAACAATTCAACTTTAAATTATCTTTCCCACTGGGATTGTGAATAATTTTGTATATCCTGTAAATTTAAGATTTTGAAAGATGTGATATTCACATTCCTTAAAAGCTTATAGATTCTTTAGCCCAAGAGGATATGCTTTAATTTGGGCTCATAAATTTTCATTTATCTTGCTGTTTTTTGATGATTTGTAGCATTATTGTTCTTTGACAAATAAAATATTAAAATAATTGTTAAGGGTGTGCAAAAAGCTCGAAACTGCGAGTCTAGTCGACTCAAATTTTCTCGAGTCGCGTCGAGCTCGGGTATGCTCGAAATCTCGAGTTCTCGAAATTTTCGACCTACTTGAACGATTCGAGAACTCGAACTCGACTCAGAAGCTAACAAGTTCGACTCGACTTCTTCGAACTTCGAGTTTTTTGCACCCTTCTAAAAATTGTATATAATTTAGTTCTTGATCGTTCTCGCTCGATCGTCTCGATCGCTATTCAACTCTAGCCTAGATGATTTCCGTGCATCAGCTGCTTTAAATATTTTCTACTGGAAATATTCTAGGAATTAATAAACAGGATCACACACATTCAAATGTTTAAAATTACATTTTATATATTTGAATAATTCCAACATTACCTCTTTAGATCACAAAATGTGCTATTTAGAAGTGGTGATGTTTGCCATGCAGATCAGCATGTTCCAACAAGGAGGAAAGAGTATATAATATTTTTACATTTCAAGCTAAATAAACTTTATTCTAAAGTCACAAATCGGTATGAAGTATTGAAAAAACGTATAATAGAAAACATCTTGATAATAGTACATTTAAACATAGCAATATTGCAAATACTATTTCGGAATGTACGTTCAGCGTTTGTTCGCTTTGTTACAATAATTGGATTACTGCATTTCTAAGTCAGTTAGAAATTTTTCTCATAAGCTATTACACAAATAGTTTAAGGTGTAATGCTTTATTACATGTTGAATAGCACCTGAAATAATACACATGTTTCAATATTCTTAAGCTGATGTTAAAGTCAATTTATATGGAATTGCAGCAATTTATTAGCATGTTTGTAAAAATTTGGTCTTACATTCTTCAAAAGAAGCTTAGGTTACAAAATGTAACTATGTTCATAAGTTGCTGCGATTCTACGTAAATTTTTCTTCAAAATGAGACCAGATTATTGTGAAATGTTTATTATTTTTTATATAATTAAAAATTAATACAATGTATGTGCATCCAATGCAGCTGTAGGCAAAGAAAATATTCAAAACAATTAGTTCTTATTACAAAATATGACCATATTCATTTCAAATCAGACAGGGCATTACACTTCAAATTGCAGAAGCTCTAGGAGACCAAGTATCTTGCTTTTCAGAGGAAATTAGGCGATACGTCTTTTTCGATCTGCAAAAAGTTTTTTTTAAAGAAGTTCAACGTATTTGAATTTTGTGCTTTGTTTTTCAAAAAATCCATAATACATCGGGCAATTTAAAAAGGGTTTAAAATTTCTAAAATCCTGTGCCCTTTCTTTAAAGTAAATAAAAAAATAAACTCGAAAATAGAAGATTGAACGTATAAGGGGAAACACTCTGATATATAAGGGGAAAAAGGGGATGTTTTTCGAAAATAGGTAAAAGAAATTTAATGTTAGAAACACGAGAAAACGCAACGGAGGTAGAAGACTGTAATCCCTATAGCTACAGAATTTTCGCCTTTATCGAAACGGAAAGCGACACTCTTGTTGTTCCACTATTCCACAGTTCTCTCCTTCGCAATCCTTTGTGACTGTCACGTGACAAAACACAGTTCTTCTATCTGACAAAGTTTGCCATTTCTAAATGGTACATTTTACTATTTGCAGTTTTTCCGTTATCTTGAATCAAAGGATAAATTCTTTTATCGAAAAAACAGCTGGAAACATTTTTGACTAGGAAAATGAGTTCTAAGAATTGGTATTATTAATATTGTTTCAAATTTAGCGCATTGAATGAGTAGTAATGAATTAGCTAAAAATAGGGGTTTAACATTTTTTTCTGGCCTAATATCTTTTTTTATTTTAGCGCTATCAGAAAAAATCTCAGGTGAAAGTTGTTAAACACATAATTAGCAACAATTTCGTTTTTAATTTTTTTGTATGCCAGCAGTTGTTTACTTAATGTAGCACTTGAAAGTTGCACTTGATGTAGATCTTGGAAGTGTGAGAGTCAAAGGTAGTCTACTAATTTCAACACTACTTTGAAAATAGTACAATTATTACGTTATAATTCAATATTTAATTTATTCAAATTTCTCAAGCATGGGTTTTTGACATAGGGGTGGTCTCATTGGATCCTCGTCGAGGTTCATGGAATCTCGTTTTTTTACGTGAAGGACCTGGCAAAGTATCGTCTTTACTGGCAGTGATATTGGTCATCTCGTCTTCGTCCTCGGAATCATATTTCATAATTGGTTGTTTCTGCAGGGCACTGTTGCAAGTACACTAACAGCAGTGTTAGCAAGTAATGGTACACAGAAGTCTAGCCTTCCCATGGCCACAGGAGTTTCACAATTTCTGGTGCATTTACATGAAATTGGTTTGAGCAGTGAGTGTGTTGCTGGATCCTTATCGCTGATGTCAGGCATCTAACTCAATATTGTTATTTCCTTCCCAAAATCCCTAGGAATTTTTTATCGGGTTTATTCAATCTCTGTTGGACCTGATAACATGAAATGAATTAGTGATATTTTTCTGCTCTTTTGTTGGGGTTAATTGGACAGGTTTCACGTATTCTTCATTGATGACTTACTGAAACATTTGTATCTTATTTAATTAAAACTGTTCTTAGTTGGGAATCTTCTGTAAAAAGCCACCAAGGAATAGCTTCCGGCATTAAAGATGCTATTGGGGTCGATGTGCTGGGTTTTGTATATTTCTAGTAAAGGTCCCACTTCTGTATCTTTTTCAAGTGCCGTAATAAACTTAATTTTTCACATACCAGAAATTGTTGACTTCGTTTCACATCCGCTGAAAGCGCGTAAAAAGAGTGTATTGTCCTTCACTGCTTGCACATGCTTCAAGCACACAATCCAGTAAGTAGAAAATGAAGTTCTACGTCGTTTTCAACGAAGAAAACTGAATCATTGAAAGGAGGTTTGCTGAGAGCTGACTAAACTATGTGTTTTATCCTCGACAATGTCAACTAACCTACTTCCAAAAGTGCAAGTGGTTTCTTGTAGAACTTTTCTGCATGTGTAAAATTTTATTAGGAACTTTCATTAATTTTGAGAGATTTCTAAGAGATGGCGTTACTTGTACTATATCGCATCGAGGCATATAGTTATTATATGAATGTCGAAGCCCATCATGTGGCCTTAGATTTCATTAGGTTTTTGGAGCATTAAAGGTGTCCCCTAATGTAGCTACAAAACAGCATTTGCGTACAGTTTTACTTTGTTTTTCAATTCCAAGAAAATTACTGCTGAAAGGTATAAGTAGCTTTAAGAAACTTACGGGGATTATACTCCATCGATTCATAGCGCCGATTTCGACACTGAGGGCAAATAACGACCAGGCCATCGAAAAAAATCGAGAATGAGGAGTTTGAAACGTTACTCGATGAAGACCCATATCGAAGACAAGATTAGCTTGCAGAATCATTGGGAGTTGACCGTTCAATCATTTCTAGACGCCTACATGCACTGGCAATGGCCCAAAAGCAAGGAAATTGGGTGCCGTATGAACTGAAGCCAAGATACGTGAAAAGGAGATTTTTTGCTTGTGACAGCTACTCCAACGGCAAAATTGGAAAGGGTTTCTGCATCGTATTGTCACTGGGTATGAGGGGCAGATGCGGTATGATAACCCTAAGTGCAGGAAATCGTATGTTCAGCCCAGCCAACCATCAACATCAACACCAAAATCCAATATCCATGGATCG
The DNA here is from genome assembly GCF_010883055.1 of Belonocnema kinseyi. Classification (NCBI taxonomy): domain Eukaryota; kingdom Metazoa; phylum Arthropoda; class Insecta; order Hymenoptera; family Cynipidae; genus Belonocnema; species Belonocnema kinseyi. The sequence goes on from NC_046657.1 coordinate 80,876,600, forward strand.
AAGTTAATGCTCTTTATTTGGTGGGATCAGCAGGGTGCAGTGTAGTATGAGCTGCTTAAACCTGACGAAACCATCATGGGCGAACTTTATCGAAAACAAACTAATACGATTGAGCCTGGCTTCAAAGTAAAAATGACTGCAATACGAGCAGGGAGACGATAAATTTATTCTTGTGCATGACAACGTTCGGTCCCACGTTGCAAAACCTGTCAAAATCTACTTGGAAAAGCTGAAATGGAAAGTTTTACCCCACCCGTCAAATTTTGCAGTCATCGCACCGTCTGATTATTACATCTACCGATCTATGACTAATGATCCGCTTGAGCAACAATTTACTTCTTATGAAGCTAAGAAAAAATGGGTCCATTCGTGGATAGCTTCAAAAGACGAATCGTTTTTCCGACGTGGTATCCATACGTTTCCAGAAAGATGAGATGAAACAGTGGCTAGCTATGGAAAATAATACTTTGAATGATTAACTACTAACCTCTTTTTTTAAATCAAACTGAAATTTTATACAAAAATCCCTCAAAATAAATGCACGCTCCCAATACATGTAACGAGTCGTAGGTGAGGGCACCCTAGACACCCAAACCAGTGGCGAGTTACAAAAAAGGCGCGAGGTATAAAAAGAAGGCTGCCAATTCACAGGAGTCAGACACGATACTTTTCGGAACAAAACCATAAATGGCGTATCTTTATGCCTTCATAGACAAACGGCCCGCCTTCTATTTCTTTAGCATTACAGAACTCCTTGCTTTCTTCTTCCCAACTCGTTAATTCGATCGCCCACCCTCTTCTTTCTTTTACCTCCATCAAACACTTTCTCGGTAACTCCCCTCTCTTTCCCTCCCTCAGCTTGGCCTCAAATTTTCACGCCTTTTTTCCCGCTCTAGTAATTGATTTATCCCTTCGGGCCTAATATACCTTTCTATCTAATATACCTTATATATCTTTCTTGCTAACTCTCAATATCTTTCTTTTCTTTTCCTACCCATATCCTCTGCTCCATAAACTAATAACGGCTATACCAGCCTATCAAATAACCAAATTCTCCTTCTTTATTTTTTTCACCTTATTTTTGCTATCCCCCATATATGTTTCACCAACCCTGTTGCTTTTTTATTTTATGTTAGATCTATGGTCTCCATTCGCTTGCAAGATATATTTCAAACATTTAAACTCTTTTACTTCTTCTAACTTTATTCTCTTCCATCTCCCGTCCATTATTTCTTTGTTCTCCCACCTTTTATAATTCTCATTATATTTTTCTTTTCTATATTTAAATTCAATTGATTACCTTCTAAGTATTTCTTTAATTCTGTGATTCAGCCCGCCATCCTTTCTTCATTCGCTGCCAACAACACTATATCGTTTGCGTATTCCAGTTTATATATACTTTCCTTCCCTATCCAAACTCCTCCCCAACCTTTTTTCCTCATTTCTTCTTCCAAGCCTGGTATGAATATTTTTAATAAAAGTGGTCTCAGAAGAGATCCTTTTTTCACTCCTTTCACCAACCAGAAGCTATTTCCTACTTTCTCTCTTACCTTTATCCTTTCTCCGTTTTTAACCATGTTTCTATTCCTTTTTTCTCTCCCTAATGTCACTATCAAGGGAAAGTAATCCGAATAAATTTAATCCTTTACCTCTAGTTTCTTGACCTTCTCTCTCACTTGATCATCTACTATTGCATAATCAATTACCGTTCCCCTTTCTCCACCTGAGCGTGTACATTATCCTTCCTTACCTCCCACTATATTTTCGTTTAAGATAAACATCCCAACTCCTCTAATCTCTTTAACAATTTCTTATGCTCTCTTTTTAGTACCTTATCTTCGGATTTTCTTCCCCTCTCTTCTCCATATTCGCTTTCTTCTCTATCTCATGTTCTTTCGTTGAAGTCCCCACCATTTATAGGCCTAATCTCCTCTTCAGATTCTTTTATCACTTCTTTCAGCCCCTCTGCTTTCTCCTGCATATAGTCGTTCACATAAACCCCCACTATCTTCTAATTTTCTCCTTCCATCTTTTCGTCTTCTACTATTAATTCTTCTTTTTGCTCTTTCCACTATTTCTTATCTTTTTCTGTTATGCAATCGTTCCGTACCCTCATCACCAATCCTCTTATAGTTCTACCTTTTTTATTCTTACACTTTTCATTTTGAAGTTGCCACTTGTAACCTCTTGGTAACATTTCCCTTCTCTTTCCCACCCCTTTTCATCCTGCCAAGTATCCATAATTATTACTACATCGCACTGTGTCAAATTTCTCATAATCTTCCTATCTTTTCTCCCCAGTACTGCAATTTTCCAGTAACATACCCTCTATTCTTCCTTACATTCGTTTCTCGTCTCTTCTTTTCTTCTTACTATTTCTAGATTTCCTATCTCCCGTTAATTTCTCTCCTAGTTTTCCGACACCCCGTTTCTTATTATCTCTTCTCTTTCTTCGTTCTAATCATATTACGTTCATCTGTATCTCACATACTTAAACTATGTTCTTCTTCTCGTTTTTCTTTCCTTTTCCGCTATTTTCCTTAACTTATACTCTCTCAGAGCTTCCATATAACTCTCTCTTCTTTGTCATCGCTTCCCTCTTATGTACCCATACCCTTACTTTCACCAGTACGATTCTCTCCTCTCTTCCCACTTTCCTTTCTACACTTTGCACTTCCTCTATCTCTACCTTAGCATCAATCTTTTATAGTATTTCTTCCACTTCTTCTTTTAGCTCCTTTTTCTTTAATATTAGGCCCTTTATCACTATGTTTCTTTTTCATGCTTGTCTCTCTTTGTTTTATATTCTTTGTTCTATCTTTCTCAATTTTTGCTTCTTCGTATTTAAACTCTCCCTCCTTCAAAGTCCCGATTCAAGCCTTCTAGTATCTTTATATTACCCTGCACCTCTTCTTCACTTTTTTACTATCTTCCTGCTATTCTAGTTTCTGTTCCAATGTCTCCATCCTCTTCTCTAACTTTTCCCTGTCTTCTTCCCATTTATTTCATTCCTAAGTTCTTTATTCCTTACTTTCTCTCCTCTTTTCTCCTGTTTCATCTACGTTTCCTTTAATTCCCTTACTTTTGTCATCCTTCTCTACAAAACTCTGCTTTTCCGGAGGCGATCTCAATTTTTTTGGATATTTGGGGCTTAAACCGATATCTTCCTTGTCTTCACTGCCTCCTCTCTACCCTCTACTCTCTTTCCTATCTTCCTATTAATTAAAGCCTTAATCAATCCCACGCTTTGCCTTTTAATCTCTTTTTTTCTACCGTTTTCCTGTACTTTCCCCTTGCCTTACTCTTTTGTTCCTTTATTGTTTTATTGTTTTATTTATCTTTTAGTTGAAACTTTAACTATATGGTTTAAATCTTTTTTGGTCTGGATATTCAACTAATTGGTTAATAACTGAACTAGCTTGTTAAAAAAATATATTTTGTTTAATAAATTCACTTCTTTGGTTGAAAATTTAACTACCTTGTTGAAAATACATAAATACATTCCCATCTTTATTTTGTTAGTAAAGAATAACAATTAGTTCTTTAAAATTAGCTGAAAAATATAATTTTCAAATAATTGTGAATTGCGAAGCCTAAAAAATAAGGAGTGTTTGGTTTTCAAAAAGTTCAAACACAAATACTATAACAAAAAAATAAGAAAATGAAATAAAAATATTCAATGTATGCGATAAAAAGACAATGTATTTTACATAACATTTCTTCGTTTGTTAAGCATTTACAAGCGACATAAAAAATATTCTGAAACCTCACGAGATTTCAGTCTGTCTTTATTTTAAGCATAAATTATTTGAGTTTCTCAAGGTGAAATAATAATACCTGCGAGTTAAATTAATTACCACTTACAAATGGCCACAGTGAGCCTCAATCATCTTAAATCTAAACGTTTTTTAATTAAAATTTGCTTTACAGAGAGAATCTTTATCATGATTTTTGAGAAGTTGAAAGGCAAATTTAAAATCTTAGGGATACTTCAATAAAAAAAAATTTTGTCTAAAGACTGATTTTACGTTTACTAATTATTTTAAATAAAGTTAATGCAGATAATATATTGGCTTCAATACATATCACTTTAAATTCATAAGATTTTAACGGAAAAATATTATTTTCAACCAATCAATTGCATCAACAACCAAATGGATTAAGACTCTAATAAAAATAAGAGTTTTCCAAAAAATTGTTTAAGCTTTAACAAAGTAATCAACTTTTCAAGCCAAAAAGACAAATATCTTCGAAGACAGTTCAATTTTTAACAAAATAGTTATTTTCTAAAAAAGAAAGATAAATTTTTAACTAAGTAGGATTAATTTTCTACTATAAAATATGAATTTACAATCCAAAAGAATACATTTTAAACAATACGTATCCAAATAAGATACATTTTTAGATAAGAAGTCTGATAGAAAAATAACTTTGAATTAAAAGAAAGAAGAAATTTTAACAAAACTGTTGATTTTTCACGCAAAAAAATGAACTTTCGACCGAGAGGATTAATTTTCTGTAGAAAAAGACGAATTTTCCACTTTTCTAATACACGGGAAACACTTTTAACCAAAAATGGCATAGTTAACTGTTCAAATAAAAAAAAATTGAATAAGAAAATTCATTTTTGCCAAGAATAAATAATTGTTCACAAAATCATTAAAAAACAAAATTTTTGAACAAACTTGTTGAATTTTCTACCGAAAAGATGATTTGTCGTCTAAAAAGATTAATGTCTTATATAAAAAGACAAGTTTCTAAGTTATGAAACATGAGAAATAGTAATGGGGAAATGCTATACCATATGATGCAGACGGGATACTAGACGCTTTCAGAGACTGTTTTTGGGGACAATTCAGAGAAGTGGCCTGTCGAGGTCGATTTTGCTAAAAAGGTTCTGTTTGTTTGTTATTCAAGTTGTAAAACTGAAAAAAGCAACAATTTTTCATATTTGAGCTGCCTGTTCTGTAGCATTCATTTATTTTACCTCAAAAAGTTGAAAAACTGATAGATTTACAATAGATTAATAAATCCTAATAGTTTAGATGAAGTTTGTGCAATCTGTTCAATTGTTATAAATAAATTTATAAACAAAATCGATTATTGCTGTACATTAAAGCCTAAAAGTTCTTTTCATCACTTTTTCCCCGCGAAATCGAGTGAAATTATTGTTTGATTGAAATCAAGCACTGAATTATAATTTTTTTGATTATAATAAACAAATTTAATAAATAAGCGCCTCTGTATATATAAAATGCATTTTTTCTGCGCAATCATTAGGTTTGCCTTCAAAAATGAATATTCCATGACAGAAATGGACAATAAAAATCTTTACTATTGTTATAAATAATACTGATTAACAAATGCATTGAACGGTCACTCTTTGATAGACAAAATCCATTTTTTTGCATAATTATTAATTTTGCCCCTAAATTAATATTCTGATGGAGGAAACTGACGTTTGACAATGTTTTTTATTTTTATTAACAATTCTACTCAACAAATATATTTAATAGACGCTTTCAAATAGGAAAAATCGCTTTCTTGATGAAATTTTGATTAAATCATAAAAAAATGAAATTCCTACGAAATATACTGACATCCAAAAACATTTCCAATTGTTATAAACAATCATGATCAATCAATTCTTAAAATAATTCTTTCGTACAGAAGAAATCTGTTTTTTGGATTTCATTAGTTAATGTAATGATCAAATATTCAGTTTAATGCAAATCAAAGAAAAAATTTTGAGAGTAGGAAAAAAAGTTCTATGTGCATTTGTTGACCTAGAGAAATCTTTTGATAAGGTAGATAGAAGTAAGCTTTGGGAAGTCCTGAAAGAGTATGGAATTAATGGTTAGCTCCTACAAACTATAAAATAATATATACGCGAAGCAAAGCCAGTGCAAGGGTGAATGGGAAATTAAATGTCTGTTTCGATTTTATTCCAGGAGTTAGATAAGGATGCGTTATCTCTTCATGGCGATTTATATTGTGCATAGAAAAGTGTTCAAGAATGGCCCTTTTCGACAAAGAAGGTGTGGATCTCGAAACATTGAAGGTACGTGGGTTAGCGTTCGCAAATGATAAGGTTGTTATAGCAGAGTCAATCGAAGACTTGCAAAGAATATTGAATAAACTGAATGCAAGCGTGAAGAGCATGAGCCTCAAAATTAACGCAAATAAAACAAAAACTATGGAGTTTAAAGAAATGATTCAGAAAACATTATGCAATATTGTATTAAATGATGAGCGAATTGAACAAGTTGATGAGTTCGTATACCTTGGTAGCTTATTTACTAGGGACAGGAAGATAGAGGAGGAGTTAGATAGACGCATAAACGAAGGTAAAGAAGGTTATTGGTAGAGCAGGGCTCCTTATCAGAAATAAAAATATAGCAAATAAAGCTAAAATGGCAAAACATAATTCTATATTTGTACTGACTGTACTATACGGTAGCGAGACATGGACTTATTAAGAAAAAGATAAGAGTAAAATTAATGCAACTGACACGAGATTCTTGTCCATAATATGCGGAAAAACTCTGACGTACAAAGTGAGTAACGAGATAATTAGATCACTCAATCAGTCGTCGATTGAAAAGGTCAGTTACAATAAAAACAAACAAATTTTAGTTAAACGTTTTCGGATAATTCTCAAAGAATGTGGCGCAGAAGAGACGTTAAAAATGCATGGACGTAAAACAAGCTAGAGAAGTATGCCAGAGCAGAAAAGTATGGCGGCAAATAGTTATTAAAAAGAGTATCAGTAGAGTGAATAACGCCTAAAACAAAAGGCCTTGGACACTAATGGACCCAAGTGGCAAACCTCCCATAACGACTTTGTGAAGATCTTCACTTGGGGTGATTGCCAGAGAGACTGATCAGCGAACTGGGTCAGATCAGTGTTGCGAAACAAACGTGTTATCTAAATAAATAACACGAGAATTCTGGATCCATCTCAAAATTTTATATCCGTTCCTTACATGAATCCCTTCCCTACCGAGTGAGTCACGCCTACCCCGACAGGGAAATGGCTTAATGGTGTGATAATAATAATTAAATATGCATGATAAAGTTTTAACCAAAAATGGAGTAGATGAATTATTCCAGAAAATAAATGAATTGTTTTTAAAAAGTTGAACTTTCAACTAAAAAAGATAATTTTTAACAATATAGTTACATTTTTAACTTAAAACGATAAATTTTTAACTAAAATGGAATGGTTTAATTGTCATTTAAAAAAATTTATTTTGAACCAAGTATGAAATTCATCTTCATCAAAATATGTACTTAAATTTTAAACAAAAGAGATGAAGCTTCAACCAAAAAAAATAATTTTAAACAAAATAGTAGAATTTTGAGGAAAACAAATATCTTTTTAACAATATAGTTTCTTTTTCAACAAAATAATAAAAATTGTTAGCAAAGTGATGAATAATAAAGAAAAACGATTTTTTAACAAAATACATACATCCGAATCGAAATAGCTGAAAAACTGATTTAAAAAATGCATGCACGTTACATAGGATCGATTCCTGCTGCCGGCACTTAAAAAATATTTTATTACAATGGACTATTAAAGTTTTTATCTTTTGGTAGATAATTAAGTGTATCTTAAAACTTTATTTATTTTGTTAAAAATGCATTTATTTTGTTTGGAAACAATTTTTTATTGAAAATTCATTATTATACATCAAAATATTTCAAAAATGGAATAGTTACATTTTTAGTTTAAAAAATTTATTTTCAACACAACATAAAACGGATTTTTATCAAAACAGTTAAAATTTCAACCAAAGATATGAATGAACCTTTAATTTAAAAAAATTTATTTTTAACAAAGTAGTTTAGATTTTTGATGAAAAAAGTCGCGTTTTTTTTCAAAAATTTCCACTTTTTGTCCAATTGTCAATTGGAGTGGGATGTTCATTCATTAATTTAAATAAATATAATTGTTTCTATAATTTAATATCAATGTTAGTAATATTCTTTTCGAATTATGCTGAACTTTGCTGTTTTGTCTAAGATCTTCCACTTTTTGTCCACTTTTCAGTTGATATGAGTGAATATATAATTTAATTAGCAAAAATAATTGTCTAGACAAATTATTATTGGTTATTGCCATATTCTCTTAGATAAGTGCTAGGGAGTTTAGGGTTTTCTGAAACGTTTAACTTTGCTTTGTCTTCTTAGTTACAAAAATAATAAATAAACATTAGAGAGAATCATATTTTAAAGAATGTTTAACTCCGTTTAGTTTAACGAAATTATAAAAAAGTTAAAGATGGGGATGGGATCTTGCGAGAAAACGACAAGCTTGACTTCAAGTTTACTATGCATTTATTTGAAGTGCACATTGCGCCGGTTCGGTTGTGACTGATTTACAAAACTCCGGTTTGACCCGGATGAGCTCGAAATTTCGAAATTTACAGTAGTGGGGAAAACAGATGTTCCTGTGAGTGAAAGAGAGAGAGAGAACTGCAGAAGCTTGGAAGGAGTCATAAACTTATATTCAAAAATGCCATTTGCCGACCCTTGAGCCCGTAGAATTGCTTTACGTGATTTTCCCAGTTTCTTCTAGGTTATACGAGATGCAGCTGGCCATAAGCCTTACAATTTTGCATTAATCACCTCACTGTGATTTATAAGTATTAGTGGGACCGAAGATTCAGAAAATTTCTTCCTTTAGAAAGTTCCAAACAATTGGAACCTTCCCTTTCTGGCCATTAGTGTTAAGAAACCTCTCCAAAATATCAGAATACATTTCTTCACTTCGTCCTTAAATAATATTTTCTAATCTGAATTTACGCTAATACTTCCAGTCTAGAATCAAATAATATTTAAGAATTACGACTGAGACGTAACATGCCGATGGCCTTTGAGCGGTTCACGATCAAAACAATGACTAAAATCATATAAACTATCATGTAAACTAACAGTTGAGCTGTAACAATAAATACATAATTTAAATAAATGAAAATACATGAAAGATTGAAATAACTCTCTATTCAATTTTTTGTTCGTTCACAGTTTTGATAGGAAGAGGGCACAATTTTTTGAGACAGACCAAAAAGGTGGTGCATTATCATCCTTGATGATCACCATTGTACTGATATCAATTTGATTGTTGTCGTTCGAGCTCCATTAACTACGAGTCGTTAGTTGGTGTAGGTACTCCTTACGCCACCGCTGCCAGAAATGCGTCCTTATTTTTTGAATATGTTGCTAGCACGACAAGCGATTAGCTGGAACTTCTGAAAAGTCTGTCTCAGGGAAGCTTGTCAGCGCAACACCAATCAAAAAATGACCTGGAGTTAGTGGATAAAGATCATTTGGATCGGGAGAGCGAGGAGAAAGTGGTCGGGAGTTTAAAACAGCCTCGATTTCAATTACAAGAGTTTTAATTGCTCGAACGTTAATAGCGTTTCGCCAATGGTTCGCATGGAATTATATTTGAAAGCCTAAACAGCAGCTTCCCATAATCCACCAAAATGTGGGGACCTGGAAGAGATAAATTTCCATGTTATCATTTCTTCTTGTAGGAAATCTGCTATTTTATTTTTGTGATCGCCTGATTGAAATAAAGTGTAAAGATCCTTTAATGCACAACTAGCTCGGACGAAATTAGTTGCATTATCGGAGTGAATGCTTCGAGACCTTCCCCTTCTTGAAAAAAATCTTTTTAGACTCGCTATAAAGGCCTCAGTAGTCAAGTCACTAACAAGTACGAGATGGATGGCTTTGGTTCCCATACGTACGTAAACAGCGACATAAACTTTGATTCTTTTTTGATTTTAAGGTTTTTTCTCCTTGATATGCAAAGGTCCGCAAAAGTCTCCCCCGACATCAAGGAACGGCCTAGATTGTGAAACTCGCTCAGAAGGCAAGTCACCCATCAGGTACTAGATTTCACGAGGTTTTATGCGAAAACACCGGACAAATTGATGAACAATCTTACGGTTTATATTGCGGCCGCTTAGAGGCCAATATCGCTCAGGAACTGAATATATGGTTGCTTGTGTTCCTGCGTGTTTAGGTTTTACGTGCTCTTCTCGAATAATGAGATGAGTTATGTGATTATTGGGGGGGGGGGGGCAATACAAACGGATGTTTCTGTTCCACGGACAAATCTGCGTGATTGAGATGACCACCTACTCTAAGGATGCCATGCTGATCTAAAAAAGGATTTAACGAAAGTAACTTGCTATGTTTGCTCAGCATCTTACCTTCTTTCAAATGATTAATCTCTTTGGAAATCGCGTTTTGCTTGAGTTAACCTCAAAGCTATTTGAATCGCTATCGCGATTTCTGTTGTCGTGAGAGCGCCGCACCGTGGTTCTATGTGCTTACAATTATGAATAAATCGAGTGATGTAGAATATGACATGCGTGACTTTTGTTAAGGAGCTATACTTTTCTAAGACCGAGACGTTATTTATCGTCACTGTCATGCAGCACGCGAGATTGACCTTTTTACGCGTTTCCAAAATGACATTGATGTTTTCACCATTTTTCGCCAGTGTTCAGCGCTTAAAAGCCATTCAGGACCGTTTTACCAAAGCAATGAGATTATGAATTCTTGAGGTAATTTACCTCTCGATACTAAGTCGGCTGGATTGTCTGACGAGGATATGTGTCGCCATTCACAATTTGCTGTCAAACCTTAAATTTCTGTAACACGATTGCAGAAAAAAGTTTTCAGCTTGTGAGGCTCAGTGTTTATCTAACTGAGTTTTATAGTAGAGTTGGACCACAAGACAATCCTGTCGAAATTAACATAACAGTTCTAAGCGAGGTAAAGTCAATGGTTTTATGGGAGCGACTCTAGATTTTGAACATACGAGAGAGACGTTTTTTGAATTGTGCGAATGAACCAACAGAATATAAACGCAAGCGCCATATGCCTTCTCACTCGCGTCGCAAAATCCGTGCAGCTCTACTTGCACATAATCTGCAATGAGGATCGGTCAGCTGAAATTGATGTTGAGCAAGAGTGGCGATTGGTCTTGATATTCTGACCACATTGTGTTTGTTTCGAAGGGTACTGACTCGTCCCATTATACTCCCACCTTCCATAAGAACTAGATCATCAATTTTGCTTTAAAAATGACAGGACCGTACGGGCCAAGTGGATCAAATAATTTTGACATTTGCGAAAAAATTAATCGTTTTGTTGGCTTAGATCTGCCGTTTGCTAGATTGATCGAATAACACATGTTATCTCTGCGATAGTCCCATCTTAAGCCAAGAGTTTTGATCACCGAATCGGGATCAAGGGACATGTGAATGTCACGTGAATTGCATACATCGTCCGATATAAGCGATAGTTCGTTAGAAGCCCATTTGCGAAGCGTGAAACCACCCTTTTTTAAAAGCTGGATGAGATCATCGAGTATGTTCCTTGCTTCCTGTGGCGTATTGGCACCGGTTAGTAAATCATCTACATAAATGTCTCGTTTCAAAAGAGGCGCTGAAGGGTTTTGCTCTACTTGATCATCGGCTAAGTGATGTAGGGTTCGAATGGCCAGAAACGGAGCACAAGAAGTACCATAGGTGACTGTGTTTAAAATATACTCATTAAACTTATCTTCGGGGTTCAACCAAAACAGGATTTTTTAGTAAATCGCATCATATGGATTCACTAACACTTGGCGGGACATTTTCTCAATGTCTGCCGTTAAAGCTTTTTTATGCGAACGAAAACGAAGAAGTATAGAAAATAAATCATTCTGTATTGTAGAATCAAACATTAAAGTGTCGTTTAAAGAAACCCCAGACGACGATTTTGCTGACCCATCGAACATTACTCGAATCTTTGTCGTGAGGCTGTCCTCCTCTATTACAGCATGATGCGGTAAGTAAAAACCGTGTATCGAATTATTTTTGCTTTCGACCAAAGTGAGGTGACCTAATGCTTTATATTCGTCCAGAAACTTGCAATACTCAAATTTCAAGTTCTCATCCCTAGACAACCGTCTCTCTAAATAGTTAAACCTGTGTGATGACATAGAAAATGAATCCCCGAGCATATGCTTTTTGTCATTAAAGGGAAATCGCACCAGATACCGACCATCAATGTTACGCTGCGTGTTTTCTACGAAATGTTGCTCACACGCACTTTCTTCTACTGATAAAAGTTTGGAACACGGTAGTTCATCAATTTCCCAAAACTTGGTGAGAGTTGATTCGAGCGAGGGTGAGTGAGTTGTTAAATGACGGTGCAGGTTACGAGAGTTAGACAGGCAACTGTTAATTTCCCCTGCAATAATCCAAGAAACTGGGTTTTTGGTAATACGAGATCGGGATGTGTATCCAGTAAAATTTAGCTTACAGACAAAAGTTTATAGAACACCTGTACTCCAATGAGAAGATTAATTTTTGATGATACATGAAAATCAAGATCTTCTAGGGTAATGTTGCTAGGGATATTAGGCTCAGAAATATTCAATTGTCTGCCAGGCATCGGCTGAGTAATTTGCGAGAGGACAAAAAAACTAAGATCCTTCTAGAAATTATTGTATCGAGATTTCAATGTTGCTGACACTGCGGCGCTGATTTCCGCGCTGATGTCTTTTATTCCGCGTACAGAAATGTCAACAGATTTTCGGGGAAGGTTTAGAAATGAGGCCACTTCCTCAGTTACGAAATTTGGTTGGGTCACAGAATCCAAAAACGCTCGACAAGGTCTAACCTTAACCCTTACATTGACAAGATCAACAATTGCGGTGGCGAATATGGACTCGGCTACCGCTTGCACACAATAGGTTAGTTGTTTTCGAGGGTTGGTTTACCTCCGAATTTGAAGTACTTGGCTTTTGAGCTGACGATTGCTACTCTTTAACTTATTCAAAATGCAATAAAGTGTGATGCTTTTTGTTACATATATGACACGTCGACGAAGAGCAATCGGCAAACCGGTGCTTTCCTCTTAAACAATTAAGACAAATATTTGGCTTTTAACTGCTTCGTATCAGTTATGTGGCGATAATTTTTTAAAAGATTCGCAGGCCGAAATTTTATAGTTTTCTTTACAATGAACGCAGGCAATATTCGTGTTTGTCGCGTAAGATTGCTGAGATAGTTGGGATGGTCGCGCATTTGAGACTTTTCTATTAGTTCCAGTTTGCAATTTGCTTGAACTCGGATAAATTTGAGTTTCTTCGATTTGAGCTCTACGTCGAAGAAAAGTTATTATGTCATTAAACGTAGGCATTTCTAATTTCCATCTATAATCTGACCATTTGTCGCGTGAAAAATTATTAAACTTTTTTTTTGATAATCACAACTAGCACTAAATTCCATGAACCTGTTGTTTCCTCTAATGCCTTGAGTGCTCTGACATGCTTCTGCACTTGATCATGCAGTGCGCGAACCGAGAATTCTTTAAAAATGCCAGGAAGGTTTAAAAGTTCACTGAAATGATTCTCCCGAATGACCCGACGATTATCATACCTATTTTTCAACAATTTCCATGCAACCGTGTAGTTCTTTGATGAAAGCTCTATCGCTGAGATTAATTCTGCTGCGTCTTTTCACAAGCATCCTTTGAGATGAAGCAGTTTCTCTATATCAGTTAATCTCGCGTCGCTATCCATCAAGGAATTAAATGAATCTTGAAACCCGAGCCAAGTATCATAGTTACCTTCAAAAATTGGTAAGTTTAGTAAAGGAAATTTACTTTTATGTTGTAACCTTCCATCATTAGACAGATTCGTGACGCTAAACACACTGCAACTCTTTACATTATTCAAATCCGTTGCAAGGAACGCGAAGGTTGCTTGATTAGGTTGAAGAATGGGATTCGAGATTATTAACGAATGTGCTTTACTATATGCCTCGTAATATCGTTCATCAAATTCTGTTCTTACGAATTCAGAATTGGAAGCTGATTCATCTTCTAGTAATTCTATTTCAGATTGATAATTGTGAAAGATCTCTCTTTGTTTATCAAGATCTTTCAATCTTATTTCAAGGAGTGGACGATCTCGAGACACTTAAAATTTTTCTAAAAACTTTTCAAAATTTGTCAATGTCCGCTTGGCATTACCGCATTTAATCTTTAACATTTTTTCTGACATTGTAGTTGTTCGAATAGAACCCTTTGTTTTACGACATGACACTTATGAGTAATAATTGAAGAACTAGGAATGAAAACAAGATGGAATAGATTGGTGGCTTACAAACTTACTTATCCCACAGATGACTGATTGTTGCTACCGTACGTGGATAGTCGAATCCATACATCTAATTTATCCAAAAAAACGAGGCGGGATGCGAGATATCGAAACTAGTTGATTTTTCACCTTTTGTGGACGCACGGCTTCCGTTACGATATTCGAAGATCCATCGACGACACGATTGTCTTCAAGAACTTAACAGTATTGCCTTACTGTACTTCTATTCAAAGTTATAAATGTAAATATATCCGAAAATCACTTAAGTGCACTCTTTTATTGTACGTCTTCGATCAAAAGTCACAAGTCACAAAGTCACAAGTCACTATTCACAGAGAATATTTTTCCGAACCACGCTTACGTTACTGTACCTTTGCTGTTTACCTTGAGTGTATCTAAATGTTATTGCCAGTAACCGATTTCATGACACAATTCACTGATCACCCTCACTGCATCACACTATCAATTCCAGACTTCCACATGATTCAATTGTTCACCATTTTCATTTTCACTATAATCCGATTTAAGAATATCCGGCTCGAAGGACCAATGTTGAACTCCGTTTAGTTTAACGAAATTATAAAAAAGTTCAAGATGGGGATGGGATCTTGCTAGAAAACGACAAGCTTGACTTCAAGTTTACTATGCATTTATTTGAAGTGCACATTGCGACGGTTCGTTTGTGACTGATTTACAAAACTCCGGTTTGACCTGGATGACCTCGAAAATTCGAAATTTACAATAGTGGGGGAAACAGGTGTTCCTGTCAGAGAAAGAGAGCGAGAGAACTGCAGTAGTTTGAAAATGAGTCATAAACTTATATACAAAAATGCCCTTTGCCGACCCTTGAGCCCGTAGAATTGCTTTACGTGACTTTTCTAGTTTCTTCTAGATCATACGAGATGCAGCTGGCCTTAAGACTTACAATTTTGCATTACTAATCTCACTATGAATTTTGTGAATATACTTCTCTGAAACAAAACAGATATTTAAAATAATCTTCAATTTTTCTACATGGATCCTAGGGAAGCTCAAGGAAAATATGGAGTGGGGGGGGGGGGCCGATAATCAAATATGAGAAACGCCAAATTTTTCTTTTACGTTTTTGCAATAATTTCCTTGTTGTAATCATAAAAAAATTTACAAGTTATTTAAATATCTAGTCCTACCTCTCCTAATTATTCCATTCTTTTCTTTGACTAGAGTAAGAAACTTTTTTGTTCAAATTAATTTTTTATACATTTCGAAAAGAGCAAAAAAAAATTTACTTAAAACTACACGATACCATTTAAAAAATGATTATTTTTTATTGTAAATTATTATTTGTTCATAATTAAAAAGTAAAATACTAAAGATCACGAAAAAAGACACTTTTTAGCTTCACTCTAAAAAAATAAAGTTATAAACAATAATCAGTTGTTTAAATTAGCATGTTCATTAATTTGCATTAATTATTGCCTCATAAAGTGAAAAGTGGAAAAAAAGTTTAAGAGTTCAGAAATGATAGATAGTAATAAAAATTAATGAATTATTTAAACAACTAAGTTAATAATTAAAAAAATAAACCTAGCATTAATAAAGAAAAAGATAGTTATAAACAATATTAATTTGTTTAAATAATTATTTTTGCTACATTGAGTTAATTATTACCTCACTCCTCGTAAAAAATAGACAAATAGTTAAATATTGTTAAAAAGATTAATTTTGGAAACTTTAATTAATTATTCAGCTCATTCTAATTGCAAATTGGGCTAAAATTAAAAAAATTCAAAACACTGCAATTATTCAGCATTATATTAAGTGAATATTATTGAAAATAAAAATAAATTGTCTAAGCGATGAAGCTTTTTAACATTTACTATTACCGTACCGCTCATGGGGGTGATATTTATAAAGTAATATTTAATTCGTATACTCTGACTAATTCTGGAAATAAATGTTTAGTTTCATCTCGATTCAGAAATTATTGATAATTTTGAATAAAATTTCCAAAAGCGTCTCTTTTTCTTAAGGGAAATATGTGTTTAACTTAAATAGGGCTTGCGTCAATTCTGAATATAATTTTTTTTTAAATAAAAAGATTGATTTATTTTTTGTGGATTCAAACAAATTTCCGGGCTGTCTTTATCAAAATTCGAGAACAAATATTTGGAGCACTCTATTCCTCATTCTATAGTTCATTAAAAACCATTAATGCATTTACCTGGTGAAAAACCTTAACATCAAATATGAAAATTTGAAATGTTAAAGCATTTTCCAAATGTTTTGGGACTATTTTTTGTCAGATTTATAACTTCTGTGGACGGCTATTCGTAGTATTTGTAAACTTGATGAATTTGTCCCTATGACTTTTTTGATCAACATTAAATGGTCCGAGTTTAAGCATATTCAAAATCCAAAAACATAAACGAAAATAGAAATTTTAAGCCAAACAACGCACGACATGCAAGAAAGGCAATAGAAGAGAAACGTTGCATTTTAAAAGTTCTACACAATTAACATAACAAAATTTTTTAATTTTCTTAAAAAACCCAAAATTTTTCGTTTTTTGACCGCATAAAAATAATGAAAAATTAAAAAATGTCAATTTTTTATCAAAAAATGCATGCTACGAGAAAAAATAATATAAAAACATTTGTACACCCAAAAAAGATGTATACACTTTTTATCAATCACTGTTTGATTTAACGCGTAGTTTTTATTTTATTCGTAAAGAGCGACATTGAAAATAAAAAAAAAGAAATTTTGGAGAAACGACACAAGTTGTGAAAAAAATAAAATGATAAAAGTTTTGCAGCCAAGAACGAGCTAAAAATATGTTATAAATCATTTTTTGATAAGACTTTATTGATACTAATTTACAATAATATGTGAACTCGACTGAAATGATTTCACAGAAAAAACGTGATATAATATAATTTGATGAATATGAAAAATGATTCTCTCTGTTCCACCGAGATATTTAGTTTAAGATAATGATTAGGCTTTATTCTATTGCGTATCATAAAAGCAGCTGCGGAAAGATCAGGTTTTGTCTTAAATCTTAATTTTTATTTCAAGTTTGAATTTAAAAATGAAACTTAACTGTGCGACTTTCAAAATTAGATAAATAATTATTGTTTTTTACATCGGGTTTGTAATCAGTGACCTTGAAAACCCCCCTATACCAATTGAAAAAATAAAAGAATTTATTTTACATGCTCGTCAGACTCCTGCTATTTAGCTATTTGGCTATTTTCGATTTGATAATAAAGCATTTCAGAGTCCTTAGAAAAAGTATTCTGTAAAGAAATATCGAGTTAAAAAGTTTTAGATCGAAAATGATTGAGACTCACTGTGTGATGTAATGCTAATTAAAAGCAACGATATCACCAAGTCCCAAATTAAGCAGTTTACGATATTTGCTCGGGAATAAGGAAAAGATACTTCGGAATTGTATAAATACTGAATGAATTAGAAAACTGATCAGTTATACTTTTGAAAAAGTTCTTCATTTTTCAGTTTTTTCTGTATTTAGAAAAAATGAGGATTTTTTATACTCTGGTCTCCACTTTGACCGTTATTTTTAATTCCATTGGTAAATATTGTATATAACATTACAAAACTTAAAAAAATTTTGTGCGCGAATTTGATAGAATCCGTAAATCGGAGTTAATTTTCTTTTATTAGGATTAAAAATCAATAATTATATGATGAAAACAAATAATTAGATACGTGCTCCGTTTCTTAGATTCGGATTAGAAAACATACTTTTCTCCATAGACAGTAGGATTTTTAGACGATCTCAATGGAGTTACTTATATGACTTCTGGACGTTGCATACGATTTACAGATTTCACACCATTATGGCGGAAAATTTTTACATTACTTTTTTTATTTTAAAAATATGATCCTCCGCGTATTTAATGATCTTAAATCGTACTTTTGATATCTTTTTAACATTTAAAAAACATACAAAATACATTTTGAGGGTATTTTTTGATAAACTGTTCTTCAAGGCAGGATTAAATCAGACTATTTGAATTTGATACAAATTTTTCGTAAGGCTCAAATTTACGACGTACTCTGGACATATTTGTCTCACAAGTTTATGCAAATGTTTTAATTTTATATCAACATATTAACTTGAAAGCTCAAGAGTAGGAAATATGTGTCATTTATCTTAGTAATGTAATATGATGACATATGCAATATGATGTAATATGTAAAACGGTGTAATATGATAAATTTAATTTTATAAATTTACACTGCAGAGGAAAAATCTTGAATTTACAGGCTATTTAAATCAGTTCTTGCTCGAATCATCCTGTAAATTTTACTTTGGATTTTTTTAGTTCATGATTAATTATTTTAGAAGAAAAATCTGTTTTTCCTTTTGTTCAAAATTTAACTATTTTTTACGCATTTTTGATGATTGCTGCTAAATTGAAAATTTAACTGATCCATGTTCGGTTGAATATTTATTTTCTTCAGTTAAAAATTCAACTATGTGGTAGTAAATTTCTATAAATTTTTAAAATTGTTTGTTTTGTGGTAGAAAATTTATCTTCTCGGTAACTAATTCTCCTTTTTGGTTGAAAATTCTTTTCTTTGGCTGAACATTTTTTTTGGATTAAAATAAATGTTTAAAACTAAATTTTTATGAATTTTTTTATAGATATTAATTGCTTATGGTGTAAAACTCGTCTGATTTGTTAAAAATTGAATTTTTTCGTTAAATTTTTTTACATTTGCTTAAAAACTTATTTCACTGACAGAAAGATATTCTTTTCTATTTTTTGTTCAAATTCTACCGTAATCAATTAAAAAATTTTGTTGAAAATTATACATTGTTTTAAAAAATTATTTTTTTTTTGCTTGCAAAATGATATTTCACCTAAAGGCTTAATAATTCCAATCTTTGCCGAATTTGTACTATTTCTTTGAAAATTTATTTTATTTGATTAAAAACTTATTTCTGTAATTGAAAATTAAACTATTCTATTCTAATTGAAATTTTCTATTTTTAGTTGCAAATACATGCATTTGTTAAAAATTATTAATTTTTTGGTTCAAAATTAATTTCTTTGACTCGAAAATTAGATTTTTCTTACCAAAGATTGATTTTTTTTAATAAAATAAACTACTGTATATTTAGCTGAATATTAAAACTCTTCAGTTGAAAATTCAACTATTTGTTTTAAAATTGATGCATATTGTTAAAACATTATTTTTTGTGCTACAATATTAATTTTATCGGTAACTAATTTTATTCAACTATTAGGTTGCAAGTTACATAAAAAATTAAAATATTTGGTTCAGAATTGAACTATTTCCTTGAAAAATTATATCATTTACTCAAAACTTTATTTCTCTAACAGAAAATTAACCTAATCCATTTTTTTGGAATATTATTTGCTCAAAACCTTATTTCTTCAACAGAAAATGAACCTATTCTTTTTTGTTTGTTGAAAATTTATATGTTGTTGAATATTATTCTTTTTTGGTAGAAAATTAATTTTTTTGTCGAAATTTTATTTCTCAACTTGAAAATTAATTTCCTTTACTAAAAATGTTATCTATTATATTTTTGATAGAAAATTAATGGATTTTAGTTGGAAATTCGCTTATTTGATTGAAAACTCGTACTTTGTAGTAAAAAGTTCAATTATTTTGGTAAAAAATGCAGATTAATAAGTAGATTTAATAAAAATCAAATGCAGATGATGAAAATGCAGATTTTTGGTTGTAAATTCAACTTAGGTTTTAAAAAGTCGTAACTATTTTGCCATAAATTCCTTAGAACATTAAAAAAGCTATCTTACAAATATTCAGTAATTTTAATTGGTATACGTAAGAATGAAAATTTATCTATTTTCATAGCCTATAAGATATAATTATAAGCCGATTCAATTTTTTCGTGATTTAGGTAGGGGGTGGTTTATTTTTACTGTTGTGAATCAATTAACAAAGGAGTCCAACTTTCAAGCAAGTAGATGAATCGTCAACCAAAAAAGATTAATTCACAAAAAAAAACGTAATATTTTATATGTTAACAGAAAAAAAATATAAACGAATTCTGAGCTAATTACATACATTTTTTACCAAATGGTTGAATAAACAAAACAGAAGGTTAATTTACTACCAGAAGAGAAAAATGTTTAACAAATTATAATAAATTTTAACCAAATTGTTGAATTTTAACATAAATAAGGTGAAATTTAAACGAAAAATAAAAAAGTTAAATTTTCACTTGAAAATATTAATTTTTAATAAAAAAACCAATTCTCTACAAAAAAATGGAATTTTCCACCAAATTAATTAATTTTCAAGATCAAAACACGAACTTTTAATAAAAAAGTTTATTTACAACCAATCAGTTAAATTTCCAACAAAATATTTAAATATTTAACTGTAAAAATAATTTGCAAAAAAACGAATTTTCAATCAAGCAGTTCAATTTTCAACTAAGGAGATGATTTTTGAATAAAAATTGTGAAGCTTCAAGCATGAAAATTAATTTTCATCTAAAGAAGATGAACTTTTAACAAAAGATATTTTTTATTGATTAGTAGAACTTTCAACCAAGAAGATTATTTTTCTACCAAAAAGGAAAAATATTGGACAAAATACATACTTTTTAACCTAATGGTTCAATTTTCAAACAAGTAAATCATTTTTTAAAAGAAACGAGGAAGTCTTAACAAAAAACATAAGTTTTAAACCAAATAGTTGAATTATTAACCAAGAAGATTAGGTTTTACTAAAAAGACGAATTCTCAACAAATTACACAAATTTTAAACCAAATAGCTTAAATTTTCTTCATAAAGATTAACTTTCTACCAAAAATACGAATTCTAAACTGCGATTCGAGAATCTTCTAATTCCTGGTTAGATCAGGCGGTTGGAGTTTCTAAGCGTAAAATTAGGGCTTGAATCCTGTAGCCGGCATTTTTGAACTTTTTTGTAATAGAATACTGAAATTACTTAAACCATTTCAATATAAGCAGGTTTTACCAGTTTTTTACATAAAATTTTTTTTCAGCCTTTACCAGTTTTACTTCAATTAGCGTTTTTTAATAGAAAATTCTTACGTTTTTTATTCAAGTGAATATTAATATTTTAGTTTTTATTTTTTTTATTTGAAACAAATATTTAAAGGTTAACAAGTAGTAAAATAAAATTAGATAAAAATAAAATATTAATGAAAGACATTATCACTTGAACACTTGAACCAAATATGAACACTTGAACAAAAATATTGTTATTTTGAAGCGTGATAACTCGGCTCCTATAAAGGTAGAATGTTTTTTTTTTTAATTTTTCCAAAATTTCTCTAGTGTCATTTTGCTGTTGAACATGTTAATCTAAAATGCAATAGGAAGCATTGATCTACAAAACGCGATTTTTGAAAAATAAACGAAAAATATTTTCGCGGCGCTTCATAGTTCCAAATGCCTGGACTTTACTGAGAGGAATATGAATTCAAACAAAATTCTGAAATGTGTGTTTTGAGTAAAGTAAGAATAAAAAATGCATCTATTTCTATTTCTTCTTGTAGATTCAAGTTCAGGATCTTTTTCTTCTGACGGATCTCCAGGTGGTGAAACTCCTCATGGCGAACTTGTTCACAGCGAACCTCTTCATAGCGAACCTCCTCACGGCGAACTTCCTCATGGCGAACCTCATTATGTTGCGCCTCTTCGTGTCGCGCCTCTTCATGCCAGACCTCTCCTTGCCGGACCTGCTTCTTTAGTCATACCTTTTGGTCATCCTGAAGCGCATGGAGAGTTGAAATTTCGAGACTTCTCTTATCCTTCTGGCTTTCAAACAAAATTACAAAATGGTGATTTGATCGAAATACCAACCAAAATACCAATTCGTTCATTATCAACAGCCAATGGTTATATTCTTGGAACACTGAATCGCTTACACAAGCTTTTTGTAATATATGGTGAATATCAAGGAACTCTCCATCGATTTAAAATACCCATTAAAAAGGGGGCACCTGTGCTACTACACCCGACAGAAATAGAGGAATTTAATGACTTTCAAGGATACGAAATAATTGAAAAGAAAAACGTGGTGCGTCCTCGCCATACTTAATCAATCAAAGTAAATGGTTAATTTTCAACCTCACAAAAAAAAAATTTCCTAGCCTTTCTTTAAGTAAATGTTAAAATTTTATATATTCTGTGATTCATTGAAATTAAAATTTTTGCAAAAATGCGAACAATAAAAACAAGAAGCATATGGGTAATTCTCCACAGACAGGCAATTTGGTGTCCATGGATTATATTAATAAAATTATTGGTTGTATTATTGTAAAACTTGGTAAAGACCTGCATTTTAGTACCTCATAAAAAGTTCCATAGGAAAAATTGGGCTACATTATTGTCAGCTAGAGTACAAAAAAAGAGGCACCCAAAAACTGGCTGTAACAGATGACCACATACGGCACAGGTAAATTTTGGAGTCACGTGGAAAATAAATAATAAACAACTTTAAAATTTATGTTTACGAATCCTAAACCTAAACTAAAAAATTACAATCTTTATCGTTGACATTTTAATTTAAATGCAATATACAATACATATGGATGCAAATATGAGTGGGTTAGAAAATATGTTTGAGGTAACGTCGATACATAAACAGCCATTGTTTGACAACTAGGAATACATTTTTTCGGGTCCTGCTTGAACATCGAATTGAAGAAAAAGTATTTCAATATTCATAATCTAAATTTTGAGTGTAAGCATTAGAAATTTTCTTCGTAAATAAAAAAAACAACCAAAAAAAACCTTGCATAGTTTTTTTTAGTATCCATTGACGTAACTGACAATAACTTTGATTTTACGCAACATAATTTATTGATTAAAAAATGGGAATTTGGTTCAGGGCGGTAGAAAATTATTTATTAACGATTTTCCAGTCCATTTTATTTTAAAAGTTCAGGAGCACTTTTTGTATTGTTTTCTATCGACGTATCACATTTTATGCAGTGAGGTCAGCTGACAAGATGATTGCACGTCGATGGCCATACAATAATACCAATTGCATAAAACGAAACATATTTTTTTTATATCCTGGGCAAAATTGTTTTTTCACCATGCGTGTATTTAGATATTATTGTTTTTATTTTTATGAAGCCATTTAATTAAATCATATAAATATACGGTGGAAAATTATTTTTGCCTAAACTAATAAAAAAGTAAAGTTTTTCCCGTATTTAGATACGACTTGTTACAATCCTGGATTTCGCTTAACAGATTTAAGTCATTGGCGGATCCAGAGGGGGGCGATCGGGGCGATCGCCCCCCCCCCGAGCTCTAAGTTTTTATATTTATAACTTGAAATATTTATTTTTTTTTTTGCTTTTTTCGACTTATACGCCCCGATCGCCCCCTCCGAGACCAAGGCCTGGATCCGCCGCTGATTTAAGTTAGGTTTACACCGGCGTGTTTAAACAACGTGCTTGCGAGTTGCATTAACATTTTGGCATTTATTTATATGTACTTAATTTACTTAAAACTATAAACGATTATCCTTACTTTATTATAAATGTGTGCTGGAAATTGTGCTTATTTTGTTAATTAAATTAAGAGTATATACTTAATTAAGTTTTCTTCGAAATGGTGTTTATTTATCAATTTCAATATTTTTTACTGTGTTTCTGTTTTTAGTAACAAATAAATAGCGAAATGGATAAGAGTAATAGTCAAAAATCGAATCCACCCTTTAAATTTTGAAAAGGAGAGGAAAGCTTAAAAAAACTAAGGCGGTGAGTATAACGCGTAAAAAAATTAATGAAAATCCCATTGAAAAGACTAAAGCTTAAATAAAACAACATCTAACGTACAATTTTTGAGTATAAAAAATATATAACTTCTGAATAGGATACATAATTGATTATTTTGTTTGTTAGATAACAAATATATTTACCTTTATTTCACTTATGAATGTATACAAAGGAGTAAATTTAGAATATTTTAAAAAATTTATTCAAGAGAAGTGATGTTTTTAGTAGGGCTTCTCAGATTTGAAGAGATTTGAAATGATTTTTTTGGATTTTACTCTGAATTTTTCCAATTTTATTAGGGTTTCTTTGAATTCTTTTAATTTCTTAAAGTTCACTTACTTTTTCTAAATTCACTTACTTTTACCTAATTCGATTAATTTTATTGATTAAAAAATTTTTTTATTGATTGATTCTGAGAACATCAATTGATAAAATGATGCGCAGTCCTTTGCGGTACCACTCGTCCTCCACGGGCTCCATGGCAGCTATGGTGATGGCTACTTCCTCCTCGTACATCTGAGAAAGGGCGTCAGGCACGTGGTGCAGAGCTCCTTACTGGTTTGAGACCTCAAACTCGTCTTCGAGGAGGTCAAGTGCCCATCGTGCCAATCGGCCTTTTGGATTTTGAAGGTTGTGTAACCATTACTACGAACTGTGGTCGGTGATCACTGTGAAGCGGAACCCCTGTAGATAGTGCCGGAATTTCCTATCCGACCACATCACGGCTAAACACTCCTTTTCCGTGACCGAGTACTTTCTTTCGGCGCCTGATATCGTCCTACTCGCAAAGGCTCTCACTTAACGCCGTCTTGCATCTGCGTCAAGACTGCTTCCAGACCAAAATCGCTCGCGTTGGTTTGGAGCATGATTGGGACTTTGAAATCCGGAGAAGTCAAAATTGGTGCTATCGCAATTTGTTCCTTAAACTTAGCGAACGCGCTTTCCTGTTCGATTTCCCACTCCCATGGGACGATCGTTTCAAGCAGCTTGTTTATTGGTTCCGCGGCAGTTGCAAAGTCGGGTATAAAACGACGATACCTTGACGCCATTCCCAAGAACCGTCTCAGTTTCTTTATTGTTCATGGCCCTGGGTATGAGGAAAGGGGCTCGACTTTTCCCGGATCGACCTGCAAATACGTCTAATTAACGAGGAGCCAGAAAAAATCTACCGTCAGTATCCTGAATTCACATTTCTTGGAGTTGATACTCAGTCCAGCACCATGTTGGCGATTATAAGTCGAGCTAACCATTCTTGGTGACCCTCGAACGTCTCCTTAAAGATGACTATATCATCGAGGTACGGGTAAACGTTCGGTTCTATGTCTGGCCCTATGAGGGAGTCTGCCAGTCGCTGGAATATCACAGGAGCTCCTAACAGTCCAAAAACCAACGTTGTGAACTGAAAAGGCCCCATTCCAGGAACTGTAAACGCTGTATACTCCCTACTGTCTTTGATTATCGGGATTTGGTGGTACACCCACTTCAAATCTAAGGTCGTTATGTACTTCGCGGCGCGAAGATGCTCAAGTATCACGTCTATTTTTGGCAAGGGATACACATCCTTTTTGGCGACCTTGTTGAGCCTACGGTAGTCCACGCAAAATCTATATGTCCCGTCGGCCTTTCGGGCTATTACCACGGGACTGGACTATCCGTTTTTCGATGGCTCAACAATGCCTTCGGTCAGCATTCGAGTCACCTCATCTTGCATATCTTTTAACACCTTCGGGGACACGCGATTATACCTTTGTTTTATCGGTGGGCCCCCCGACGTCTATGCTATGAGTGATTCGGTCAGTGGCTGAAAGTGCCTTAGGGCGGGTCCTAATAATCCTGGAAACCAACATGTCTAGTTCTTGTCGTACCTTAGCTGTAATTTCTCTAAGGCCGGAACACTAATCTAATGTTGCCGGATTTTCATCCCTTGTCTCCACTTCCAACTCGGTACGCTCCTTGGTATAATGGTGGACTAATTCCGGGTAGTCCAACATATACCAAGTTCGTTTGCGCCCATCGTGTACGATTCCGAGTGTGTGGATGATGTTCATACCCAAGAATACTTGTTTACCCATGCTTGGCACAATATGGATCTTCATCTTTCGCGCAACACGATCAATCTCGATTAGCAGATAACAACTGGCTTGGACTTGGCTGAGTGCACTGTCTGCAGTCACAGTGATCCCAGATCTGAAACGAGATGCGGTCGAATACTATGAGAGGGCTATGTCCGTGTGAATATAGTAGGAGACGCTGTAAATGACTGAGTTGCGCGC
>NC_046657.1:80902927-80906272 GCF_010883055.1 Belonocnema kinseyi
CGTCAGCATCGAAATCTGGAAATGTTAAAATCCCAATCTCCTGAATTTATTTCAAAGCAGTTAGCTGTCAGCAGATAGATATATAAATAGAATCGCCGAAGTCCTCCGACCGGCTATCGTGCATCTTCGAGTTTTCAAATTCAGAAGAGGAGAAATAGGTTGCGCGCGCAACTCAGTCATTTACAGCGTCTCCTACTATATTCACACGGACATAGCCCTGTCATAGTATTGGACCGCATCTCGTTTCAGATCTGGGATCACTGTGCAGTCATAACTGCCTAATTCAGTGTCGTAAGCAGGGTCGCTTGATACCTCTCTGCAACATAGCTGTCAGATCGTGGATGAAATTTACCCCCACCATACCTACCGTTTGGGAGCCGCAAAACAGAAGGTGCATGATTACCACTGTGAGTTCGTGTGTAAGCCGAAAATGCAAGATTCGACTTCGGTTTCCTGCTATACGATGATAGTCGATCTGAAGCTTCGGCAGACTTCGGTGGTCTTCTATTTATATCTTAATACCAATTTGAAAGAAATGGAAGAAATTGGCGAATTTAATGTTTCGCGTGATTCTTCATTTCATGCATGAGTCAATTTTGAGGTTATGTTTTTCAGGTGTATATTTAGTATGAATATTATTACTATTAAAAATATTATTAATGTTAATATTATAATAATAAAATATAACATTAATTTAAATTAATAGTTGACACACTTTTAATAGAAATAGTTAAATTTTCAACTAAAACAATTACTTTTCTGCAAAAAAATCTGTTAAATTTGTTTTAAACAAAATATTTAAATTTTGAAACAAAAAGATAGATTTTTTCAAAAGGCTGAATTGTATAAGAAAAAAGGCATTTTTGATCAAAGACATGAACTTTGCACAAAATAAGTTTATGTTCCACCCAGTATAATTTTCTAGTAGTTAAAAAAATTAATTTTTAAACAAAACCAAAAAAAAATGTACAAAATAGTTAAATTTTCAGAAAACAAATTTCTTCAAGTAATTGATAAATCATCAACTAAAAGAAAACTAAATTTTTAACAAAGCAGTTCCACTTTCAACCAGAAAAATAAAAAAAATAGTTAAAATTCTTAGAAATTGCTTTAAATTATTGAAAATAATTGAAAATTCCTTGAAATGTTTTAAAATAGAATAAAATATTTAAAATCCTTTAAAATTTCTTGAAATTTTGCAAAGCTCTTGAATACTCCTTGCAATTTTAAAAATACCCTAAAATATTTTAAGTCCTTTAAAATCTCATACTAAATTATTGAAATCAATTGAAAATTCCTTGGAATCTAGTAAAATATCCTGAGATGTATCAAATCCTTTCAAATCTCATATTGAATTACTGTAATCAATTGAAAATTCCTTGTAACATTTTTAAATACTCTTAAATATTGCAGTACTTTCAAAATATTTGGAGATACCTTGACCGAAAATAATTGAAATTCTTAATAATCTGTAGAAATCTCTTTAAATTTTTTAAAGCTCTTGAAAATTCTTTGAAATTTTTAAAAAATTCTGAAATATTTCATATCGTGTAAAATCTCATATTAAATTGCTGAAATCAATTGAAAATTCCTTGTCATCTTTTGACACTTCCTCAAATATTTAAAATCCTTAAAAATCTTTTGAAATCTCTTGAAATTTTTTAAAGCTCTTTAAAATATCTTGAAATTTAAAAAAACCATGAAATATTTTAAATCCTGTAAAATCTCATACTAAATTATTAAAGTCATCACAAAATTCCTTGAAATCTATTAAAATATCCTAAAATATATCAAATCCTTTAAAATCTCATATTAAATCACTGTAATCAATTACAAATTCCTTGGCATCTTTTTAAACTTCCGCGAATATTTAAAATCCTTACAAATCTTTTGAAATCTTTTGAAATCCCTTGTAATTTTGTAAAGCTCATGAAAATATCTTGAAATTTTAAAAATACCATGAAATATTTCAAATCCTGTAAAATCTTATACTAAATTATTAAAATTACTTAAAAATTTATAAATACCTTAAAAAAATATACATATAAGTTTATAATTAGATACAAAAATCGTTTTAGAAATAGTTAAACTTTAACTCGAGTAATTTCTATTAAAACTTTCATTTAATAGTTTAACTAATCTACAAACAGTTAAATTATTAATGTTTAAAAAATTTTTTTCTCTTATAAATTTCAGCCTGTAAGAATTTCATCTAGAGATTGTCCAATTGAAAAACGTACATTTAAATTCCGAACGCATTCAATTTATTTATGATTAATAATATTTTTGAACATAAACTTCCAAGTTTGCAATTCTGAATTTGAAGACTTGAATCACATCGAGTTAAAAATTATTCATATTTCATAGTGAAAAGGTTTGAAAATAAAATTTCGAAAGTTAGGAATTTTCATTTATTTCATTTTCAAAACTCTAATCTACAAACATTTCAACATTTAACGTTTTGAAACTTTTCTCTTTTTTAAACTTCAATCTGAAGCTTTACAAAATTTCAAGAGATTGAAAAAGATTTTCGAAGTTTTTAAATATTTAAGGATGTTTTAAAAGATGTCAACGAATTTTCAATTTATTTTGATAATTTACAGGAATTTCAAGGAATTAAAAAATTATTAGAAAGCTTATTTTTAAAAATTCCAAAGTAATTTACAAATCCTAAAAAAAAGCCCTAGGCATTTCAAAAGATTTTGAAGGTTTCGAAATACTTGAGAGTATTTAAAAAGGTTCCAAAGAATTTTTAATTGATTACAGTAATTTAATATGATATTTTGAAGGATTTGAAATATTTCAGGGAATTTAATAATTTTCAAGGAATTTTCATGAGCTTTAAAACATTTCAAGAAAGGACCCCGCACTAAATGTATGTGAAAATGGCTTTCGGTGGATTTAGCTGAAACTTTGTAATTTTTAAGGTTATAAGTGCCGGATGAAATATCTGTAAAAAAAATTCCAAAAAAATGGACAGTTTTTTCGCTATGTGGCGCTAAGCGCTCAAAGTCAGTGAATAAAACGAATTACAACAGATTGTGTTACAAAAGCGATGTCAACATAGAAATCACGGTTCAGATCGTGGTCAGTCATATATTCGCCTACACCGTTGACTCATATAGCGCGCTTATCAAAACGATCGAACGCTAAGCGCCCAAGATTTGAACTTGACTAATTAACCACTTCTTTAAAAGCAGAAATTGTACCCAAAGTAACA
Source organism: Belonocnema kinseyi (assembly GCF_010883055.1). NCBI lineage: Eukaryota > Metazoa > Arthropoda > Insecta > Hymenoptera > Cynipidae > Belonocnema > Belonocnema kinseyi. The sequence continues at coordinate 80,906,148 of NC_046657.1, forward strand.
TTAGTTACCGATAATAACATTCCACCCTTCGCAAGAGGGTTGAACGCTAAGCGCTCAAGATCAGCGAATAAAACCAATCCTAGTAACTTTAGCGACAAAAGCGATGTCACTATAAGAATCACGCA
>NC_046657.1:80906372-80908416 GCF_010883055.1 Belonocnema kinseyi
AGTAACTAGTGCGCACATCGATAATAACAGTGTACCCTTCGCCAGAGGGCCGAACGCTAAGCGCCCATGATCAGCGAATAGAACTAATCCTAGTAGCTTTAGTGACACAAGCGATATCTGTATACGAAACACGCATCAAGAAGTGGTCAGTAACATGTTTAGCCAAACCAATGATAATATGAGTCAACGGCGCTTAGCGTTTGATCGGTTTGAGAAGCACGCTACATGAGTCAACGGTGTAGGCGAAAATATGACAGACCACGATCTGAACCATGATTTCTATGTTGACATCGCTTTTGTAACTAAATCTATTGTAATTCGTTTTATTCACTGATCTTGAGCGCTTAGCGCCGCATAGCGCTAAAACTGTACATCTTTTTGGATTTTTTTACGGATATTTCATCCGGCACTTATACCCTTAAAAATTACAAAGTTTTAGCTAAATCCACCGAAAGCCCTTTTCCCATACACTTAGTGCGGGGTCCTTTCAAAAGATTTTTAAGGATTTTAAATATTTGTGAATGTTTTGAAAGATGTCAAGTAATTTTCATCCTATTTTTCTAATTTTACAGAATTTCAAAGAATTTTAAAGAAGTAGTTTAGAAATCTAAAAAAAAAGGTCAAGGTATCTCAAAATATTTTGAAGGTATTGCAATATTTGAGAGTATTTAGAAATGTTACAAGGAATTTTTAATTTATTACGTTGATTTAATATGAGATTTTGAAAGATTTAATATATTTTATAATATTTCAATAGATTGCAAGAAATTTTTAATTGATTTCATTAATGTAGTATGATGTTGTAAAAGATTTGAAATATTTTAGGGTATTTTTAAATTTTCAAGGAATTTTCAAGAGATTTCAAAATATTTTAAAGGATTTTAAATATTTAAGGATGTTTAAATAGATTTCACGGAATTTTAAATTCATTTTTATAAATTAAAGGCATTTCAAAGAATTGTAATAATTATAGCAAGGTTGTTTAAAGAAACTCCAAAGTATATTAAAAATCTTTAAAAGATGTCAAGATTTTTCAAAAGATTTTGAAGTTTTCGAAATATTTGAGAGTATCTTAAAAGGTTCCGAGGAATTTTTAATTGATTACAGTAATTTAATATGAGATTTTAAAGGATTTGATACATCTTAGGATATTTTACTAGATTCCAAGGAATTTTCAATTGATTTCAATAATTTAGTATGAGATTTTAAAGGACTTAAAATATTTTAGGGTATGTTTAAAATTGCAAGGAGTATTCAAGAGCTTTGCAAAATTTCAAGAGATTTTAAAGGATTTTAAATATTTTATGCTGTTTTAAAACATTTCAAGGAATTTTCAATTATTTTCAATAATTTAAAGCAATTTCAAAGAATTTTAACTATTTTTTTTCGGTTGAAAGTAGAACTGCTTTGTTAAAAATTTAGTTTTCTTTTGGTTGATGATTTATCAATTTAGTTGAAAAAATTTGTTTTCTGAAAATTTAACTATTTTGTGGATTTTTTTTGGTTTTGTTTAAAAATTAATTTCTTCAAACTACAAGAAAATTAATCTTTTCGATCGAAAATTTAACTATGATTAAAAATTGAGGAGTTCTGTACAAGTAGGCGACAGGCACTCGAGAACGATGAAAAGTATTGTCCAGGCTGTGACGTCAGGTATCAAAAGTGAAATTCGAAATTTAAAAAGAAAACCAAAAATATAGTTAGATAGCTCTTGAAAAATCAACCTAGTCTCCATTTACAGTTTTTCTCTTGGGCTGAAAATTTTTCAGTAAATAAATAAAAACTGACTTTTTTCAATTGAAAATCTCAATTCGATTTGATTTTTAGTTTCATAATTACAGCGAGTTTATTATGAGCTCACGAAGCGACACCACAGGATTTTCCAGGGGACGCCGCCAGAACGCTGACTAGTGCGAGCGAGTGGTCTTCTATTTATATCTCGCTCCCCATTTGAAAGAAATTGGCGATTTGGATCTTTTGCGTGATTCTTAATTTCATGCATACGTCGATTTTCAGGTTATGTTTTCCAGGTGTACATAATATC
>NC_046657.1:80908516-80913808 GCF_010883055.1 Belonocnema kinseyi
ATGTACACCTGGAAAACATAACCTGAAAATCGACGTATGCATGAAATTAAGAATCACGCAAAAGATCCAAATCGCAAATTTCTTCAATTTCTTTCAAATGGCGAGCGAGATATAAATAGAAGACCACCGAAGTCTTAAGAAGCCTTCAGATCGGCAATCATCGTACAGCAGAACTCCGAAGTCGAATCGTGTATTTTCGGCTTACATACGAACTCACAGTGGTAATCATGTACCTTCTGTTTTGCGGCTCCCAAACGGTAGGTATGGTGGGGGTAAATTTCATCCACGATCTGGCAGCTTTGCTCTGCAATGACCAAGCTAATATCTCCCATGCCTTCATCTGATGATGCTGCCGATGGCTCATTCCACATGAGCAGGTCTAGCATCACCTGATTTTCTTGCCAGTTGTTCGGCTTCTCTCTAATTCTCGTTCTTGTATATAGAGCGATGGTATTTTCAATTTTTACCGTGCGCGTTACCGGGGTCTGGTTCGCTGAAGTCGATTGAGGCTCTACGGGAGTGAGGTGCATATTCTGGGTTAACCTTACTACTGTTGGTGCCGCTAACTCAAGCCTATTCTCTTCCGGTTTGCATCGGCCATCCTGAGGGGTCAATTCAGGACTGAGAGAAGAATAATTTACCCTTACGCCCTCTCTCTTTTTCGTTTTTCCGAACAATTCCCGGAAAGTTCGCATTCTTTCGTGGTCACTTCCTCTTTGCCAGACCGGCGATAATAATTGCCTCTCTGGTTTTTCGCACATCCAATTTGGAAGTGACCCTTCTGTCTTCGGTTCCGGGAGCCCCTATCATCACGTCTATTGGGCTCCCCGGACCTAGGCTTGCTCGTGGGCTCTTTTTTATCTGTGCTTACGGCTGTTCCACGCTTTTCGCTAGTAATGGCCGGAGGCCCCTTCTCTTTGTACGCATATTCAGGTATAAGGGATTTTTCTTGGGGCGCACAGCAGGAAAAAAATCAACTTTTTTGGAAGTTCTGCTTACTCTTCAATTTTCAACCGATCTTAATCATTTTTAGCTGAAAATCTTTTTAAGGAATTGTACTATAAGAGAGCACTGCTACTTTTTTCAATATTTGCAAAATGACCTTATAAAATTAGCTTTGCATTTTGGGTTATTTCGCAACATTTTTATTATTTTGGATCATTTGCAGTCAACAAAAAATCGAATGGTTGGATATTTCACTCTGCTCTTCTAATATCGCTAGAAAATATCATTATATTTGTGACCGCTGCAAATTGGAAGCCTAAATAAACTTCAAACCAGAAGTACAGAGTGTTGTGATTGAATTTCTTAGAATAACAATAGTAGGTTTTTGAGTCAAATAATGTTAATAATCATGTTTTATTGATTATACATTTCTTAAGTCAATAAAGAAATAGAAAGCGCGAAAATGTAGATTAATTAGCATTTTGGGCCATTTTTGGGACCAGTTTGGGATATTTTGGGTCTGGGGTGGGCCCAATCGGTGGGATCTTACTTTGTACATAATTTATCAATGCTAAGAGTTATTATATTATTGTTTCGACCCTGTTATTATAGAATAATTTGAAAATTAGTCGGTGTAGCGAAATATGATTAAGATCGGTTGAAAATTTAAGAGTAGGCAGAATTTTCGACCAAAGTTAATTTTTTTCCTACTGTGGGGCGGTGAAGCCAAATCTTCGCCTAATGTGGATACTACGCATTCGTATTCCGCCGCTAGGATGGCCAGACCGTTGCAGTCGGTAAATTCGTATCGTTTCATGGCTCTTCTGAAATTGGATGTAAGATTCGCGTATACCCGGTTCATTTGGATCTCGAGATGAATTGGTCTAGTTGAGAGTTGGTAGAGCCCGTACATGCAGGTTAGTTAGTCTGCTACTGGTTCATCTTGACCTTGCCTGCGTGAGAGGATCTGCTCTTCTAACCTCAATTGGTAGAAGGCGTGCCCAAAACAGACTTAAAAATGCCGCTTGCACTGGTCTCATGTATTCCATCTTAATCTGTTCTAACAAAACCATTGCCACGCAATATCCTTTAACAGGAATGACATAGACATTAACAGCTCCTCTTCCGCTAGGAAAGAGGTAGCTCTGCCTTCTTCAACCCTCCACAAGAAGTTGTACACGCTTGAGTCCTTCTGTCCATTAAAATTGACTATCCACCCTTCCACGATTCTCGTCACGTCCCTTGGTTAGCTAAGGGGTCGCATGGGGCCTCGCTCCCATACATGAGCATATCCGTGACTTGTGGTGGCTTCCGCTTCAAATTCATACAAAGCCCGGAGTTCAAGCGCATCTGTCTGCGCATAGACCCTTTGTCCGTGTCTTTCCTTCCACTCGTGGGAGTACTTGTTCTGCATCCCGTGACTAAGCTCTCACTTCTCTTGACATGGTTCGCGATATGGCTCATGCTGGTCCTGTCCGCTCGTTCAGGAACACCTGGCGTCTTGAGTCAAAATAAATCTCAAGCTTTCGTATCGTCTTGGGGACTGATGTCCCCAATACCCGGGATCGTACGGCCTTGCTAAGGTTGGGTTCATTTAAGGGAAGAGGATCGACGCCGGATAGTGATGAAGGGTCCGATATGTTCGGGGCCCTTCACGTTCCCATTTTCTTTGCTCGCGGTGCTCATACGGAACAAATTCTCGTGCACGGGGCTCCGGATCATCCTCTGGATACCGATAAACCTATGTTTCTACAGTTCGGTCCCAGTTTTCGGTTTCGCCATGCTAGGTCTTTATTTGAAGTGGGGCTCCCTGATTTTGGCTGTACCAATTATTTTGCAAGCGTGTGTCTCTAATAACCTGAGCTCTACCGTAGACCTCAGACCTTTAAATTGCTCCCTGATCTCTCTGCGCTTTTGAACTCTTTCCGAAAACCGAATAGCTGAAGAGTAAGGGTAGGTCATGACGCTCGTCTGCCGCGCTAAGCCTAGTCTTAATTCCGCGGGACCTAGTGTTCACATTCATGAAAAGAGGATCTCCTACACTGGTGTTCACCGCGCTTCCACTAACCGGTGTTGTTGCGCTAGTGGGCGGTACCACTGCCCCTCTATCCATTCTCCACATGTCTCTGCAGTGAATAGGGGTGTAGGTTAGTGATAACGCACCCCTTAAAGCTTGATCTCCCCCCATCCCTGGTTATTGTCGGTGCCCATGGAGGTTCGTTTCGAACATGTTAAACGGTTTTTGGAATCCAATTCACTGTCTTAAAGTCTCTGGGGGACCCCGCGCCATCTCATCGGTCTCAACATTCGAACGTACTTGCTCCTGAGGGATCTCGTCCTCCGAGTACCAGGGTACCGCCTGGTTACTCAACCCCCCGTCGCCAAAAGTTACGCCCCATTCGCTCGAGCATAACCTTTTCCATCCCGTTTGTATTTAAATAAATCACCCTTAAAATTGCCAGTAGTACCTCTGCAGTCAAGTCATTGGTTCAATTTGGTAACTGCACCAATATTGCGCCCAGATTGGCCCTAGATTGCCTATCATGTCCCTCGACCGAACTTTCCGACACAGCCCTTGCGGTATCTGGCGTTTCGCTTAAATTCGGGTTCTCCAGTAAATAGGGGTCTTCCTGATTGTGTCCTTGTTCTAATTCATCTTCGACTGATCCATAGGGATCCATAACTCTCTGTTAGGTTGAGTCTGCAACTAAAAAAAAAATAATTTTTAAAACGCATGAAAACTTCCAAACTGGGGAAAGTTTTCCTCTGATACACAAAAATTCTCTCGAAATACCGACAGTTACCTAAAAATCCTGAGAAAAATTCCTATGCTCGTGAAAACCTTTTATAATTAAAAAAAAAATTCTAATCTACTGAAAGCCTGTCGTACTCTGTGTCTATTTTTTGTGAACGAAAAATTTATGAAATACTCTTGAATTCTGTTAATTGCCAAAAAGTTTCGAAAACTACTCCAAGTTAGTAATATTATCTCTAAATCTCTAAAACATTTGTAAATTCTTAATATTGCCAATAGTTATCGGTACTTTCCGAATATCAATTAATAAATTTATCAAACTTATCTTCTTAAGGGCAATGTACAGGTTTTCTTAAATGTTTACACAAAAGAAAATTCCTCCGTGCAATTTTGTGCTTATTCCAAGCAAGAGTCAAGCATAAGCGGCAACCAAATCCTCAGCATAAGCAAAGCATATATAAAAAGAATATGCTATCGTTCCTGTTCACCGTCTTTTTATTTTTTATATTGTTAGACTCCCCTTCTCTCTCAGACCTATCGTTTCACTCTGTGTCAGCCCTTCCGACTTTCGAACAACCCTCCAAGCTCGATAGTTTATTTTACAGGCGCCAGTTAGAGTTGCCCTATCTGAGCCTCGCTAGCACCGGTAATGCCCTAAAATTTGGGAAATCATCCGGAGTTTAAAACTCTTAACCTTAATGAGACAGGACGCAGGGGTAGGATCGTACACATGAGATATATAATTATACACTTTAGAATTTACTACGCGGACATAAACAGTCATAATCTTATTTTAAAATCCACATCAGTCCCACTATGGCCGCCCGATACCCCTGCGTGCGCTCAATCGCCATGTGGCTTTCATGCCGCGTACGCACACTCACGTTTCTTTTAGGCTCTTTAGGGACGTCCGCCTCCACTCTTAGATGTCACAAACCGAGCCGGACGTACACTAACTTTGTGGTGTCGGCGGGTTTTGCTTCACGCCTTCAACCGTCAAAGCGCGCTTCTGTACTAGCGACGATGCAGGGTTGATTCGGTGTTTTCCGATGGTCCGTTTGGTGTTGCCACTCGCTGTTCACCGCGAAACTACTGTGTCGTGTTGCTCGCGTTTGACCGGTGATTTCGGTAGTCCCCTCTCTTGGTTGAAAATGGCCGCTGGCCATAATGGTGTCTGACTGGTGCTGCCTCTCGTGGTTGCGCGGCATCGCTGCGCCGTGCTGGTGTGGACTGGCTCTTCCTGTTACTGTGGTTGACGATGACTGACTTCGATGACATTTGACCAATGTTTACCACCTGTCAGTTTCTCATTTTGACAGGTTATCTTAAGATCTTCACCCTCTGATGTCCCAGCTTTGACCCAAGTTATTTTACACTTTAGTCGTTGAAAAACTATATATATATATATAAATTTTCGGTCCGGTTTTGATTCCTCTAGAATCAAACCGAAGGGCCTATGACAAAGCCACCGAAGGCGTCCTCGGGTTGCAGATAGAGGGTCCCTGTACCAAGGGTTTCTGCTGAATATGGTTACAAAAATAAATAGGCAGTCGCGGACAATTGTCCAGGAGTGGTCCCGAAGGAATTAACCC
>NC_046657.1:80913908-80915606 GCF_010883055.1 Belonocnema kinseyi
AAAGCGCTTAAAAATATCTTGAAATTTGAAACATACCCTGAAATATTTTTTGAAATGTCAAGGAATTTTCAACTGATTTCCATAATTTATGGGAATTTCAAATAATTAAACAAATTTTAGATGGTTTCCTTAAAAAAATTCAAAATAGTTTAGAAATCTTTAAAAAAATAAGTTGTAGGTGTTTCAAAATATTTTAAAGGATTTGAAAATTTTTAGAGAATTTTAAAAGATTCCAAGGAATTTTCAATTGATTACAGTAATTTAATATGACATTTTAAGAGATTTGATATATTATAAGATATTTTCATAGATTTCAAGTAATTTTCAAATTATTTCAATAATACAGTGTGAGCTTTTTAAGGTTTTGAAATATTTGAGGGTATGTTTCAAATTTCAAGATATTTTCAAGCGCTTTAAAAAATTTAAAAGATTTCAAAAGATTTTTAAGGATTTTAAATATTTGCGAATATTTTTTGAAATGTCAAGGAATTTTTAACTGATTTCCATAATTTATGGGAATTTCAAAGAATTAACCCAATTTTAAAAGAGTTATTTAAAAAAATTATAACACTTTAGAAATCTTTATAAAAAGTTCTAGGTATTTGAAAAGATTTTAAAGGATTTGAAAAATTTGAGAGAATTTTAAAAGATTCCAAGGAATTTTCAATTGATCACAGTATTTTAGAATGATATTTTAAAGGATTTGATGTATATTTTAGGATTTTTTAAAAAAATTCCAAAGTACTTTAGAAATCTTTAAAAGATGCCAAGATCTTTCAAAATATTTTGAAGGTTTCGAAATATTTGAGAGTATTTTAAAACGTTCCAAGGAATTTTCAATTTCTGACAGTAATTTAATATGAGATTTTAAAGGATTTGGTATATATTAGGATATTTTAATAAATTCCAAGGCATTTTCAATTGATTTAAATAATTCAGTATGAGATTTTAAAGGATTTGAAAGCTTTTAAGGTATTTTTAAACTTGTAAGGAATTTTCAATAGTGTTCAAAAATTTTAAGCGGTTTTAAAGGATTCAAAAATTTTCAGGATATTTTAAAACATTCCAACGAATTTTCAATTAATTTCAATAATTTTGAGCGATTTCAAAGAATTTTAACGTTTTTTTTCTCATATTTTTTTTTGGTTGATGATTCATCAATTAGTTTCATAAATTTGTTTTCTGAAAATGTAACTATTTTGTAGAAAATTTATTTTCTTTTTAGTTAAAAATTAATTTTTTTATAACCACAAATTTAACTATTCTATGTTTAAATGAAAAGTGATCTTTTTTAGTTAAAATTTTTTGTATTTTTTTGAATACTCTTTTTTCTTGGTAGAAAATTAATCTTTGTTGTAGAAAATTTAACTATGATTAAATATTAATTTTTTGTTCAGAAAATTAGTCTTCATGTAAAATAAATTTCTTTTGTGCAAAGTTCATGAATTTTATTAGAAATGCCTTTTTTTAGTATACAATTTAGCTTTTTGGATGAAAATGTAATTTTTGGATTTAAAATTTTACTATTCTGTTGAAAATAATTAAAAAATTTTTTTTGTTTAGTCATGTATTTTGATTCAAAATTTTTTTGTTGCAGAAAACTAATTGTTTTAGTTGGAAGTTTAACTATTTCTTTTAAAAGTTAGTCAACTATTCATTTACATTAATATAATATTTTATAATTACAATATTAACATT
>NC_046657.1:80915706-80923574 GCF_010883055.1 Belonocnema kinseyi
TCATGGTGATTTCAAGATCACCTTTGTTTTTTTTAAATATAATGATCCATTTTTGACATTGGAAATGAAAAGAGTGGAAAATTTTGCGTTAAAGTGTAGTCAGCTCATCGCTAATGTTTGAACTTGATGCTTATATCAAGGTCATTCAAACTTCAATAAGGTCTGAATATTTATCGCAAGTTAGCTTGTGAAAAATCTCCTCTTACCTCACTTACTCAATTGCTTACTTGAACAATATGCATATTAACTGTTGAGTGACCTTGATCATAACCGTTCACGTAATCTCATTGAAAAAACAGAAAATTACAGTCGCTGCTGATAAGGCTTTGCGGTTATTCGTGGCGCGTGCCACGTAACGTACATGACATAATTCAGTACATCGACTAATTTGAAATGCTATATTTTTATTTAGAATGCTGTAAAATGCAACTCGAAGGGAAGAGAAATATTTACTGGTATCTTGAACTTGAAAAATTATATCCTTTTACAATAATAAAAAAGCAAATGTATAAGCGCCATAACTTTAAATAAGTGTGTTGCAAGACCCTGATTTCAAATAATTTAGACCATTTCTTTGTAAAGTGTAAGATAATTTAAAAAAAGTAGAAATCATTGCCCTTTAATATTATCGTATGGAAACGTACGAGGTCACATTCCAGAGGGGCGTCTTACAGGGCGACACCATTAGTCCTCTCCTTTTTTGCATCACACTGCTGCCTCTATCTCTTGCACTACGAAATTCTTCTGAATATCTCTGTGGCGACACTTATCGCCGTGAGCATAGGGTCACTCATGTATTTTACATAAATGACCTTCAAATCTATGCTTCTGGCCCGAACAAACTTCAACTTTCTTCAAATTTCGTCAAGAAGTGCTTAGGCAACAGCGGTATGGACTTTGGATTAGAAAATTGTGTCAAAATCATTCTGATGAAGGAAAGATGGCAAGCGTTCTCGAGTACACTGAGCTTGTGAATATACATTTTTAGAGAGCTTCAAATTCGCATTCAGGACGTGACATCAGTGAAAGAGTCACTCCCAAGCAGATACAAGCATCTTCTTCGATAGATTTGGTCCTAAAATCTGTCGGCGTTGAAGAAGGTGTGCGCAACTAACATACTACTTATTCTGGTTCTACTTTCCTCTTTCGGGGTTCAATCAACGATAAACGAGCTTAAGGCCCTTCATATCGTCACGCATAGGATCATGCATCTGCATAAAAGCTTACATGTCAATTCGTCTGTTCCGCTATTATACATTTCACGCTATCAAGGTGGAAACGGTATTTTAAATCTCTAATGTTTTCTAACAGAAATTTTCTAAGCACTGCTTAAATTATAGCAAATGGCTGAGATGCTCTTATAAAAGTGATCAGGAAACACGAGATGATTAGCAAAGGAGCTTTCCTTTTTAAAGGCGCGGAGTAGGCGACCAAAACCTTTGGCCTGAATGTTAACGTCAGCAGTGAGGAAAGTGCAATACTCCATTTAACGTCTCACTTTTACAATACGAAGTATAGAAAGCAGAGGATCAACAATTTTGCCAGCAGCTACTCGACAAGAAAATGTACGGAAACTTCCACAGAAATGTACACAATCAGTCCTTGTCGACGAAGGAAACTTTTTCTTTTCTGAGAATCATCAGGACTGATTTCAGGTACAGAGGGTTACGTTTAAGCATTCCAGGAGTGTCCCTCTCATGTGGAAAAGACGATTGAAAAAGCCGTCATCCTTGTATCACTTCGTGTCCTCAAGACACACGAGGATTTTGCCGATCTATCATGGTGATTTCTACAAGGAGTCAGTTGCATTTTTATAGATGAAAATTGCTCTCAGTGCACCCTGCATTGGCTGTTTATCTATTATTTATAATTTATATATACGAGTAGATAGGTAAATGTTTATTTTTCGATCTCCCGACCCTGAAAAATTGCCTCTCTTGCACCTTCATGTTTTACTGAATTCGTTTTAAAAGTAGTGCTGAATAATTCGCATTGAATCTCGTCTTAATTGTATCTTAATTATATGAACGCTCGCTTGATTGCTTTTCCTCAAACGCATGTCTCTATCTTTCGCCTTGCCTTGAATTGTCAAACCACGCCTCCGCCGATAACATCTAATACTGATCCCCTAATTATTTACGACACTCCCTTTACTCATACAATCGCCGTCTTGCCTCCTCTTTCATGCAGTAATTTCTCCATGCTTATTCAACTTCTTTAAACCGCCTTGCAATCCTGCAGCCAATATTCAATACTTGCGTACATCCTCACGCACAATCCACTCACTCCCTTTTTCATAGTATAAAATGGAAAATACTTCGCTCTTTTTTGGCATAATTCACCTATAGTTCCTATTAAACTTTAACTTTCATGTCGTTCATCTTGAACACATCATACACATTTTTCCTCCCCATGCATCCTTATCACTTCATCCCTTTGCAGTTTATTCCCGCTAAAATCTCTTTCTCTTTCAATCTCAATTTCCCCTCCACTTCTGTTCTTTGCTTCTCCCACCAACACTCCCTAGCTAGCCTAATGTCCCCTCTTCAAAAATTTTCTCGTCATTTATCACTAATAAGTTGAACAATTGTATTTTTCTTCCAAAATCATCTGCAGAAAATTTCTTTCCCAACCCCCACACCTGTCTTATCACCACATTTGTCCTCCTCATTTTCTCTTTTATGTGGCAATCCACTCCCCCACTTCTCTGAAACAAAAAGCCTAGGTACCCAAACTTTTTCACCTCCTGTGATACCTTTCAAGTACAGTTATAGTCCGCTCCCTTATTTCTTCCGCCTCTTCCTTTCACTCTAGAAGCACTATCTCATAATAACACGTAAGTTACCATATCCTAACCCCTTATATCATGACTCCTTCTACAACTCCGGCTTCTAACTTACTCTGTACATCCGGGAATAAAATCGCAAAAAGGGCTGAGCAGACCCCTTGCCTTAACCCCCTATCCATCCAGAAACACTCGAAAATGCCCTTCCCTTCTCTCATATTATCCTTAGTCTTTTCCTATACCTCCCATATTTTCTTGCCCAGATCTCTTCAGATCTTCTTAACTTCATCGTCTGTTGCTCTTTCTCCTCGTCATTCAATTCCTCCGTAGGTCACTCCCTCGTTCTTCTGCTCCTCTCGTCTCTCTTCGGTTAATCCTTGCCGACAACACCTTTCTCTCTAATCCTTTTACTTTTTTCTTCATCTTTTTCATCCACTTTACGTATTTTCTCAGTCGTCTTACGTATTTCCTCAGTCGTCTGATTTCACCTGTCAGCATCACCAGTGCTTCCATTTCTGACGACCCCATCATTTTTTAGGAGGTGATCTATGTGTTCTTACGCTTCTTTCAAAAGGACTCTGTACCGAGGTTTTCTACGGACTCTCTTGGATGTCTCTCCTCCTCTTCTGTATCTGAAGCCGTTTTGCTTTTTGCCGTTTCACAAAACGACGCGCTGCTCAACACCGGGCAACGCACTGCTAACAGTCGTTTAACCCCATTTTTTGAATTATATAATTTTAAGAAAGGCGAAGTTAAAAATGAAAACATATCCCAGTAGAACCACGGTAAATTACACATATGGGCACGTCTTAAGACCGTTAGATGAATGTCCAGAGGGTTACAACCTAGTGATAGCTTCACACCTCTGGGAACACTGATTACAAGGGAAATCGTTTCAATCGAATATTCTAGTTACAGACGATGCAGCTATCTTACAAGGTCTCAATACCTTTGCTGCATTCGTCCTTTTGTTCTAAAAAAATCGAAAAAAATAATAATCCGAGGCTAATAAGTTCATTATACCTAATATATTAAATCCCATAACCCCTTGCACCCATAGCCTCTCAATCCCTTGAGTCCACAACACCTTGAGCCCATAAAATCCTAATGGGGTCAAGAGGTGAAGGGGTTGAATGTTTATGGGCTTAAGAGATTAAGAGGCTTAGTATATTAGGTATAACAAGCTAATTAAGCTTGGATTATAAGGCTTTTGAAGCATACGTCAAAATACTGATATGATGGGGTGAAAAAGACTTCGGATTCAGTTTCGAAAACTCCAAAAACATATAGTAAAAATGGTCACATCTCCATGTCAGAATTATTTTATATTTTTGTATCCCTGAAGAGACTTTTTGAGCCTATGTCAAAAACCTGACGTGATGGGGTAAAATGGACTTGGGATTCGATTTTGGCGATCCCAAAAAAATAGTAAACATGGTCTGACCCCCAAGCCCGAAAAAAATGTGCGTGGCTGTGTGATTCGAAAACATTGATAATGTTCTCATCAATTTGAAGTTGGTAAATTGACTTGACTTTTTGAGAAGCTGAGGACTTGTAATTTATAATAAACTAACTGTGCATTTTAGCAAACATTAATTCAGGATTAGTAAAAAAAATGGGGGCATTCCAAAATTGGAAAACTCCACACTTCGTATTCGGCCAATTTCATTCCTCTCACTTCGTGCTCAGTTTAGTTTACGGTTTGTATTTGTACATTTGTCAGCATTTGCTTTACACATAATTTATCTCAGTTTCTCAAGGTAAAATACTGATACAGTTAAGAGAGTTTACAATCGTTATTATTAAATAAATAGAGTAATGTTCTTCCAAACGTATGAGGTCGCCAAGCCCTAAGCTGTACAGTTTACGATTTATGCTTGGAGAGGGGAAATAAAAATATCTCAGAGTAGTATATATTGAAAGAATTATAATGGTAATTAGTTACACTGCTAAGAGAGTTTACCATTAACCATTTTTTTTCTCTATTTCGAAAAATGAGGATCCTTTGTGATTTGGTCGTCATTTTGGTTGTTACTCTTCATTCTATTGGTAAACATAATATACATAACAAATATAATTTTTTCCTTATAGATTTAGCCACACAATATTGTATTTTTGTTAGGAATTTTTAATTGATCCATTTTTATTTCTTGTGGCAGAATTAAGTTCACAGTCTGGCCGTGACCCTAATTATAAAGGAACTTCTACTTCTGGCAGATTTTCTCTTGATAATGAACCCGGACCTTCTTCTTTAATTATATCTTTTGAGCATTCCACGCAATCTGCAGAGTTGCAATACCAAGAATTCTCTTATCCTCCAGGGTTTAAAACAAAACTACAAAATGGCAATTTTATTCCAATACCAGCGAAATCACCAATTCGTTCATTAATAGTAAATGATTACATCCTTGGAACATTGAATAAACATAATATATTTTCTGCAATATATGCTGAATTTAATGGAAAGCTCCATCGATTTAAATTACCAATAGAAGGTGGCAAACCTGTCCTAATGTCCTCGGAAGAAGAGAGGCAATTTCATGACTTTCGGCAATTAAAAATAGCTGGAAACCAATTCACAAAACGTGGTCGACATATTTAATCAATCAAACGAAATAAATGATTTCCAAACTTAGAGAAAAAAAATAGAATTTACGTATATATTCAAATCTGGTAACACTGTATTCTGTGGATCATTATAATTGATATTTTCAGAAGAAGTGAGAAACAAAACTAAAAAGCATCAAATAAAAAACTATCCACAATGACACAATATCTATTTATTGTAACCTCTCATTAAAAGACACGCGCGGCATTGGCAACTTTTAAAATTAAATATACTTTATTACAGTGTTATATCTAAAAAAAAATCGTGATTGCTTCTCAGATTACTTTCCATCGTTTGATAAATCATTTGGGAACATTCACATTGAGGATCACTTATCTGAGTTTCACAATATGAAATATAAACACACGTGCGAGTGGTTAAAGCCTCTTGAATAAATTATGTGATGCGGATTGAACCGATCCGAAAAGCATATTTACTGAAGGCTTTATAATATTCCTTAGTTATATTGTTAACAAAGTTCTTCATTAATCAGTTTTTGCCGTATTTGAAAAAATGAAGAACGTATCTACTCTAATTTGCACCTTGATCGCTATGCTTAGTTCTATTGGTAAGTGTAGGATAATTTATTATTTTCAAATATATATTTTTTAAATAATTATTTAGACAAATAATTTGGTAAGTATAAAGTTTATCCATATCCTGACTATTTAAGTTTTAAGCGGGTCTAGCAATTTTGATATAACTTAGTGATACTTTAATGTTGGGTGAGTAAGGTTTATGATTTATAATTTTTTTCGAAGTGTCTTGTCTCTTAATTAGGCATAATTAGTCAAAAGTTCGAAGAGCGCCCCTAAGTTTCGAAACGTGGGGATTGGGGTCGATACAATTCATATTTTGAGTGAAAATATTCATTTCCTAAATGAATGTGATTCAAGTTAATAAAACTCATTTAGTGAATCCATGATTATTTTATGAGTATTCTTTTATAAAGACAAGATGATTTAATTGAGACAGAAATCTCAACGCGAAAATAATTCCTCAGAAAGCTACTGGAACTAGTATAAGAAAGTAAAAATACAGAGAAGAAAAAATAAAAGTGAAAAAACATCATTTCAAACGGGTATCACCATTGGTATATCGTCGGTATATCGTCGGTTATCGTTTTTCACCCCAAAATACCTGATATAGAAAATATTGGTATATTAAATATATATTAAAAATTTACGTTTAAAAACCTCACTGGTTACCTAATCAGATTAAATAATAATGGAGTTCAAACCAACCACAAAAAATAATAGTGTTGCGATAATGTTGTGAGTGCTTGCACAACGTGCAAAAAATCTCCTAAAAATGATTATATAAAAATCCATAATTTGAGTTTCCTTTTGTAATAGCCTGGAACTAATTGGAAAGTGTAGACAAAAATCGATAAAAATTACCCATCATATCGACATTTTTTTTAAGTTAGAAAATTGAAAAGAGTTTTTATTCGTGTGCAATACACTGAAAAAATTGCATTCAATCAAGCAGGCTGAATGACTTGGTTGATTTTACTTAAAACAACCAAGTATTTTCTTTTTACAAAGGACCGATTTTCTTGAATCAAAAAAGTAATAGAATCAGGATAAATATTTGAATGAAGAATATATTTACTGCAAAAAAAAAACTATTGGGTTAATTTGTTCCATTATACTCATTTACGTGAAGTTTAATAAAATATTGGATTAATTTAATAGAAAAAACTCCTTTCAAAACTTCCTGACGTTTCAGTACACATGCGTACCTTTTTCAAAGGTTCTTAAACCTAAATAATTATATTAAAAATTAGTAATTTTAGTACGAACAAATATGATAGATAATTACGTAGATTTGAATACATTGTTACCTGAGTTGATGATAGTTTAAATAGTCAAACGGATCAATTTTCAGTCAAAAAAAAGGAACATTTCAGTCAATAGTTTTAAGAAAATTAATTAAAATTTAGTCATTTTTTGAAGTCTCAAAAAATTTTTTTTGAGACTTCAATCGATTACACTACATTTTTTAAAATTGTACGAGAAAAACAAAATTGCGTAGGTTAGGACGGACGAACAGAAATTGACAGTTTTAGAAATACATGAAGAATACGTAATGAACGATGATGTAATAGGCAAGTTTCCATTGCAAACCACTGATGTAGGAGCGCGTAATTGAGTTTAAATTTGAAATAAGAAATTAAAAAAAAATTTTTAAAATTTTTTTAAAAAATGTGTATATGTACACATCCAAACATATGCATATATATATACACACATATATCATACATACATATGCACATATATACATATAGAGATGATTAATATTAAAAACATTATTTTATAATACTCTGATAAATTTTATTGATATTTAGAATTTCAGTCTGTAAATTAACATAAATTTTACGATATTTGTTTATAAAAATAGACTCAATAATACGTCGTTGATAAGTATTTTTTTCTGTAGCTAATATTTTAATACGTTTAAAATCAAAATCAA
>NC_046657.1:80923674-80925954 GCF_010883055.1 Belonocnema kinseyi
CCTTCTCTACCATGTATATATGACTTTGTCAAAAAATAATATTTAGGAGAATTTTCTAGTGTCAATGTATTCTTTGATGTTTGGGCTCCTCGTAAATACCCATTCTGATTATTGGGCTTCAACCCTTAACTTATAAAATCAACCCTTCTCTTCCACGTTTATACGACTTTGTCAAAAAACAATATTTTTAAGAATTTTCTAGTGTCAGTAGAGTCTCTGATTTTTGGGCTACTCCAAAATATCCACTCCGTTAGTTTTATTATTACTGTGGGGATCGGAATATCAACTAGTCTCTTAAAAGAGTCCCGGCTGTTTATTTTTAATGTAAAATTTAGTGGTGTGTTTTAGTTAAAGGCAGCAGAGATGGGCTTAGTTAGGTACGCCCCGGTTCGTTTTTTGGGACTTTTTGTTATTACTATGTGAATGGAAATATCATTTAGAGTCTTGTGAAAGTATCTGGGGTAATTATCTGCAAATCCAAAATTTCTTTGGCTCTTTTAATTGAAGTCAGTTGAGATAGGTTTCGTAAAGAGCCTTAGTAGTAGTTTTTTAGGGATTAGTTATTATTAATATGCAGATTTCGGTGTTAAGTAGAGTCTTGGGAAGATGGCTGGTGTGATTATTTGAAATTAAAATTTTTGTTAGCAATTTTGGTTAGCCACCTTAATTTTTTTCGTTTGATGTTTAGTGCCTTATTATTTTAATTAAGGGCAAGTTAAAGTATAACATGTAGTTTTCCGACAATTAACGTTTTCTTTTCTTTTTTGAGCTGAAAAAGCTCAAAATTCTCATATACTCATATTTAGGCGAAGTATATTCTTTATTTTTTAGGTGCTGAGCTTTGTTTTACAGTTTTTGAGATCCCACAATACTGGCGTGGTTAATCATTTCAATTTGTTAAATTTTTTGACGTGGCGGTGCTGACTGGAGGTGCACCTCTACCCACAATTTGGTTTTTGCGAGAAATAAAAGAGCCCAAAAATTGGAATCAATAACTAAAAATATTCCAAAATTTGTGTATAGAGAAAATATTCAAGTTCCATTATGGAATAGCGGTTTTATAGTAGAGGTTAGTTTTCACATTAAAACGATTCTTTTTATTTTTTTGTGATTTTTAGGAGCACCATATAAGTACCATGAAATAAGGTGTTCATTTATTTCTAATTTTTCAAATAAGATGGAGTTTAATGCTTGAATATCGGATGTTTTGGAAACTTATTTTGGATGTTCCAGAAAGGCTTATTACAGTCGCAAATTGTAAGATGGTTTGAGTTTTGATTTCAAAAGTTTTGAAAATAAAAATGAATATTGTTCACATATAGATTTTGTTTTTTGGAAATTTATGTGTTTTTGGCGTTCCGAAAACAGCGATATAGTTGTTTTAGGACTTTTTGAATGTTTGAACAAGTTGGGTAGTTATGCAATATAGAAGTGACTGTAAAATGATTTGATGAAACAAATCAATCCTTTCTTCGACCGTTGATATTTATTGATTTCAAATCGTAGATTTCAAATTATTTATGTCTTACGGTCCAAACGTAAATCGAAAAAATAAATATGAGTCAAAAAAACATGTTCTTCGAAACTCAGATATTTATTTAATAGAAAAAACTCCTTTCAAAACTTCCTGACTTTTCAGTACACATGCGTACCTTTTTCAAAGGTTCTTAAACCTGAATAATTATATTAAAAATTAATAATTTTAGTACGAACAAATATGATAGATAATTACGTAGATTTGAATACATTTTTACCTGAGTTGATGATAGTTTAAATAGTCAAACAGATCAATTTTCAGTCAAAAAAAAGGAACATTTCAGTCAATAGTTTTAAGAAAATTAATTAAAATTTAGTCATGTTTGAAGTCTCAAAAAATTTTTTTTTGAGACTTCAATCGATTACACTACATTTTTTAAAATTGTACGAGAAAAACAAAATTGGCGTAGGTTAGGACGGACGAACAGAAATTGACAGTTTTAGAAATACATGAAGAATACGTAATGAACGATGATGTAATAGGCAAGTTTCCATTGCAAACCACTGATGTAGAAGCGCGTAATTGAGTTTAAATTTGAAATTAGAAATTTAAAAAAAATTTTTTTAATTTTTTAAAAAAATGTGTATATGTCACATCCACACATATGCATATATATACACATATATCATACATACATATGGACATATATACATATAGAGATGATTAATATTAAAAACATTATTTTATAATACTCTGATAAATTTTATTGATATTTAGAATTTCAGTCTGTAAATTAACAGAAA
>NC_046657.1:80926054-80927129 GCF_010883055.1 Belonocnema kinseyi
GTTCAATTAGTTGAAAATTTCCAAAAAAATCATAAAGATTTAATTTTTGTGAAGGCTGATAAAAGTAACTTAACAGTTGCAGCAAATAGAGACGATTATAACTTGACAGTTGAAAACATCCTTAAGAATGATATTTTATACAAGAATATTAAAACTAGTATGGTTCCAACTATTGAAAATAAATGTAATGGCATAGCTACTAGATGGGAAAATAAAAGATTAATTAACGAACAAGTTGCATACCATTTAAAAACTCACAATAGTGTCATAGCAAAAGCTTATGCTCTCCCTAAAGTTCGCAAACCCAATTTAAGTTGGAGCCTAATTGTTTCCACTGTCGGCTCCCCAGCTTATAAATTATCAAAGTATATTTCAAATATTTTAAAACCAGTTTCTATAAACACTGATTCATTTGTAAAAAATAGTTGGGAACTAAAAGATTGTTTAAAAAATATAAATGTACCAAAAACCCATTCGATAGTTTCTTTATATGTTGTGTCCTTGTTTGACAGCATCCCACTAGATCTCGCTTTAGATTGCATTGAAGAAAAACTTAATTTAAATCATAACTTGACAAAAATAACTAAAAATGAATTTCTAATAGCCACTAGAACAGTTTTCAATGGTACCGTTTTCTCTTTTAATAATAAATTTTATAAACAAATTTCGGGTTGCCCTATGGGTTCACCATTATCTCCTGTAGTTTCTGATTTTGTTTTACAAGATGTTGAAAAAAGAGCTTTACAATTGTTAGATTTCACACCTATTTTGTACAAACGATATGTCGATGACATTTTAGCTATTATTCCCACAGATAAAATTCAAGTTTTCTTAAATGCATTTAATAGTATTGAAGATTGTATAAATTTCACTCATGAATGTGAGATTAATAATATTATTAACTATCTTGATTTAAAAATTATAAAAACTCCAAATGGTGATTTATTAACCAATTGGTATAAAAAACCGTCTCGGTCCGGTAGATACTTAAACTATAATTCACATAATTTATTTGGGCATAAAATTGGTTTAATTAAGGGTTTAGTTGATAGATGTGTAAAATTATCTGACATTC
>NC_046657.1:80927229-80944324 GCF_010883055.1 Belonocnema kinseyi
TGGGTTCCACCGGGCCAAAGTGCTCCGAAGCGTCCAAAAACGCAACAATGGGTCGGAAAGGTTATGGCCTCCGTATTTTGGGATGCACATGGGATAATATTCGTGGACTATCTTGAAAAATGTAAAACCATAACCGGAGCATACTATTCATCATTATTGGACCGACTGAAAATCGAAATCGCCGAAAAACGACCGCATTTGAAGAAGAAAAAACCGCTTTATCATCACGACAATGCGCCGGTTCATTCATGCTTAGTTGCACAAGCAAAGTTGCATGAAATCGGCTTCGAATTGGTTCCTCAGCCACTGTATTCACCAGACCTGGCCCCGAGCGACTCTTACTTGTTCCCTAACCTATGTTCTATAATTTTAGAAAAAAATAAGGAAATTAATTCTTATCAAGCCTTCTGCAATTTTGTTGAAGATTTTTTTAAAAATTCATTTTGGTTTAAAAAATGTGCTTTCAAATTTGCGTAAGTTTACGAAATATTCAGGAATTTTGAAACGATTAGAAAATAATTAAAATTTGTAGAGATTTTTTAAAGAATTTTTTAAGGTTTCACGAAAATGAAAAAATTCTTTTAGGTTTCTACGAATAATTAATATAATTTTTTATTTTAAAAAATTCCAATACATTCTAAACTATGTTTAAAATGGTCAATAAAGAATCTGAAGATTTTAAGGCAATATTTTTTATTTTGCCGAATTTAAAAGAAAACCAGGAAAAATTTAAATAGTGTTAAATGATTAGAAGGCTTAGAAGGTCCGACAAGATTAAAAAAAGAACTTTCAAGATTGGAAGGAAAATTTGCGATAAATTTTTATTAAAAAAAAAAAAGCTTTATGAGAATATTAAAAAAGATTTTTAAACATGTGAAAGGATTTCCTAAAATGTAAAATAAGACTGTAGAATATTTTAAAGCAAAATGTTTCATTTTGGAAGATTATAATAAATAGCTCAAAATCGAGTAAATGCAAGAAATATTAAGAAGATGCGAAAAGTTTTTAATCGAATTTTAAACTTAACTTCTGTTAGAGACTTAGATTTTTAAAGAATTCAAACATAAACTTTAGAAAATTTATGGGAATTCCTAAAGATTTCTAGGAGGTAAAACTATTTTTCTTAAAATTCCTGGGAAAAATTTAAAATATTATGAGTATTTTGAACATTTAAAAACATTAAAACATATGTCAAAAATTGTCAAAGTATCTGAAACATTTTAAAGGCAATTTTTTCTTAATTTTGCAAAACAAAAAAAATCGGGAAAAATTTGAATAATTTTTAAAGATTAGAAGACCTGACAAGATTAAAAAAAAATTGTAAAATGTTTTAAAATCAAAACTTTTAAATTCGATAACATTACAAACTTTTTTTAAATGTAAATAATAAAATAAATTCAATAAATATTGAGAAGAATTGATGAGATTAAAAAAGAATTTAAGCTTCAGAGGAGTTTTAGAAACGTAGAATAAACTCACTTAAAAAACTGAAAAACCTAAAAATTCTTGTAGAAGAATAAGAAAGATGCGCCTGGAAATTGTGTACAATTTTCAGTCTTTAAAATAAAAATTCGAATGATTTAAAAAAAATTACTTTCAGCACATTTCTTTTTAAGCAGAATCGCCGATTTTAATCGCAAAAGGTTCAATTATTTTTAATCAGAATAAGTGATTACATAAATTTTGAAAATTCAAAAAAGATACTTTAGAGCAAGTTAAATGAGATTTTAAAAAAGTTTATTTTTATTACAAATAAAATTTGTTGAATTATTTCTAAAAATTTGGAAACATTAAAAATTGTAGTTTTTAAATACACTTAACATTTAAGACTTTTATATTAAATTTTGATAAGATATAATAGATATGTATGTAAAATGAAAAAACAATAATAAAAGTCAATAAACGAAAGACCTTCAGATAATGAAAGATAATGAAAGAAACTCCTTGGGAAAAAATATAAATAATTGTTTTGGAATTAATTCTACCAGAAAATTCAAAAAAGATTACAAAACATTTTTGATTATTTCCTTAAATATTTAAAAATTACGTAAAATATTTTGAAGCAAAATGTTGTAATTTTTCCATATTACTTAACTTTAGAAAAATTAAGGAACATAATTCTTTCAAACTTGAGTAAGTTTAAGAGATATTCAAAAACTTTTTCACGATTCGAAAATAATTAAAACTTGTAAAGATTTTGTAAAGAAATAATTAACATAATTTTTCATTTCAAAAAATTCATTTAAAAAGATTATTTTTAAACATTTCAAAGCATTGCAAAAGATTTTAAATATTCTCAAAGTATCTGAAAAACTTTAGAGGCATTTTTTTTAATTTTGCAGAATTAAAAAAAAAATCAGGAAAAATTTGAATAATTTTTAAAGATTAGAGGTTGGAAGGTCTAACAAGTTTAAAAAAACAGAATTATTTTTCTAATAATCGTGTGAAAGTTTTTGATAATTTTTTATATAAAAAAATGTACTTTAAAAAAAAATTCTAGCAGATATTTAAACACATCAAACGATTTCCTAAAATTTAAAAGAAGAGTGTAGAAGATTTGAAAGCAAAATGCTTCAATTTGATAAGATTAAAAAGTAAAAAAAGTAAATAATCAAGTGAATTCAGGAAGAATTTAGTAGACTTGATGAGATTTAAAAAAATGTAAACTTTAGCAGTGTTTTAGAAACGCAAAATAAACTTTAGTAACTTTAAAAGAGTCTCAAAAGGTTTCAGGAGAATAGAAATAGTTTCTTAAAATGCTTGGGAAAATTTAGGAGATTATAAGGAAATTTTTTTCTACATTTTGAATGATATTTTTTAATTTTTGCTAAAAACTTGAGTCAGTCGCCAATGTCTTGAAGAATTATATTCAAAACGTTTTAAATAGATAAGAAATTTTCCCAATATTTTTTAAAATTCTGTGACATAAAAATAAAATGTCTTTAAAATCTCCTAGTAATCTTTCTGGCCCATCTGATATATTCGAAAATCTTTTTTTTTTTATTTTCTTAAAATAATTGTAAATAATTGTAAAATAAATCCAACAAAATTTATTTTATGAAGAAATATGTCATGATTATAAAAATAGAAAAAAAAATCGTAAGGGTAAGTCTTTGTAGCATTTTAATAACTCGGTATCAAAAATCACCCATCACGTCATGGTTGAGCTATAACCTCAAAAAATGACGAAAAATCATGCACTGAGGCAAATAAATTTCAAAATAATGCCAGTGATGTAAATTTTCACTTCAAAAACATGTCGACAACTGTGAAGGATCAACCCTTGCCTGATATCAACTTATTTAACATAACTTTACCCATCGGAACCTGACCTCACCTAACCTGAATTAACAGAAATTTATTGAACTACACGTAAACCTCTGGAAGCATATTTTCCCAGTAGCAAATGTGTGTTACATTGAATGGGTTAACTCGAGCCTAACCTAGAAATAAATCTAACCTAGCCTAACCTAACCTAACCTCACGAAACACAATAAAACTGATTGTGTTGTCCCGTTGTGTTTGCGCTACCGTTTCATTCAGCTTCGGCTTAACCTACATAGAGGTTTAACCAATCCTAACCTGAAAAAACCAGACCCAACCTAACCGATTACGCTGGCAACCCTGTTATTGCGTATAGTATAAATAATAAATATATCCCTTAAGTTTAAGAAAAGCAGAGAGAAAAAATTTTTGTATAAAACTCTTATTCATTTGCATGTTTTGAGTTACAGTTCTACATTTTAATTGATACAAACATTGTCAGGTTAATTTAAATGGGGTCAATTCTACTTGTAGTTCTAAGTTTCTTTAAATGAGTAATGTACGTCTAAATTTTTAACCACCTGTAGTACCGTGAAATGAATTTTATTGTGTTACAACGGGAACACTTAAGTTGTGTTGCGTTAAGCAAAATTTCGTTAGGTTCTGTTAAGTTAGATTCATTTGTAGGTTAAGATCGAGTTAACCTATTAAATATAGCACACATTTAAGACTGAGAACCGTACGCTTACATAGCTACCCGTGTGGTTGAATTTCATTCGGCTAGGTTAGGTTAGGTCAGGTTTTGTTAGGTTAGGATAGGTTAAACATCTATGTAGGTTAAGCCGAAGCTGAATGAAACGGTACCGCAAACGTGCAGTTCAATTAATTTCTGTAAATTCAGGTTAGGTGAGGTCAGGTTCTGTTGGGTAAAGTTATGTTAAATAAGTTGATATCAGGCAAGGGTTTATCCTTCACAGTTATCGACATGTTTTTGAAGTAATAATTTGCATCACTGGCATTATTTTGAAATTTATTTGCCTTAGTGCATGATTTTTCGTCATTTTTTGAGGTTATGGCTCAATCATGATGTGATGGGTGATTTTCGATACCGAATTTGAATTCAGCGCCCCAAAATCCATAAGAATACGAATGTCTTGTTACCAGATCCGCACACTTTTTTGTGTGGCTGCGTAATTAATGAACATATTTTTAGATTATTCTTCCTTGATTCTGGCCGAGGGTCAAACATGGTACAAAAACCGTCGTGAAATTTTAAATAAAAACTGTACTTTCTGTACATTAATTTCTTTAATTAAAAATAATAATACTTTTATAAATATTGCCCAAATTTATTTGAATATGATACACATTAATTTTTATTTAAAAAATTCCCGTAAATATTTTGTGGTTTTTAAATTTTACGATATTTTTGTACCATGTTTGACCTTAGGAAAAGGATTTCAGTAATAAAATTATAAAAATATATCCATTAGTTAGTAAAATACTATAAAGAATCGGCTTTTAAATTACAGTTGAAGTTAAAGAAATAGATATTTCTGTTATCGTTTTTCAGCATATGATTTTTCACTAAACGTAAAGAAGATTAAAACACACTTAAAAAATAAAAATAAACAAATTAAGAAATTCATGCAGCTTTATGTTCAGAAAATCCCACACATTTTTTAATGAAATTCCTTTCCACACCACATTCTAAGGAAAATTTTACAACATTTTTGTCAAATAATGATTAGTCTTTTGAATGAGGTCAAGTTAATAACTTTTTGGCTTTTCTCTTAAAATCCTAAAAATTGTGATTATAGCCTAACGCATATACAGCCTAAAGCATGAAAAGAGATGTATCAAAAAAGAACCTAGAGGACTTAAATTTAAAAATTTTTTTTGGATTTATAAAAATATTTGAAAATTTCGAGTCTTTTTAAAAGATGTTTAGGATATTGAGAAGTTTAAAAGATATCAACGAATAATTGATAAATTTTTTCAAATTTTTAAATATTTCTAATACGCTTAAAATAAAATAAATCCAAAAACAATATTTTTAACTTACTACATTTTTCTTAAAATTTTAAAAAAGCATTCCAGATGTAAAAAACTTGATTTATATAATCTTCTAAGTTTGGTTGAATTTTTTTTGTAGGAAATTGACCTTTCTAAGTCAAAAATTCTTCTTTTTTGGCAGAAAATTATTCTTCTTGTTTAAAAATTAATGTATTTTAATGAAGAATTCATTTCTTTGGATGAAAATGGATTTTTTTGGTGAAACTTCTTTTATTTTGGTATAAAATGGTTAAAAGTTTATCCATTTTTTTTGGAAATTTAACTATTTTGCTGAAAAATTCTTGGCTGTAAATTGATTTTTTAAACTGATAATGTAACCTTTTTTCGTTGAAAATTGATCTATTTTGTTAACAAAAATTTTTGTTGTTTTAAAATTGATTTTGGAAAAGTTTAATTTCTGTTTTCGGTAAAAAGTTATGGATTTGAAAATTAAATTATATGTTTGCAAATTTAATTTTTTGCTTCGAAATTTAAATATTTTGTTGAAACACTGATTTTTTGGGATTGATAATTATTTTTCAACTGAAAATTTATCTATTGAATTTTTCGTTAAAACATTATAATTTTAGTTGAGGATTAATTTTTTTCGTTGAAAATTCCATTTTTTGTCTGAAAATTTCACTAGTCCATTTTTGATCGAATACTTACTTTTTTTAGTTTAAAATTCGTTTCTATAGATCAAAATTGAACAATTTTATTGACACTTCTTTTTCTTGAAAAATTTTCTTTTTAGTTATAAATTTAAATTCATTGTTGGAAAATTATTCTTCTTTACAAAATTGGTTTGTTTTAGGTGAAAATTAATTTCTTTGTTGAAAATTCGCATTTATTTGGGATTAGAAATTAATTTTTTCAACTGCAAACTTCACTATAAACTAAAATGTTTAAGTTAAAAAATGGACTTTTCTAAGTAATTTCTTAGATTGAAAATTTAACTATTTTGTCGAAAAATTGTTTTTCATTTTTTAAAACTCCATTGTTTGCTAAAAATATGACTAAGGCTTGCAGCGCTAAATTTAAACATTGTAGACTCAGAAGTCTTGTCTCCTAGATCTATTTACATTAAGTCAATTATATTTTCCTTTTCGCAATAAACCTAATGCTTCTGAAGTAACTCAGGGTTTTAAAACCTGAAAAAAATTGAAGAGCAGCTAGATCGTCATTCGTGAGAGCTTGGGTTCTTGCTCATGCATTTTCGGCTTTACACGAGGCTACGTTTCGCAGCATTTAACAGAGCCGACTCACGGACACGCTACGTTTGAATGTGTTGCTCCCCGATGGGAGAGTGGTGGGGGCTGAAAAATCCCAAGTTCTGGAGACACTGTTCAGCGCTCCAACTTTAGCCTGTAGAAGTAAACGCGCCACGCAGGCAGAGTTTTTCTTTTTTTGAGTTGTTGATGATCCCGCCTTCTGTATACGATTTAAGTTGCTGTTATTATTCTTAAGGGAGCCATAAAATCCCGTGTAGCTGTTACCATATCTCTTGCCGTGTTTTCTGTCTTCTAAAGAATCTGGATATTTCTCTACTATCGATTTTGCAACTCTACGCAAAACTGAAGAAGGTATGTTTGTACAAATGTTCCTCATCTGGAGGATGACTTTGTGAACTATTTCTACTTGAAGGCCCTTTCCATGTTTACCATTTTGCAGCATCTTTAAGTACTCTCTACCAAGATTAGCCCAGTTATACTCGTAATCAAACCAAACGTTCAAGTCAATATCTGTCAAGGTTTGCATAGGAATGAGTTCATGTTCTTGAACAGAACCATTTGTACTGATATGAATTTCTACAACCCCAACATCTGGAGTAAGAGTCAAATCATTTTGGTTTTGATTGAAGTTTATTGAGGTATTTAAAATTTTGCTGTAAGATTTATTCCTTCAACTGATGAATTTGAGGTATCTATTACGAAAGACTCATTATTCAAAGACTGAATTAGTTTCCAAATTTCATGAGCTTCAAGGATCATTAGTGTGTCTCCAGAAAAATGTTTCAAGACGAGATCTTCTTCAATTTGCGTTCCATCTGATTCTAAAACGAGCCGAGTTCCTATTATTTTTGATTTCTCACTGCTTTTCGCAATTATATCTGGTACGCTACAACGTAGGAAAAGAGAAATATTTCTAATTCGATCGTTCGACAATACATGCATAGTCCGATAATGCGATATATTACATCAAACTCTCGGTTGCAGTCACCCCGTTCTCGGCCTTCCTAGAACTGCTGGGTCACGCAGTTTCTCGGGGGAACAGGGCGAGCGCGGTTGCGACACTATATATAGTGTATATTCCAATTGGAAACCAGTCAGGTGGGCCTAACTGTCTACGTTTCGATCCCCCCAAAATCAGTTCAAGGCTATTTAACAAATGTTAAGTTTCTAAACGTCTTACAACCTTGAACTAACATAATTATTATAACTGTATTCAAATAATGCAAATACTAGAGTAAAAACAAAATAATTTACGCTTGCAATAACGTGATGCATATTTTACAATACTTATACTGCCAAATTATTTACATGTCAGGATCAAAGCGTTAGTATTTTGGCTTTATCGAAGTCTACTATTTTATAGACGCCTAGCTCCAAGTTAGCAATTATTTCAGTTATGCGTCGATAATTTTTTTTTATGTTTTTAAAATTATGGCAATGCCTAGCAGTGCTTTTTATTTCCCTATGCTTACTTTCTAAATGTATAGTTTGTAAGTGCTTTACCGGTCCCAATTCTTTAATTTATTCAGGGTAGTGGCAAAGAAAATGATCTTTTTGTTTCAAAGGAATATTCGGAAACGCACGTATAAGCAGTTGTAAAAACTCGTTAATTTGATTATCAAGATAACAATTTGGCCAATTGACAAAGCTGGAGCACAATCAGTTGCACAGACTTCTTGCAAACATAAAAGCATCTGCCAGGCAGAATCACTGGTACCACGAATTGCATCGTAATATATGGAGTAATCTTCTTATATGGCTTGCCGTACCGCATAACTTTTTATATTATTCCTTACTTATCGGAGGGGAATTTGTGAAAATGCTTTTAATCGCGAGCTTCATATCGTATTGAATTATACGCTCATGTAAATCATGTGCAATACACGGAGGTAATCCTGGGTTGCAAACGTGATAACTTTTTATTTTATTCAGAGGAGAATTTCTTTTCATACCTCTAACCATTTTACCCGATCGTGCCGCACCGCAAACACATTCGTTATAAGTTTCAGGAGTTCGTTTTTTTGGGTGAGTAATCATTCGCTCATAATTGTGAAACACGAATTTCAGAAAATCGGTAAAAGTAGTGCGAATTGCTGAAATTTTCAGTGAGCCCACCAACTTGGTGACTTCCTAGGCTGTCGCCAAGCATGAGTACTAGAGTTCCCCGATATGTAACTGTCACGTCTGCAAAATCAATCGTAATGCCCTCCGTTGCCAATACATTTATGTCTTCTATGACTCTTTTTAAAACATTGCCACAGCCAAAATTAGTTATATACTCTTCACAACATAATAACTCAAGTTGCACATTGATTATTATAGATCTGATATGAGCTGGTAAATTACCTAGCAGCATGTAAAGAAGCACTATTTTAAATTTCCCCTCGGAAGCCTCTATTGGATTACATACCTCAAACGCGTCTTGGTATAAAATAATTTTCAAGCCATTAATATATAGTACCAAAAATTCATTGTTCGTGGGCTTTTATCATTTCTGCAAAAGTTTTTCTTAATACATTTAATGCAAAACCTTTATGGTCTTGTGAAGCATTGCTTGTATTCACCTCGAGTTCGCCATTATTTCGCCAAGTTTGAAAAACCAACGACTAACCATGTAACAAAGGCTGCATTACAGCTTTAGTTGCGCAATTTTTGGCAGTCGCTGTTAGATAAACTTTGGCAAGATCCTTAACAGAAAACGAATCAAATGCATTTGTGTTTTTCTTACCTACAGTTACTTCAGCAGTTTAAGCAAATTCTTCTGAACCACTGACCTCACAATCATTATGTGTTGTAGCGTTATGCGAGCTAATATCATGATTGCCCCCTCCCCCTGCTACATTGTTCCTCACGATGCGTTCTGCTCATATGGATTCTTAATGCATTGGCGGTGAACAAATTTTTATTGGGAGTCGGGCGCTGCGTATATGAACAGAATATACCATTATGAGATTTGTTAAAATATTTCTAAATATGACCCTCAAGTATTTTAATGCTTTGACATTTAAAATGACAATTGTTTTGTCTACAAATAAAGGATGAGCTACTCGTTTTATTTTTTCAGTGGCTCCGGTATAAGTCTTGCTTGAAGCTTCAGTATTTACTATATTTTTTTGTACATCCAGGGTACAGGCAGTGGATTTGTGAATCAGCATTAAAAGCATGCATTTTTTAAATTTATTATATGCCACTGTGTGTTTGAAAGAATTACTGTACAAAGCACACGAGAACATCGAGAGAACAAAAATAAACGTGCATAATGTGAAATTGAGCTCATTTTAACTTTCCATATAACTAAGACATTTATCATATAATTATCGCTTTCCGTTCAACACGTTATCCAAAATGTGATATAAATCGATGCAGACATGTAGACCTTGTATCAATCCGAATTACGCCGAGTGAGCTGTAAAATGCTAAATACAAGCACGGTTTTGTGATCATAGATGTTGATAGCTCTTGAAGTTTAAAAATGATTTATTATTATAATAATTTCCTTATTACAGTTCAATTTTCTTCGTAAAACATAATTTTAACTTGGATAATCACAATTTTCAATTTCATATTAATTATTATACTAATATTCATATATAATATAATATTTAATTCCATGGATTTAAAAATTTTAATTAAATACAAAACTTTTTAAATTCGAAATATCAAGTATTCTTGAAATCTAGTGTACATCTTCTATGCAATCTCCTGAAATCTTTTAACCTCTTGAAATATTTGATAAATTGTTTGGTAAATATTATTTTGAAAGCGTGTAAAATGTTTGGGCATCCTTCAGACATAAAATCGATTTATATTCTCTTTTATGAAAAATTTGCCAGTGCAGTGCCATGAATATTCAAACATTCAACTCCAGTTTTGATTTGCCTAGCTTAAAATAGTCCAATTTTTGAAGACTTGACCATAAATCCTTTAGCTTAAGAATCTTAAATTCTTAAATATATATTTTTTGTTCATTTTTAATCAAACGAAAGATTAAAAAAGAAGGTTGAAATTGCATTATTTTTAGATACAAATACTTAAAAATAATAACCTTTAAATTGTAAATCTTAAAAATTAAATAAAGTAAAACTGCAAAGGATAGAAATTAAAGAATTTGAAATTTTCTATTTTCAAAACTCAACTTAAAAAAAAAAATTTAAATGATATTCATTTTTAATATGAATTCTGAGACTTTAACAATTTTGTATTTTATATCTTAAAAATTCCATGAAATGTTGTGATTTTTATGAAATAGTTTCGAAATTTCTTAAATTCAGAAGATTTAACTCTTGAACTGCACACTGGGTAGCTGACACCCAACGTGCGTTACTATTTTGCTTTGATTGTCTACTTTTATTTTTTTAAGATTTTCTTTTCAATTTGCTAAATTATCATTGAGGCTTTGGAGATATTTTTTCCTATTTTATGTTGTTTCAACACAACTCATTATTTTTTCAGCCAAAAATATATAAAGGTGTATTTGGAAGTGTGCAGCACAAGGCTTAAAATTGAAAACTTGACTTTCGATTTTTATACTTATCTAAATTAAGAAATTTGTATTCTTTAAAATATAATTCCTAAGGCTTGAAAAATATATAAATCTTGAATATTTAATCATTTTCATTCTATATTCTCAAAATTAAATAATTTTATATTTTAAATCTTTGAAATTGTAGAAGTTTGATTTGTAAATCTTTAAAATTAAATCAAATTAATTGAATTTCTTTAATTTTGAAGAATAAAAAATCATAACTGGAATTGTTCTCAAAATTATAAAAATTAAATATATTTTATTTTCACATCTTACAAGTGAAAGAGTTTTCAAATATAAATTTATAAAATTGAAAAATTGTACATTGGAATCGACAAAATGAAAGAATTTAAAATTATAAATCCTAAAAATTGAACTATTCAAAACAATGTTTTGAGGTTGTGTAGCTTTAAAATATAAATCCTTACATTGAATAACGCCTAATTCCATATTTTCAAAATTCAAGAGTTTTCAATTTTTAATCTGGAATTGTAGAACTTTGAATTGTAAATACTTGAAATTCAATGGATTTTAATTTTTAACTTTTGCAATTAAAAAGAACGCAATTTTTCATTTTTTCGATTAAAACTTCTGTAATTTTTATCATTTACAATTATGGAAATTTGTTCAATTTTGAAGATTCAGAATTCAATTCTTGACTTATCATTTTCTAAATCGTTAAAATCCAATCATTTTCATTTATGCATCTTAAAAATAGAAGAATTTTAAATCTGCAGCATTGAAGAATTTTACCTAGTAGATCCCTAAAATTAAAGAAATCTCAATTGAAAAATTTTGAAATTGAACTAATCCAAAAAAAAATTCTGCATTCCACAGCTTTAAAATATAGATATTGAAAATGGAATGATTTGTAATTCTGTGTTTTCGAAATTCAAGAATTTTTAATGTTCAATATTAGGAATTGTAGAGTTTTCTATTGTGAATGTCTTTAGTTAAGGATTTTCAATTTTGACGGTTTATAATTAGAAGTGAAGCAACTTTGAGATTATGCGATAAACAATTGGTTATTTTGACGATTTATATTGAAAATTTCTTCGATATTGAAGATTCAGAGTTGTAACCTTCACTTATAATTTCCAAAATCATCTACATTTAATAACTTTCATTTATGTTCCTTGAAAAGAGAAGAATTTCCTATTGTAAATCTACAACATTGAATGAGAGTTACTAAACTCTTGAAGATATAAATATTTACATTAAAAAAGTTAAAATTTCCAAATAATCAAGCAAGACATCGGAGAAATTTGGAATAGGCAATAAAATATTTCCCTATCATAACAGATTCAATATATAATAATTTTGAAACCTGAAATGATGAGATTTTCAAATATACGTATAAATAACATAATCTCAACAAATCGGAAAAATGTTTTACTGACACGGACAAGTAGAATATAATTCATGAGGAGTAGTTTATGAATAATCATTATTTAAGAGACTCACCTTGAACTTTTTCTACGTTTTCGGAAACGTCACACCTCTTTTTAGGCACAAATTTTAATTAAC
Organism: Belonocnema kinseyi; assembly: GCF_010883055.1. Classification (NCBI taxonomy): domain Eukaryota; kingdom Metazoa; phylum Arthropoda; class Insecta; order Hymenoptera; family Cynipidae; genus Belonocnema; species Belonocnema kinseyi. The sequence goes on from NC_046657.1 coordinate 80,939,833, forward strand.
AATTCGGCAAATTCCTGAAATAATCCTCAAGAAAAAAACCAACAAAGACTGTATACACAAAACACCGTTCTGCTTTTTTACACTTTCCATGTGAATTGGATTACAATCCATTTTGTGATTTTAAAGAAACATGGTAAAAGTGCATGACAATATCGGTTACAATATGGTTGAAAATTTCTGCGTTAATCACTGGTATTTTTGTGTCCACTGATTCCTGTGGTAATATTAAACTTTCACGGTTAAATTGCTACAAACATAGTGACATTGCACTGTTAATCGCTGCACTTGTAAAATTCACGCATTAATCATAGTAAAACGTTTACAAACTGACTTGCAATTTTCAACCACTTTTTTACAGTTTTGAAGTAATGCCGTAAAAAGATGCGATTCGAACTGACGGCCCTGATCAGTTTTCAAAGTTTCGGGAGTTCCGTAGCAAAAAATCCAATGGTCTACAAACGCTCCATCCATTATGAGGGCTTCGACATCTTTAAAAGGCACCGTTTCGGTCCTTAGCACCTCGGAGGTGTTTTATTTGAGTTGTAAATTGAAATATGAACGTCAATTGTCTTGATTGCCCAGCAAAAGCTTTTTCTGAATGTTATACGAACACATATATCAACGGGTAATGCAGGTGGTAATTTCCTGGCAAAGAAGGCTAATGGTTTTTAAGAATTGCAAGGCTTGTGCTCGAGGGAGTCTCCCATGTCAGTGCCCGATACATCGCATGATATCATCGTACGATTCTTGGTGTTGTTAAACGCTTCTTTAGCCTCCTGCGTTCAGGTTACTTCTTCCTTGACATTCTTACGTAATTCGCCAAGATATCAATGCAAGGATGCCCGAGCGCTGGCAGCATGGTGCAGGCTACGTCGGTAGAAGATTTTCAAGGCAAGGAATGTGCGAAGTTCCACAACTGTGCGTGGTTCTTCAGAACTTGATAATGCCTTGCACATTTTAAGAAGTCGCGTTAAGACCGCCTTGAATGATCAGGTGTCCTAGAAACTCTAGCTCTGTCTTACTGAATTGGCACTTGCTTAAATTGAGATGGAGAGATAAATCTAAAAAGACGTTGTTCAGCATGTTCTTGGTGACTCGAAATTATTGATGTGCAAAACTGGGTATTTATCAGGTATTGGTACGGCATTAAGTCGACGAAAATCAACGCAAATTCTCAAATCCCCATATTTTTTCGCAACATATGTATGGGTGCTGCCCAAAGATTGCTTTATGGTCGAAGAAAACTGTTTTGCAAGATTATCGTGAATTTTATTTTTGCAAAAGCCAACTTGCTTGGAGGCAAACGTCTGGCATGCTCGAATATGAAAGGATCTACGATAAGGATGTGGTGGTGTAAAATTTTCGTCCCACGGACTTGAGTGACTGAGAGACTCTTGGTGTTTCCGAAAATTTAGCTGAGATTTTCGAGTAAGGTTGAGACTGATTTGGAGCCTCTACCTCATAAACGTCTGCGTTTCTTAGGAAAACAAACTTTATCGATCAGCAAAATGATGCTGAAGTTGTGGTCGCAAATACTGTGACGTGTAGAAGTTGTTGAGACCAAACCGACGGCCTCCACGCAGTAAAGGCCCACCTTGTTTTTTTGAATTCGATTTCTGATTTCAAAAGCAAGGAATTTTGAATTACAGAGCTTTTTTAAAATTTGCTTTGAGACAGTTCGCGATGTTTCCTGATCTGTGAATTCGAACGCGATCGGCCTCGTGAACAATTTGGTTGTGATTTCGGGGCTTGAATTTTTAGTTGTATTATTTCTTGAATTAATTAGTCAGATTTAGTCTCAAAAGTTTCCCGAAGAGCTTTCTTAGTGATCGCACAGCAATTAAGTTGAGACATTGGAGCTGTTAGGACAGCAGCTAAGATATTCTCTACCAAGATAGCCAAAGTTTGCAAATCAGCATTGTCATTACCCACAAGGATTTTTGTAACGTATTTTGGAAGTTTCCACATCAAAATCGTTTTACAACCTCTTCGGAAAAACCTCCGCCATTATACGAGGTGCGTTCAAAAAGTAAGGTGACTTTTCAATTTTTGCGGGCTACGTACATTCAAGTTTTTAATTTTTTGTTTTGTTGTGTTGGTACACAGTTTTGACTATATAGCTCGTGTTGTTTTTCTGGCAGAGGCGTAAAAGGTTAGAAGGGTTTGGTGTGCTCAGCGATTTTCTTCTTTCGAAAAAAATGGAGCAAAGAGTTTGCATTAAATTTTGTGTGAAAAATGGAATCCAGTGCTCTAAAACTCTTGAAATTTGACAGTTGCATACGGTAATACTACTCTGAGTAAGAAAAATGTGTATAAGTGGTACAAGCTGTTCCAAGAAGGCCGAGAGGATTTCGAAGACGGATTTCGCCCTGGACGTCCCATCATGTCAACAACAGATGAAAACGTTCAAGCAGTGGAAGAAATGGTGTGAAAAAATCTCCAAATTACCATCAGAGAAGTTGCTGAAGATGTTGGCATATCGGTTGGATCATGCCATGCTATCTTTTCGGACGTTTTGGGCATGAGACGTGTGTCAGCGAAATTTGTTCCAAAACTGCTTAATTTTGATCAAAAGATCCATCGCATGACCATCGCTCAGGAGATGTTGAATGAAGTCAATAATGATCCTGATTTTCTCAAAAGGGTTATAACTGGGGATGAATCGTGGGTATATGGTTATGACGTCGAAACTAAAGCCCAATCGTCTCAGTGGAAGCATCCTGAGTCTCCAAGACCAAAAAAAGCACGTCAAGTTCGGTCAAATGCGAAGGTTTTGCTCACTGTCTTCTTAGATTACCGTGGCGTAGTGCATCATGAATTCTTACGACAAGGTTGTACGGTCAATAATGAGTATTACCTTCAAGTTATGCGCCATTTGCGAGAGGCGATACGCAAAAAACGTCCGGAACTTTGGAAAAACAATTCGTGGCTTTTGCATCACGATAATGCACCTGCTCATTCATCGTTGCTTGTGAAAGATTTTCTGACCAAAAACAACACCACAGTCATGCCTCAGCCTACATATTCACCAGATTTGGCCCACAGTGACTTTTTTCTTTTCCCAAAACTGAAGAGACCCACGAAAGGACATCGATTTTCAACGATTGAGGAGATAAAAACTGCATCGCTGAAAGAACTCAAGGCTATACCATAAAATGATTATCAGAAGTGCTTCGATGATTGGAAAAAGCATTGGCACAAGTGTATTATATCTGAGGGGGATTACTTTGAAGGGGACAACATAAATATTTCCCTAACAATAGAACCTGGTCTACCGGCCGGTATCGTTGTTACCTGATAGTCAATTTTTTAACAAACTTCCAGCATTGTGGTTCATGACTGACCTGTGAATTGATTCGAGGTTACCACCATCTTGGATTGTCATACACGAGTGAACTTCCCGCTACACAGATAGAAAATCCTACGCCCAATTTACTCCCTAAGGATAACCGTTCTAACGACCTTCCAACATGGCGTTCCATTCCTGACGTGAAAGGTCATTCAAGGTCGCCGCCATCTTGGAGATCGTACTTGTGAATAATAAGCACTCAACCACAACCCCAACTTAAACAATTTTAAATGAAATCACTTTCCGTGTTTAACATTTCAAAGTTACGTCCCCACCACACTGAATCACCGCACTTAAATACACAGAAAGGCGAAACGAAAAGACATACCTTTACTTCCTCTTTGCTTTAGTGGATTGGAGCTCTACGCCCAAACTTATTTTATTGTTTTTATTTATTTGAAATATCTGGCTCCGCGACTATGCGCTCGAAAGCCTTTTATTCCAGCTCAGGTATCAAATTGCGCCCAATCGAAGCTTAAATTGCCACACTTATTTCCTTTAATGTCTTGTGGCGTCGTTTAATGAGACCAAATTAACCTTAGGTAGGCCGTACGAGGGTAGAACAGAGTGATTGTCGACGACGCCGAGTACAGAATTTGTGCCTAGGCCATAGCTAACGCACCCAGAGTGCCGACTATCCTACGCAACTAAACGTGTGAAGGCACACTTAAGATTGAGTGTTCTATAGCGGATAGCCATTTTCTCTGGTTCCCCCTCTTACTCGCATTAGAGTATTTCACATGGATCGCCAGGTTGCCTCGCCACTTGTCTCACATACGCCGCATGCGCGACGCAACACTTACTCCGGCCTAATGTCAAAATAATAGAAAAGCCATGGTCTTTGGCCATGGATTACAACTCATCCTGTGAACATTCACCTCCATGTTTAAAGATGTACCTAAACCTACTTGTAATGTAATATACTATTCGATTTGCTGAATTTTAAGAACAAAAAGAGACCATTTCATTAGATATGAGAGCATAATTTAGAAGGAAAATTTAAAAATACATTTGAATATATAAAGATTAAAGAAATTCGTTTATTACGAGGGTAGTTCAATAAGTCCTTAGAATGACCAAAAGATGGCGCGCGAATCGCTCCAAATCATCTGTTTTCAGTCAGCACCACTCCCGACTAGATAT
>NC_046657.1:80944424-80954415 GCF_010883055.1 Belonocnema kinseyi
CAAGGAGATTATGTTGAAAAATAAAAAAAAATTTACCCAAAAAAAATTGTTTTTATACTTCATTCTAAGGACTTATTGAACTACCCTCGTATCATAATTTTTAGATAAAAGTCCGATAGTTTCGGCAACATGTGGTTTATAATAAATGCTGATCTCTACTGTGATAATGCAATTTTTTTCCTGTGTATAATTGTCTCAAGACACCAATTTAAAAGTAATGATCATGTTTAATTATACTTCTATCTCATTAAATTTGGACAAAACATGAAACCAAATATTTTTAAAGCTACCTTCAGTTTGTAGATTGATGTTTGTCCATATACATGGCTAAACTTTTGATCCAAGTAAACTGTAATTTTTTAATTTTCCTTAACTACGTTCACTTTGAACACAATTATCTGAGTTTCTCGAGGTTAAATGATCAAGTACATAAACATACTGTATCAATAATCTGCTCAAATAGGCTGCTTTACGATCTATGCTTTTAAATTTTTATTAGATACATTGTTAAAATTTTGTTTCAGTCATCTGTTCCGCCTAAATTGGGAAAAATGAAGGTTTCCCATACTCGACTTGTCACCTTAGTCACGATTTTTAATTCTGTTGGTAAATATAGAATACATGAATATTTTAAATAAAATAAATTTTATTGTGAAGAATAATCTGAACATCAAAAGATTCGATTTTTACTTGCAGAATTAGGTTCACAGATGGATGAAAATCCTAAGTATCCTGGCACACCTCCGTCATTTAGCGGTTTTACTTGTCTCGGAAATTCTAGTTCTGCCGAAAATCCGTCTTTTGTTGGAGATCCTCCTTCTATCGTACATCCTTTTTCTGTCAGACATCCATCTTCTACTGTACATCCTCCTTCTCTTATACATTCTTCCTCTGTCAGACATTCTTATTCTATGAGACATCCTTCTTCTACCGCACATCCTCCTTCTATCGTACCTGCCTCTTCGGTTGGATATCGTTTTTCTATGAGACATCCTTCTTCCACCATAATCCCTTCTTCTACCATACCTCCGTCTTCGGTTGGACATCTTTTTTCTGTCAGACATCCTTCTTCCACCGCACATTCCTCTTCTGTTGAAGATCCTTCTTCTACCAAACATCCTTCTTCTGGCGCACACCATTCTTCTAAATCCTCCTTCTAGCGTACATCCCTTTTCTTTCGTACATCATTACCCTATGCTTCACTCTTTTTTGGGATATACGCACTTAGCGCTTTCGAATGGATTGTACACAAAAGTAGAGGGCACAAATAGTTTTACTCTATTACCAAAATTCGAAGAACAACCTGTTATAATATCGTTACCAGATTTTTACATCCAGGGAATATTAGATCGTAATCATAAATTCATGAAATATATGCAGTATATCATGGAACACACTGTCGATTCAAAATACTCCCAGAAGGCATTGAAGCTAAGGTAATGTACCTGCTAGAAGAGCACGAACTTTATAACTATCGGAAATTTAAAGTGACTTCAGGAAAAAGTAAGAAACAAACTCTAGTTAATCAAGTAACCAAACGATGTCATTAATTTTCGATCTCAGGTACAATTATTTGAAACCACTCTTTATGTGCACATATGTAAATTTGGGAAACTATACTGGTTGATTCTTGTAAGTGATATCTCTTTACAGAAGAAGAAAAAAATAAAACTTAAAAACGTCAAATAAAAATTTATTCAAAAAAGCCTACACTCTTTTTATTTTCACATTCTCAGTCAAATTTAGAATATTAGCATCCAGGTTCCTTTTAAGCCCCAAAATCTAACTGAGATTGACTTCTACCTTCGTAAAGACATTTTAGAGGAGTGCGAACTCTGAAGCATGAATTGTTTAGCTTATGGCACGGACAGAACTTTGGCTAATTCATCCGGAGACGCACTGAACAAGTCAAAGCTGCTAACAATCTAGCAGCACATTCTTGAAAAAATAGTGGTATTACCTAAGGCAACAAGGAGAGTACAGAAGGTGAAGAGGTGGGTATGGGGGAATCGACCATTTCTCGCTAATCCATCGAGCCTCTTAAACAATCTCTCTGTTTCTCTAAACAATCCACCTAAGGCCGACGATGAAAAGATATATTTGCTACGCTAAAGCAAAAAATGGTATCAAGAACTTCGGGTTGAAGAAACATAATTTTACACATTGACGTCTGACCCACATCTCCTTCTCATATTTAAAGTCGAGCATGCTTATTCCACTATGATTGATGAAGTAGCAGGCTGCTGAGGAAACCTGCTAATTGATAGTTGTATCTGCATTGACGCTGAAGTCCACCAACGCTAGGTATTAATAGCTCGGATTGACTACCGGAATCGTTTTAATTTAGTCTCTTATAGATTTACTAGCTGTCCGTTTGAAAGCCTGAGTGATCATCCATATAAACGGAAAAAAAAATCAGCTGCATTTACAGTGACCTAACATAGAAAAATATGTTACTCTCTGAGAAACCTTAAACAAAAGAAAACGTTTTAAAAACTACTGCACCCACGTCGATATGAAACAGAAACAATATCTGCAGCTCCCACAGTGATCAGAAACAAATAAACAAAATTTTAAAGTGCTAGTCCGTCGAAGACCTGAAACAGAAGTAGAAAGTCTTTTACTCTTTTGATGACCTGAAACCAATTGTGATGTTGAGAGGGGTGGGGACTCCTGCTTCTGCGATACTAATGATGATGAAGAGGTTGAACTTGCAAAAATATTTTATGGGGCACCCCGTATTAAAAATACCGAATTAGTTTTTCCATAAAAAGAGATTTAACTGTAAATAAAATTTAATAACACATCTCATTTTGATCATGGTCTAGAACTTCATTCATAATGGTATCTGAATTCTCGTTGTGTAAAATGCTAAGATCTACGTTGGTCGTCTGCTGCAGCTCCTCCTACATGGCAATTAGCTTCTTCCACTATTGCTGTTTATAAGCCATCCACTCTTTTTAACTACAAATGATACGTAGCTCCATGCTACGCCGCATTATATTTTATATATTGTTCCCTACCATACTAATATCTCTGCGATTCCCGACTCTGCACGCGGAAAGAATGCGCACAATGCACGCAATTATGAACTCGATATTGCGCCACAAATTACTAGGATTCTGCTACAACACAAACAGAGATCTTGACAGCTCTACTGCAGAGAGCTCCAAGTTCTGTTCACTCCATATATAGTTCCAAATGGATAGGGAATCAATTTATTTTAGATTTGTATACGGAATCGACATAACTTAGAATTGTCTCCATTGGAGCCTTCGATATGTCCTTCGGTCGGTAACGTAGATAAAAACATATCGAATGAGGTTTTAATAATTTCATAATTAATCTTAACAATTGTAGGCTAAAATTTTTTTTAACTATGCTTTTTCAATTGAATATAATTAAATAAATTTTTCTATTCGAAAAGTGGAATACATCATAATTTTCAAATGGAACTTAAAGATTCATAATTGGTTATAGTTAGGTTTAGTTTAGTAGGTAATGCATTCATGCAAAAAAGCTTAGTTTCTAATGTTACAAAACTTCCGAGAAATATGCATTTAAACGGAATTCTTCAATTTTAAATCAGAAGGGAAAATTAATATGTCTCTAAATGATATAGAAATCACAGTCCAGATATTAATATACGTATAAATTGATAAAGCGGCCTAGATCCGTTTTACTAGGCGTGGTGATAAAAACCAGTCAGATTTATAATAAATTATACCCAAGCGGACCGAGTGAACAGAGTACCTACAGAGTAGCCCTTCAGTATCCCCTGCCGATGAAAAAGCATTGGTGAACGGCACTGGGCCGTCAGTACCGCTTCCGTGGCTGTCTGTGCTGATTTTCAGCACCTAAACGGCGCTGAGAAATGATGGGACGTTCACATAATTTTCCTATTGTATTCGTCACGTACTGGGTGGGCAGAGTTATTAACAGTACTTAACCACAACTAAAGCGACTCCCTTTTTAGAATTTTCTTTAAATTATTATCACTTTTGTTTAATTTATGAATTTTCTCATTATACATATTTATAATTATAACTTATATACTAATATAATACTTTAAAATTGAATTCCAAAATGGTGTGTGTGTTGGCGTATCTTATTCCATTTACGAAATACGTTATATTCATTCCAATTTTAAACATCAAAAAGAAAAATTGAGATATATGAAATAATCGAAAACGCGATTCTGAATTTCTAACCTTCCCGTAAATAATTTCAAAATTTTACAAATTTTTGAATTTTAATACCTTTTAGCTAGTCTACTTAGTAGCCTAGTCGCATTGGCAAAGGCACACCGATTTTCACTAAAACTATGGTATAAACTACTAACACACCTTTTCAAAGAGCTCACAGGCCAGATTTATTGGGTGAAAATAGCATTTAAAAAATTTAAATGGACACTTGAAGGGGAATTCAGATATAGAAAACTAGCGGTACAGGTAGTGCTGAACAAACATCACTGAATCAGCACTGACCAGTGCCGTTTCATTGCTTTTACAGTGCGTTTTCATTGGCCGGGTCATGCAACAAAAACTAAAAAAATATAGCGAGCTCAACTTTTAAATTGGGAAAATTCCGATTCTACGTTGAAATCTTAATTAGAAGGTTACGAAGTAATCAAAATATTTGTTGTTTATAACGGTAAAGAGTTAAACAAAATATAAAACGTATAACTCTTGTTGACTGCTACACTATAAACACATCATCTATAAGTAGGAGTCCTTTCTATGGGAATTTTAATACAGAATCTGAATTGCACCAATTTAAAAGTTGATTTTGCTGTTTTTTGAATTTTTGTTGCATAATTCGTAAGGGATACTATGTACACACTATGAGGCTACACTGTAAAGTATCCTTTCCATTCACTCGGTTCGCTAGGGAAACTCTATTGTTACGTCATACATTACAGTATTACGATTAATGAATTTATGTGGTCTCAATGACGTTTGAACAGAGCCGAGTAAAATTGTTGATAACGACCGCGAACAACCAGGATGAGCATGGCATGTAATTGCGGCGTTTAGCCAGTGGTTCGAGCGTTCAATAATGCCATTAGATGATAGGTGATAAGCCGTTTTTCGGATTCTTTGGCCATTAGTGAGTTGAAGTAATGCCATAAAAAGCTGCGATTCGAACTGGCACTTCTGATCAGTTTTCAAAGTTTCGGGAGCTCTGTAGCAAGAAATCCAATGGTCTACAAAAGATCGACCCATTATGAGGGCTTTGACATCTTTAAGAGGCATCGCTTCGGTCCTTAGTACCTGGGAGGTCTTCTATTTAAGTCGTAAATTGAAATATAAATGTCAATTGTTTTGGTTGGCTAGGCAAAGCTTTTTCTGAATGTTATACGAATACATATATCAACGGGTTATGCAGGTAGTCATTTCCTGGAAAAGAAGGCTAATGGTTTCCAAGAATTGCAAGGCTTGTGCTCGAGAGAGTCTCCCATGCCAGTGTCCGATGCCTCGCACAATATCATCGTCCGATGCTTGGTGTTGTTAAACTCTTCTTTATCTTCCTGCGTTCCGGTTATTTCTTCCTTGACACTCTTACGTTATTCGCCAAGATATCAATGCAAGGAAAACTGAGCGCCAGTAGCATGGTGCAGGTTACGTCGGTAGAAGATTTATAAGCCAAGGAATTTGTGAAGTTCCACAACTGTGCGTTTTTTTCAGAACTCTGTAATGCCTCGCACAATTTAAGAAGTCGCTTTAAGACCGTCTTGAATGATCAGGTGTCCTAGAAACTCTAGTCCTAACTTACTGAATTGGCACTTGCTAAAATTGAGATGGAGAGATAAATCTATGAGACATTGTTCACAATGTTCCTGGTGACTCGAAATCATAGATGTGCAAAACTGGGTATTTATCCGGAACTGGCACGGCATTAAGTCGACAAAAATCACCGCAAATTCTCCAATCCACATATTTTTTCGTAACATATGTATGAGTGATGTGCAAGAACTGCTGTATCGTTGAAAAATACCGTTATGTAACATTATCGTAAATTTTCGTTTTGCAAATGCCAACTTGCCTCAAGGCAAATGTCTGTCACACGCGGATATGAGAGGATCTATAATAAGGATGCGGTGGTGAACTTTCCATACCAAAGCCTTGGGTGACTGAGAGACTCTTGGTGTTTCCCAAAATTCAGCTGAGATTTTCGAGTAAGGTTGAGACCGATCTGGAGCCTTTATCTCAAACACGTCTGCGCTTCTTAGGAAAACAACCTGTATCGATCAAAAAAACGATGCTGAAGTTGCGGTCGCAAATACGGTGACGTTTAGAAGTTGTTTGGCCTAAACCTATGGCTTCCACGCGGAAAAGGCTCATCTAGTTTTTCGAATTCGATTTCTGGTCCCAAAACCAAGGAATTTTGCATTACAGAGCTTCGTCACCAATAAGGTTGTGATTTCGGGGGTTGACTTTTTAGTTTGATTATTTCGTGAATTAATTATTGAACTTTAGTCTCCAAAGTTTCCCGAGGAGCTTTCTTAGTGATTGCACAGGAATTGAGTTGAGACATTGGAGGTGTTGGGACAGCAGCTATGATATTGTCTGAAAAAGAAGCTGAAGTTTGCAAATCAAGATTGTCACTATCCAGAAGGATTTCTGTAACGTGTTTTAAGAGGTTGTCCATAAAAATTGTTTCATGACCTCGTCGGAAAAACACTTTCGTTATAACTGCACAATAATTTTGAGAGAACGGAAGGTTTGCCTTCGAGTTCGAAAGATACTTTGTCCTTAAGAATCCGACGAAGACGAGTATCAGCAGATTTGGCGAATCCAGGCATGATTCGGTTTTTAATCTGTATGTAAATTTACGCGGGAGCCGGCTCAACCGTAAGGATATCTTTCGCATGCATAATGAGATCACCGTCGATATTTGTGATTAAGCAATCAGCCGTTGTCAGTAATTTGTGCGCGTTGAATACATATCTTTTTCTTGTTTTAACCATAAAGACGGGTCACTACGAAAGAACGGTAACATTTTAGGAGCCCGGAAGGAATCCATACGTTCACCTTCATTTTAGTTGAATTGTTCAAGATCCCTAAGGAGTTCTTAACCCAGACTTTCCTCATCGGACGCTGGTAAAGCCACATTCTTCTGATCCGCGTTTAATCAAATGAATAAGTAAATCGCTACAGATTCAACTGCACAAACCAATAATGAAAAAATCATGAACACTGAACTAAGTAAATTTGGACATAAATTTCCGAAAACCGCATGTCAAGAAATTTCACCTAAACAAGATATTTTCTTCTCAGGTAATGTTTCCATAATAAAGGACAGTACACGATAAACTATCTTCAATCTATCAGATTCAAGAAATTCTTATAATCGAGGAAAAAGTACGCAACTCGCAAAAAAATCGTTACATTTTTGTACGCTACACTTTCACAAAATCCGATAACAGACAGTTTATGATCCCACTTAACTGGAGGTAAATACAGAAAATAACTTGAGCAAGTCTTTCAGAGCTATGAAAACTACAGGAGTTAAAGTTCTCAAAAGAAGCTGCACCATATCAAGCTTTTGTTTCAATACATCCCATCTACCGGTAAGAAAATGGCAGCACTAGAGGCGAAAAAAGAAATTAATTTTCTAATTTCAATCCAAGCAGATTTTCTGAAAAGAAATGCCCATTTGCAATATATAATTGGTATGTTGTTGGACTGAGCCTCGCAGTGTTAGCCATCACAATATATCTGTCAGATAGTGGTCAGAAAGGCTTGAAACTTAACCTACGTAAATCTAACTCAAGACCACGTTTTGAAGCAATCACGTCGGGGTTACCAATTTGTAGGAATCACAGTCCATATATTTATACACAAGTCGACAAAGCGACCTGAATCGCCTATTGTTTCATACCGTAAATTGACATAATTATAAAATAAAATTTTGTGGAAGGTTTACGTGAACTATATTTTACATAGAATAAAAGGTATAATATAACGTACTTTAGACCAGATAAAAAGACCTCGATTATGTTAAAAACATCATTTATCTTCAATGATATCGAAGTTTCGAGACTCAAATGTTTTCCTCAGCGGGAAAGATGAACCCAAAGTAAAAAACGGCCTTAAAAATAAAAAATTGGAGAAGCCAGTATGTCGATGTTGAAAGAAATCATGCTCTTAAAAATACTCATCTCGAGTTAATTGTGTAATTTTTAATATTATAAATTGGGCTTTGTTAAAGATAGTAAAGTCTATAAATATAAATACAATGGCGCACACATTAAATATTGTTTAACGAAAAAAGTTTAATTTGAATTTGAAAAACGAGGCAGAACGAGCGTTCCGATCCATATTGAGTGGGACTGTTAACGATGTTAACTCGATGTAAGTGTCAAATCCTTTAATATTTCAGTGACTATTTGTTTTTTAACTACAATGAAGCTCGAATTTAAGAAATTCGGGCTTACTGCCTTCCGCGAATTGATGCCCTCGGAATTTTGCAGATGAGAACGTATGTTGCGTAATATTATGCATTCCAATTATAAATGGTTAAGACGGCCCTGGATGCTTGAGTTTGGAATATCTGGATTTACGATCAAGGTGACTGGAAATCACACCCGAAACCGGGCTTCATAGAAAATATAGCTTTTTGGTAAAATGTGTACTATAAAAATTAATTATGACTAAGATTTGAAATAATAACAGATTTGAACAGATTTAAATGTTTTTTTAGCTATACCTGTTTGAGGTTCGCTAAGAAGGAATGACTCAAGATGATAAGAAAGAACTGAAGATAAAATCACAGACACCTTTTCACAAATAAGTAATGTAATAGGCATCGTCAAAACCGGTTTTCAAAACGAAACTATTCAAAATAAACCGCTGATTCCCCGAACATGTTTTCTCACCTAATTCAAAAAATTGATCAGTGAAAAATCGAAATATAAAAACCAAGGGAGAACAGGATAAGGAGTTACAATTCACTGAAGAGTCTCTAGAGATAAAAAAAGTTTTTAGTCTCTCTGAAAAAAACTCTGCTCGCTAGGCGGGCACAATCTCATCGCGCGGCTCAATTCTATTGCGAGTTTTAGCTTGCCTAGGGCGCACGACTGTTGGTTCTCGCGCTTCGCGCTCGATGCTGTATTTGTTTCACACTTTGCGCTTGATTATGCATTTACCTCGCGCTATGCGCTCAGTTTTTATATTTGTAAACATTCTTGCGCGAACCTTTTAGAACTAAGATTCACCACATCAACTAACGTAACTTTGTGGTTGTGAATTCTCTTTTGTTAAAATAGCTTAGCTCGAGAGTTTGAGCGTACCTGCGGCGCGAGACTAATGTCTCTCGCACTCTGCGCTTGATCTTTGCATTTATCTCGCATTATTATACTGACCTTTTAAAATCAAAGGTCAACGGATCGACAAATGTAATGTTTTGCGTGTGAACTCACCTTTGTTAAAGCTCTTTCGGCTTTAACGAACACATTCTCATCACGTATCTTGCGCTTAGCACTCGGTTTTGTCTAAAATGTCAAGTTTTCTATATTATACTTAACACTTTTTTATCAAATATAATAAAATTTGTGATTTTGCCAAAGCGAAATCCAATCTGATAAATTTTTCGAAAGTTATCGTGCCACCAGAATACAGACTACAGGCAGAAAGACAAACACCTTGGTAAAAATAGTTTTTTCTGACTCAACGTGTCTCTAAACGTGGAGATTTGATAAAAATTGGCAAAGTAAAAATTTACATAAAACCAATGCCTTTTCATCAGAATGAAAATTTAAAAATCATAGAAAAATCATGGCCTTTGGCTCTGGTATTACAACATATCCTGCGAACATTGACCTCCCTTTGTAAAGACGTACCTAACCCTACTTGTAATGTAACATACTATAAAATTAGCTGAATTAAAAAAATTACGAGGGTAGTTCAATAAGTCCTTAGAATGACCAACAGATGGCGCGCGAATCGCTCCAAATCATCTGTTTTCAGTCAGCACCACTCCCGACTAG
>NC_046657.1:80954515-80968500 GCF_010883055.1 Belonocnema kinseyi
TTTTTTCGACATTTTCTGGTGTAGTGACCTCTTTTGGGCGCCCAGATCGTTCAGCATAAACTGTGCTCGTACGGCCACAACGAAACTCGGTAAACCACTTATTAATCGTTCCAATCGACGGTGCAGAGTCCGGGTAATATTTATCCAGCTTGGCCTTGATCTTGGATATTGTTTTCTTGCGAAGATAGTAGTGTTTGATCAAAACTCGAAACTCAGATTTTTCCATATTTAAAAAAACTTGTAAATGCGTAAACATAAATGGCTGAAGTTTTGACAGACGTCATTTGAAGGATCAAGCTCGACGAAAATGGTTCACATTAGTGAATACTAATGCCATATATTAGAATTTTCAGGTACTTATCAGACTGCCTAGTAAAATTTCTCTTCTTGTTTTTTGTCCTAAAGAAAACGTGCCAAGTTGATCGCAATATTTTGATTTAAACGTCGAGTTGATTGAGGATTAAGAATTGCTCAGGGATGTACTCAACGTATAGTCAACTTTTACATTGATCAAACCCTGATAATAATTTATGAAAATAAAGCTGTAATTATTATTCAAACTTAATGATCGAAAGCTGATTTAATTAATGGAAAAATTCGTGTACAATTATATTTTATTGGTTTTTATTTTGTTATTATTAAAAAATAATATTATTATTTTCGTTTAAATAAATATTATATAAAACCATTTTCATTTTAATACAAACCAGTAAAATAAAGTTGTGAAGAATCTTTCAAAAAATAAAATGATCACTTATATATTAAAATTGAATTAGAATCTACATTTTTCTCAAGTAAGAACAGTAAATGTTAATTGTTTGTAGGGTTTCTACATAACTTCAGATAAAAAATGTCTCTGGAATTTACTGTGAAGTTCAGCTTATATTTTAAAATCAACTATAACTCACAAGCAGACCATTTTTCTTAATTTTATAAATAATTTAAGCAATTAGATTAGTTTAAAGTTGAGTATACGAAGCGAACATCGGTTGTATGCTGTATTTCATTTTTTTGCTTCTGAGGTCACATGTTTTTCTTCATAAATAAAAATTTGTTCTTATCATCCATACATTTTCTTCATTTTAATATTCTTTTCCAGATATAGGCATCCAAAATTCCCGGAGGTTTAACTAGCGCATGCGCAATGAAAGAGTCCTCTGCCATTTTACATTGACAGTTGAATTTTACCAGAGGAACGTAAAATCACACTGTCTGAAAGTGACGTCACGAGAATTTTCCTTCCTGCGTGTGATTTTAAAGTATCAACGTTAATTTTCAACCATTGTAATAAAATTACCACGTTAATCACTGGTATTTTTATGTCCACTGATTAATACGGTAATTTTCAACCACTTTTTTTTACAGTGAACTCACGAATGGCCGAAGAATCCGCACAACGGCCTATTACCCATCATCTGATGGCATTCTTGAGCGCTCGAACCGCTGCCTAAAAACCGCATCCACGTGTCATGGTAATCCTGATTATTGAAGGTCGTTATCAACAACTTTACTCAGCTCTAGTCAAACGTAATTGAGATCACATGAATTCATTAATCGTAATACTGTAATGTATGACGTAAAAATAAAGTTCCCCTAGCGGACCGAGTGAACGGAAGCATACTCTACAGAATTTCCTCATAGTGTGCACATAGTATCCCTTACGTATCATGGAACAAAAACTTAAAAAAGAGCAAGATCAACACGTTAAAAAAATTGAGCTGTGACAGGGATATTATTCCTTATTATAGCCAAACATTTAGCTGAAAATGAACAAAGGAATTTAGAAAGATCCCTGGATCAGCGAAAATGAATATGCTTGACCATTTTCCATATACCAGGGATATCGTATAATCAAACCCCTAATAAGTATAGCTATAATAGGGATATTAAGAATAGGTGTCTGAAGCAATTATCGGAAGAGCGCCGGTGCATTATGGGAGCAGCGAAATAAAGTGGCGATGGTCTAATAGGGAGCAGTGAAAGTTGAGATTTACTTTGGACAATTAAACGCTTTTTACCACTTAAAATGTGCGCGATTGTTAATATTAAATTGAGTTTATGATGCAGTAATATGTGATGGTCTGAATGAAAAGTAACTTTATTTTGATGTTGTCCTGACACAGGTTCGTAGACCTGGTCAGATAGTTTATTAATTGAAACACAAGTTGCAGCCGTAGCAGTCAAACAAGGGATGAATCTGTCTCCCAGGCCCTGCAGGGTCGGTCCCTGGAATCCAGAGTACAGGCGATATGCCTCATCTTAGAAAGGGAGGGAGTGCTATCTCTTCTGAGCCTACGATACTATTCTATTTTAGGAAAAAGCGTTGGTAAAGCTAGAATATTCTTTCTCATACGTTCCCGCTTTACACCTTGCCTGTTAGAGTGAATTTCTCCTGAAGTTCTTCGTAGCGATACAGATTATTTCCTTCTAAATTTAATCGGTTTATTATCTAGTTTACTTTCTAAGTCCATTGTAAGCGCACTTGCTGGTACATATGTTACTACATGTGGTGTCGTTTCATTGCTTATCTTATTGGTGGTGCAAGAAAAATTTATGCAAAGATTCGGAATAGATTTTCGTAATAATTCGCAGACTCCGCACGTATAAAATGCAAAAAGTGTGATGAGAATCAACGAAGTATAGCGTAAGTAAGACAGAATGTTTGTCGCCTTTTCTTTCCAAGAATGAAATCGTCTAATACTCTGTATTCTGTTCAAAACATTTTCTATCTCATCTAAAGATTTTCCAGCTAATTTTAATTCCTGGTCATTTATTTGTCCCTTTGAGGGCAGGAATTCATTTCTTACTAGATTCAAATCGGATTCTAAGAAAGGAATTGTTACATTTTTGCGATATGAAAAGTTTTGCGTTTTTAATTTAGTTTTGCTCAATTTTACAAAAGTGTACTCTGTATGTAGAATACAGTTATCCAGGGCTCTAATCAAGGTTACGCCTGTTATTGACTTTTCAAAGTTGGAATTGTCACAGTTTATTTGTACGATCTCTATCTTGTTAGGAATCATAATTACCCCTTGCTCATTTTGTAAAATTTAAAATACCGTTTGATCAATAATGATTACATTAACCTGACACATTTTGTTGTTTATGATTCTAACGCTGTTTTTAATCAATTGTATTTCGCATGATTTCGTTTCTGCTAAGAGATAGCTAGGGTTCTTTCTTTTACAAATCCTAATAGTTCCTAGAAATTTACAGTAGCTAAGATCGCTTTCTGACGTGGGGATGTAAAGAGTTCTTTGATCGTTGATCATTACACAATTTTCATTGGGTATTACTGCGACAAAATTGTCCCCCTTTCGTACTGGTATCGGAATTGAGTGATGTATTTTGTAGCTTTCCTTTTCCATTATTGGAATTTAAATTGAATAAACGAATTTACTATTTATCAACAAAACAGTCATCTCAGCAATATCAATTAAATATTGGTAATTTTCCTCTACTAACTGAATACTATTTCTTTTCATTGCTTTCATCCTCAAACTGCTTCTTCTATGAGTGTGCTCGGAGGTAAGATTTGAGGATGTATAATTCCGTGTTTTCCGTCATTTATTGCATTAATTAATAACGATATGTCTTTGCTTAATTCCGATATAACAATTGACATGATTGTTATCTGATTAGCTATTATTATATTTTCGATGTTCTCGTTCGTCTTATTGGCTATCTTGTTATAAGCGTACAGAATGCTTTTACTTTTCGCAAACATGGAATCTACATCGTGTTCGGCTGAGTTTAAAATAGTCCTAATTACCTTATTCTGATTTTGGAGTGACATTTTTAGAATTTTGTTTTCGGAATATAGTTCGTCAAGCTCGTGGTTGATATAATCTAAATCGCTTTCGCATAATGTTCCAAAAAGGGTCTTGGAGATGCTTCCCATGAAATTAAAAATTCTCCTTTTGTACCGGTTCTTTCCTAATAACTGATTTAGTAACAATCTTCAAGTATTTAGCCGCTCAATTCTAGATTTTAAGGTTTGTAATTCAAATTGTTCCAAGCATACATTACATCGTTCTGAGACGGATTTATACAAATGATTTATTTGTTCGTATCTTTGGTCAATGGTGTGTGTATCGACGGATGAAATGAGTCGGTAAGTAGTATGAAAGATTTTTGCTGAGCCGAGGTCTTCAATGAAGATCGTGGAGCCATCGAGTGACGTCAAAGTAACGTTAGCGGATGAGATGGGGCCTTTTTAATCTTTCTTGTGTTTTTTGAATAGCAGCTCTTCCCTTTTCCAGAATGTCATTTCGAATGGCGTGAGTCCTGTGCTCTCGTGAACTGCTGTATTGAATGCTAAGCATATCAGGTTAAAGTTTTGATCCCATTCTGTCTCGTTATCGGCCATGTAAGTCTTTAACAAATCTTTAATTGTTCCGTGAGTTCTCTCCAGTGTTCCATTACTTTGTGGATGGAAAGCGGTTGTTTTGACGTGATTAATTCTTAAGAGGTTTTCAAATTTATTGACCAATTCCGATACAAAGTTAGCGCCTTCATCAGTTAAGATGTGCTTTGGAGAGGGAAAGATGTATATGTATCGATCTAGCAGTTTGGTTAGTATGCTCTCGCTCGTTGTTTCGCTTATTGCAACAAGGATTATATATTTCGTCATCACATCCTGAATAGACAAGATGTATTTGTTCCCACACGTTGTTTCCGGTAATGGACCAACTATGTCCATTCCGATCTTGTCATTTGGTTGAGTTGGCATTTCTGGGATGACTGCTTCGACTTTGGGACGAATCCGAGTCCGTTTTTCGCGTTGGCATACTTGACATCTTTTAACAAAGTCAATTGCGTCTTTCTCTATATTTTCCCATGATGTTTGTTGGCGTACCCTCCTGATAGTTTTGTTTTCGCCGAAGTGACTTGTAGCCACATCCCATGTGCTTCCCTCAATTGATCTGGTCAATCAATCTGGTGGTCTGTTTGTATCACGAATTCGCGTCCGAGAAGATATTGACGGAGGCGCTTAACTGCCCAGAGGATTGCTAGAAGTTCTTTTTCGGTAGTGGTGAAGTTTCGCTGAGGATCATTTAGTGTTCTTGAGATGTAGAAAACTGGATGTCCCTGCTGAGATAGAATTGCCCTCAGCCCCACGTTGCTTGCATCTGTAGTCAACGTGAATGTGTCCTTAAAGTCTGGATACCTTAGAACCGGTGCTGGGCAAAGAGCATCTTTCAATGACTTAAAACTTGTTTCGCAAGTCGATGTCCAGTTGAAGGGTTGATTTTTCTTTGTCAATTCAGTTAGTAGTTTAGCTATTGTAGAAAAGTTTCTTATAAATTTTCGGTAGTACCCGGCTAAGCTTAAGAAGGACATGACTTCTTTTTGTTTCTCGGGTCTTTCAAAATTTTGAACAGCTGATAATTTATAAGGGTTTGGCCTCACTCCATTTTCTGTGATCACATGCCCTAGGTATTCTAGTTCTGGCCAAAGAAATTCACATTTATCCGGTTGAAGTTTATGTCCGGTAGCCCGTAAGCGTTCAAATAGGATAACCAGATTTTCATTGTGTACTTGAAGTGTACTTCCAAAGATAACAATGTCGTCTAGGTAAGCAAAGCATATTTTTCCGATTAGTCCTCTTAATGCTGTATCCATCATTCTTTGGAATGTTGCCGGCGAATTCTTGAGTCCCATCGGTAGGCGATTGTAGTGAAAATGTCCCTCATTTGTAGAGAACCCAGAGTATTTTTTTGAGTCCTCATGCATAGGAATTTGGTGAAATCCTGAGCTCAAATCGAAAGCTGAAAAGAATTTTGCTTTTCCGAGTTGGTCCAAGATTTCGTCGATCATCGGAAGTGGGTAGGTATCTTGATCAGTTTTCTCGTTCAACTTCCTGAAGTCAATGACAATCCTCCACTTCTGTTATCCAGATGCATCGCGTTTTTTCGGGACTACCCAGAGTGGTGAGTTGAACGGTGAGTCCGAAGCTTCTATTATCTTTTTAGTTACCATTTCTTTCACTTGATTAGAAATCTCTTCCTTGTGACATTCTGGATGCCGAGGTTGACGTATATTAATGTTATCTTCATCCTTAAAAACTATTTTGTGTGACGCTAGGCTGGTGCATGGTAATGGATCTCCTTGTAGTGTGAAAATGTCGTGATATGAGATAGCTATCTTCTGTATATGGGCTCTGTGAACATTTTCGATATGTTCGAGCCTCAAATTTTTATTCAGTAATTTTAATCTAGCATTTAATTCATTCTGCGTGATGCAGGTTATGCGCTCCTCTCGTGCCGGGATAAGATTGATATATTTATAGTTTATCTCTTCGTCGCTCAGTGTCAAGTCCATTTCTGTTTCGTTACTGACAGGAATTTGAACTTTTGAGTCAACAATCCGGTAAATGGAATTTGGAATGTAGGGATTGTCTTCTATGATAATGTGCCCTTGCTTCTTGCTTGTTTCCACGGATATCATTTTTATGGTGTTCTTTGGGATTAGGATTCCGTCACACTCCAAAGGGTATATCTTATCGTCAAGTTGGAGGGATTTATTGGACAATTTAAACTGATAGGAGTGCAGGAATGGTGTTCCGATGATGCCTTCCTCGGATATTGGAAACTTTTCTGGCACGATTACAAAGAGATGTTCTTTCCCTTGAAACTTAAATTTCGTGACTTCTTTTGTCCTGTGCTTGTCATTTCGCATTGAAAACTCTTTTTTCATGGTAATCCTCTGGTGTTTTTTATTAAGACAATTTTCTTTTATTAAATTGATCGATGCACCGCTATCGACTAATAATTTTACCTTCCTCTGTTTCTTCTTGGGTATAGTTCACACGATTCGGAGGTCGAGTTCCCGAGGCTTTTGTGTGAAAATTTCTTTCTTTAGAGAAACATTGATTTTCGGTATGCCCGGGTATTTTGCAGTGACTGCAAAATAACTGGAATCTTTGCTGCAAAGGTATGCTGTGATTTGTATTATAACAGTTCATGCATTCTTTGGTTAAACTTTGTGTTGAAATTCTGCGTGGTTTCTCCCGCTCCTTGCATTATTTGTGAATGTTTCGTGCGATGTGTTTCCAGCGATCCTGTTGTACTGTTTCTCTGCAATGATCCAGTCCAATAAAACTCCTGGATTTGTGCACTGTCTTTCAATTCTCTTCACAAGAGCGATGAAGGGTTCAACTCCCATATCGTCTTGTCCATTAAATTTTGTAATTAATTTAATCGTGTCCCTTGGAGGGATAGTTTCGTTTAATGCTGTTCTACTTTCAATTCTATCATTTAACCGCTGTGAAAGCCTGTCTCTTGTGAGGATATCTTCATTTTGAATTGTTGCTCTTTCCTGTAACAACCTTTGTCGTTCTACTAACGCGTCATCATTGGCTGTTTAAGAATCTGCATCGTTCTCCCTCTCACTTTCATCCGACGTAACCAAATCCAAATTCTTTGCAATGGAACGTATTTCTTCCTTATATTGCAAGTTCCATATTAGTCATCCGGTCTGATAATTTTTGTAACATTTGAAATATTTCTGCGTTTGTTGTTGAAAGTTGTGATTCGGGATTATTTGTTATTCTTGAAGTAGTTGGAATTTGATTTTCTCGAGAATTCTTGGTCTCTGCAGGTGTGGTTTTCTTAATTTTGTCCACCATGGTTTCTTTCTTTTATTGAGTGCGTATAAGTGTGTACCTAAATTATTTACTTCCCTACCAATGTTAACGGGTGTCGGGTGTTATGTCGCGTCACGTTATTCAAACTCTATATCATTCGGTACATGAATTTACTCGCGTACGCGTATAGTCCGTGGCGACGTCAGCCGTCCAGCCAGTGACTATTTACTAATTTAAATTCACTATTTGAAAACGAAAGTGCTACAACCTTGGCCAAGTATTGTGAATCAATCGATGAACGTTTATTAACGAAAGGTCTAGTCTCGCGTAGTCGACTAGCCTTACGTGGGCGTGGAGAGTCGTGACAGAACACTCCTTTTATTTTATCCATAGACAAAATATATTTCCTCTTCTTTTTACTCACTTGAGATCTCCAGGGAAGACAGTTGGTGGCTGCTGCTGTAGATCTTCTCATTCTGGTCAGCCGTGGGTTCCCGAGTCCGTGAATTCTGCAATTCCAGGTGCCAACTTGGTTGGGTGACGTCTCGCCTTTTAGTCTTGTATTGTTTGCAAGACAAGGAATCACTACTGTGAGCGTATTTATTTCAGCTCAGTATGTGTTTTCCTGATTCTTAAATTCCGTAGAATAGTTCTTATTGATACTTTATAAGAATGACGTATCAATCAAAAGTATTCTGGCATGGATCGACAATTTATGTGACGGTCTGAATGAAAAGTCAATTTATTTTAATGTTGTCCTGACACAAATTCGTAGACCTGGTCAGATAGTTTATTAAATGAAACACAAGTTGCAGCCGTAGCAGTCAAACAAGGAATGAATCTGTCTCCCAGGCCCTGCAGGGTCGGTCCCTGGAATCCCGAGTACAGGCGATATCCCTTATCTTAGAAAGGGAGGGAGTGCTATCTCTTCTGAGCCTACGATACTATTCTATTTCAGGAAAAAGCTTTGGTAAAGCTAGAATATTCTTTCTCATACGTTCCCGCTTTATGAATAATAATTTACATTTGTTTCGATTGTAGGCAATAACTATATTGAAATATCAAGAAACGCGATAAAAAAAACAAACTTGACCTCCAAATGCATTACACGGATTTCAGAGAAATTCATTTTCGCGATACAAGACGGAAAATTGGCTATTGTAAGTTAATTTATTTCTATAACAATTAAATTTTTTTCTAATCTGAAGATAATACAATTATACATAAATTGGTGAAATTCATATCCTACTTAAAAATCCCCATTGGAGGGACTACTACTTACAGATAATGTGTTTGAAATGTAGTAGTCAACAGGCGTTATACGTATTATATTTGCTTAAACTCTTTACCGGTATAAACAACAAATAATTATAATATAACATATATCGTAAATGGAATGAGATATGCCAAAGGGGCCTTCCATAAACCACGTGGTTTATTTAGGGGGGGGGTGACGAAATCCCAAGCTGGTCCACATGGGGGGGGGGGGTTACGAGTCCGAGCCACGTGGTTTTATATTAAAGTGTAAACCGAATTTAGTCGAATGACGTTTCTCTTCACTCACGCGTGCCTTTTTCCCAAGTCTTTTTGTTTGTTTACATTAGTTAACGTGTCAAGGCAAGAAAATTCTGGCCGCAATCACGTGCGTGGTCGCTACAACTCATAACTATAGAGATACTCTGTTCACTTGGTCCGCTAATGTCTAATTTGTTATAAATCTGACTGGTTTTTATCACCACACCCAGTAAAGTGGATTTAGACCGCTTTCTCAGCCTATACGTATATAAATATATGGACTGTGATTTCTACATCATTCAGAGGCATATTAATCTTCCTTTCTGATTTAAAATTAAAAAAATCCGTTTAAATGCAGATCCCTCGGAAGATTTGTAACATTGGAAACTAAGTTTTTTTGCATGAATGCATTGAAAATGCATAGTCAAAAAAATTTTAGCCTACAATTGTTAAGTCTAGAATTATTAAACTTAAATTGATGATAACGCGATGCCGATCTCCTGAAGTTATTAAAAATGTACTAAATAATGTGCCGAAAAAATAGTTGTATTATAAATGTAATTCAATAGACGTTATTTTAAATGATCATGTGCGCGCACCTTGAGATGGCAACAAATAAAGAGCGGCTTGTTGTACCCGCGACGGGGTTTTTCAACCTAAGTAGCTTGTCCTGGGTTCAAAAGTTTGGGAACCTATTCAACTATATGCCCCTAAACGTAACTCTATACCGGCAAAGTGGACCGTTTGATAACAACATAAAACTATCATTACGTTAATAGCGATTTAAAATACTGTTCTCTCGAAATGAAAATTCTTAGCGTCACTTGATTGCTTGAGTAACTGTAGTCTGTCTATTGCGTTCTCAACATTATTTTAAATTGTTGAAAGTGATAAGGTTCGCGCTCTTCCAGTAGGAAGTCACTGAAATTTTGTATCAATAATAAATAAATAATATACTCAGCATGAAAATTTATCTCAAAATAGGCCCTTCGAGATGTGCGTGTGCACGTAAATTGAAATATAAGGTGGAAATAAATAAAGAGTTAGCTATTGGAAATAGTTTTTTTATTTAATGATTTTCAGTTGCTTGAGTAAATGGAGATGGTTTATTGCGCTTTTTTAAAATAATTTGAAATTTTCGAAAGTTATAAAGTTCGCGCTCTTCTAGCGGGTGCATTAGCTCAACCCGAATACCTCCTAGGGGTATTTTAACTCGGTGCTGTTTACCAAGATATATTGCATATATTCCATCATATTTATGACTACGATCTAATAATCCAAGAATGTAAAAATCGGGTGATGATATTAATACACGCTGTATTCCGATTCTTGGTAAAGGAGTAAAATTATTCGCGCCATCTTTTTTCTTGTATAAGCCATTGGGAAGCGTGGAGTCCGTGTATCTTAACCCATCGCCTAATCTCATACGTTTTTCAGCAGAACTTAATCTTTGTATAATAGACGGATAAGGTCCGATGTAAAGAGGACTACCACTATGCGGTATGACACGAAGAGTTTCAACAGATGAAGGAGGTACGATATAAGGATGTCCGATAGGAGAAGGATATCTAGTAGAAGAAGGATATCCAGTAGAAGAGGGATGTCCGACATAAGAGGGATGTACGATAGAAGAAGGATATTCGATGAGGGTAGAATTTACAACTAACAGAGGCGCTCCAGGATAATTAGGATTATGGTCAAACTGTGAACTTACTTCTGTAAGTAAAAATAGAAACTAATGAATTTTAACTTTTAGACAATTATAATATTGTTTATCTGAATCGTTAAAGAATACAATTAATTTTAAGGACAATACTAAATTATTCTATATTTACCAATAGAATTAAGAATGGCGATTAAGGTAACGACTCGAGTATAAAGGATCTTCATTTCTTCCAAATATAGGTAAAACAGGTGAATTGAAGAAAATTTTCTCAATGTAACTGATAAATATTCCAACCCTTTCAGTACATATACTATATTAAAATATTTCAGTTATTTCGCATTTGGATAATCAAACGTAAAAAATTGTATTTGAGGAGCTTATTTATATAGTAACCGATTAAAATCGGTGTCAGATAATATAGTCACTTTTATTAAAATATTACCTTAAGAAACTCAGATAATTTAGGTTTAAAGTAAACGCAGATAAAAATTATATAAATATATATGATAGACAAAATATGTAACGTAGATTTAAGTATTTAAAAAAATTGTCGAGTAACTCCAGTCACCGCACAAGAAAAATCGTAATAACAAAAAAATACCTAATAATTTATTATCAAAATTTAGAAAATAACATTACACAAAAGTTCCTATATGCATGAAAAACAAGTTCAAAAATGTACGCAGCTTTGAAAATATTTTATTACATTTTTTGTCGAAACATAATGTAACCGATGAAAGATGTGAATCAATACTGATAAATTGGTATTTTGGGCCAATTATACAAAAAAACGTTGATTCATTACGGTAAAGAGCACCATTTATTCAAAGCTAATTGTGTCCTGGGCTACCCAACTTTCCTCTAAAGTTTAATGTTTTTGTTTAATGTAAAATTTGTCAAATTTTAATTGCTATTAACAAAAGACTTAATTAATTTGTAAGTTAAAATTCGTCCATTGAGGCAAGAAGAAAACGTTTAATAGAACAAATTGGTGGCAATAATTTTGTATTGAATTCTTATTCTTAAAAACGCCCTACTAATACCTGGACCTCTTCGATCTGCAAGGGAATTTTTGTTCTAACAAAAAAGAACAAAAGATATATTTTTGCATGGAGTTTGTGTGAATAAATATTTTCGTTGAAGGAATGCAAAAAAATAGCACCAACATTTTTTGAAAAATAAAAGAGATTTCAAAGTGAACCTCCATCTATTCCTCCTTGAGTCAAAATTTAAGCCCTACTTTGAAGCCGAAACTCCTACCTTAGTGGGCGCTGGAAGCTGTAAAGTAGGTTCTGCATAAACGGCGATTTCAATGTAATGTATACCCTACTTCGACGCTAAAAGTGTCGCAAATTGGCCGGTTTCCACGTTTTGCGCCAAAGTAGGGTCTGTATTTAAGACAAATTAAAGCCTCTTTTACAGATCAAACTACTACTGTAACACTTCTGACATCAAAGCAGGTTCTCTGTAAGCTCACACCAATATGGATGAATAAAAATAATATTTGTTATTTATCAGAAAAAATAAAATAATATCTTAGATATAAATATCAAGGATATTCGCAACTATTTTTCAGATATATTATTATTAGAATTTTTTATTATGACGCTAAAGCATACTGCACTGAAAAATCCGCAAGTACTAAGAAAGGAACCCGATATCGAGAGCATGCACTGAGTGTTTTTTACTAAAGGCCTCACGCCCTAACGGATTCAGCTAACGGAACACGTTGGGAAGTCTTCGATAAAAATCATTAACGCTTGTCCAATAATTCGAGGTCCAAAATCTTTTTTAATTCGAAACAATTATTTGAATAATTACTCATTTTACTTTCTGTGTCGTTAAATATTTGACACGATTTTTAATGAATTCAATATAAATTGGTTCTGTTTTTAGAGGTATTCTACATCATAATTAATCCAATTATACTGAAAAAATACAAATATTTAGTTCCAAATTCAACCTAATATTAACCAGGAAATAAGTTGATATTAACAATAAGAGTACTAGATTGTCTCATTGTCTGCAGATTCAATTTAAGTAGTCAATTATTTTTCATGCATTTGGCTGTTCTTATTCTCCAATAAATATGATAAAAAATGAAAACAGTAAACCTTTTATAATCCTTGGAAAGTGTAGATTGGAATAGTGTTACTGTTCCTTGGGAAAAAATGATTTTCTTCATGAAATCATGTTGCAAATAAATTTAACGTAATACTTTAATAAAAATGTAATAACAATCAGTCAATTAAATTATAATTATTAAATATATATTTAAATATATTTTTAAAATTTTGTATTTCATTATTAATGCATGCAGTCATTAAAATGATCAATGAGTTCAATTAACCTAAGTAAAAAATAATTTCTCCTCTGTTTTCATGAAGTTCGAACATTGTAGCCTCGAAAGATTCAATGTAGGGTCAGTATTAAAGGGGAGCTTAATCAGCCTCATATTAGGGCCTTGAGTTATAAAAATGTAGGCTCTAAAGATTCAAAGTAGCTTTAGAGAGGTGTTACAGACTCAAAGTAGACTCTAATGTTCCATTCTCTAGGGTTTAAAATTTTTAAGCAAGGGCTATAAGTTTATAAAGCCTCAAAGCAGGTTCTAATAAGGAGCTGCAACTTCAAAGAAGGGTCTAAATTTCAACTCGGTTCTGTTATTTCCTAAAGAAAAAACTTGCGTGGTTAACTATAATGATTTATTTAAAATATTTTCCTGTTTTTTAAGGAAATGTAGGACTTTGAAACAGAGATGAGAATAACCTCCAAAGATCCAGATAACTGCACACATATTCTACAAAAAATCTGCCCACCCCGCGGGCATATGCTGATCACGCGCTCCGCACGCGGGTCGCTTCGTTCGCAAGTTTGAGCATGCCTCCCAGGTGCGAATTCAGGTCGGCACCCAGAGCAGGTACGTTAGCCCAAAGTCAGACCGACTTTGTCCCGCCGTAGATCAGCAGCCAAAGTTGGGTCACCTTTAATATTTATAAGATACTTTTGTCAGCCAACCATTAGGGCAACTATGGGAAATCTTTCGTTAACGAGTAAATCCGACTACTGGTCCAACTCTGGGCCAAATTCGACCTAGATATCGGCATGAAAAGATTGAGAAAGTTCTGAAGAAGTTAGGCCGACTATTGGCCCAACAATGGCCCAAACACGGACCAACCATCGGGGTAACTATGGTACATCTTTCGTTAAGGAGTAACA
>NC_046657.1:80968600-80977490 GCF_010883055.1 Belonocnema kinseyi
GATTTTATACTTAAGGGTTAAACCCAATAATCAGAGTGGGTATTTACGAGGAGCCCAAACATCAAAGAATACATTGACACTAGAAAATTCTCATAAATATTAATGTATATACAACCATGTATATATGACTTTGTCAAAAAATAATATTTTCGCGAATTTTCTTGTGTTAATGTAGTCTCTGATTTTTGAGCTCCTCAAATATATACCTACTCCGATTTTTGGGCTTGAACCCTTAACTTATAAAATCAACCCTTCTCTACCACTTATATACGACTTCGTCAAAAAATAATATTTTTGAAAATTTTCTGATGTTAATGTAGTCCTTGATTTTTAGGCCTCTCGAAAATACCCACTCTGATTTTTGGGCTTCAACCCTTAACTTATAAAATCAACCCTTCTCTACAAGGTATATATGACTTTGTCAAAAATGAATATTTTTGAGAATTTTCCAGAGTCAGTAGAGTTTATGATTATTGGGCTTCTTAAAAATAACTACTCCGATTTTTGATCCCGAACACTTGACGTTAAAAAACTGTCCCTTTTTAACAATCAAACATAATTTTGTGTAAACCAATCTTTTTCGGAATATTACAGTGTTACTATAGTCTCTGATATTTTTCAAATTTTACAATTCAAATGGAGTCTCTGATTTTTGGGCTGTTCAAAAATGCCAACATCAAGGTTTAAGTTTTTATTAGTAAGTTGACGTTTTTTTACACAGGGGTGGTTTTTGTAATATAATGTTAAGTGCATTTGAGACTCTAAAATGAGCCAAAAATCTAGTGAATTTTGGATTTTGCAAATTTTATTTTTTGCAAGGGGGTGGTTTTTCGAAAATAGGGGTATTTTTTTTATGTTTTTCATGCATTTTAGAGCCCAAAATAAGCCCCAAATTTTGGTGTTCTTTGTTTTTTCTGAATTTGATTTTTTACATAGAGGGTGGTTGTATATTTTGTAGGGGTGGTTTTTGGAAATTGGTTGTTGGTGCGTTTAAGAGCACAAAAAAGCCCAAAATTCTGACGTGTTCGATTTTTGTTTTCTTTCAATTTTTATACAGTGGAGCTGCTGGCTTGATTCAAGTCAGCACCTCCACTCAAAATTTTAAGTAGCGGAGACCAAAAATCGGCAATACAGCCCAAAAAAGCCCAAAATTCTGACATAAAGAAATTTGGGAATTTCGTTTGTGGAGGTGATAGCTTGATAGACCTTTAAATTTGTCCATTTCGTCGTAAAACTTACATAACCTGCCCTTTTTCCTGCATTTAAGCAACAAAAATTATGTGCCGACTCAATACCAGGGGGTGCCGGCCTAGGACCACTATTTTGAGAAATGAACAAAGACACTAAAGCGTCCTTACATCCTGTTTACCCCCTGTCTTAGAACAAAACTCTTACTGTGCCGACTTGTAACCACTCTTTCCTAATAGAAGTTAAGAGGTGTGTGATATTGAATGAAATGAAAACTGATTTAGGTAGGCCGGGAGGTGAGTTTTCTTGACATGAGGAGCAGGGTGGGGAAATCAGTGAGGCCGACTAGTGGACACAGGGCACAATAGGAAGAGATGAATACTTAAGAAGCTCACGGGTGATTGACGAGAGAAACTTTGAAAGGTACGGTATTTATGTTCTAACTCTGATAATTTTCTTTTTATAGAAAAAAGTCACAAGGATAAATTATTTGAGTTTCTAAGTACTAAGAATAACCGTTCATGGAATTTTTAAATCTTGAAAAATGTGGTTTCAAAAATTTTGAAAACGCGCTCACTTTTTGAATTTTAGACGAAAATAGCTGGTTTACGAACTTGTTCTTTCTTTTCAGGCCTTAAAAAAGTTTGCAAAAGTAGAATCCAATCTGATCAATTTTTCGGAAGTTATCGTGCCTACAGAATACAGACTACAGACAGACATATATGCAGACAGACCAACACCTTCGCAAAAATCGTTTTTTCTTACTGAGTAGGTCTCAAAATGTCGAGATTTGATGAAAACCAACAAAGTGAAATTTAATTTTAATTTTATTTTGAGAATGTAAAAATGTCCGGAACAAAACTTATTTTACCAAAAAATACGAATTAAAAAAAACATGAATTTTCAACTAAAAAGGTAAGTTTCAAACAAAATATCGAATATTATGATATTAAACGATAATGATGATAGGGGCTGTTATCAATGGGGATTCGACGTTGTGGTCGAAGGGAAAGAAGAATTTCGAAAAGGAACCGAAAGGGTCCGCGTGAAGGCATGGAACAGACGCGACGGTCTCGTAGATTGTATCCGAAAGATAAAAAGTGCGAAGAACTCGCTCGAAAGTCACCACCTAAGGGTAGTAACTCCCGAAATGAGCTCTATTCCTAGGTCGTTCAGTCGACAGCCCGGTGGCTGTCAACCGCCGATCCTAGGCGAAAACGAGCGAGAGAACAATACGCGATCGCGCCACGCACTACCGATGGTTGAATCAAATTGTCCTCCGGATTTTTCGACAGTGCCGCGCCAATTGTGGTAATGTGGCGGAAGCCCTACTGACCTGTCGAGTCCTTTGATGGTGAAGTAACACCGATGTTCTTCGAGGTTGAAATAATCCTGGGATCCTGGATGGTCACTGAAGTTCTTCTCGTGTCAGGGTATCCTGGATCTTGGGCGGCTGCTGAAGAGGTTTGAAGTGCGTGGATACTGATGGGATTTCATCTTATTGGTGCGAAATTCGGGAGAAAATTATTTGAGAGGGAAACTAAGTTAAATTATATTAAACTGAAATTAATTAAAATTAAACAATTTAAAATTAGATTCGAATATTATATTAAACTTTTTCAAATATTCAACTTTTTTAGACAAGTAATATATAATTGGAGTTGAAAAAATTCGTAGATGCTGAATACGCTATTTTTAAATCGCTAGCTGAAAAATTAGAAGTTTTTAAAGTTCCTTACTTTAACATGCCTGTAGACAAAAAACCCCTCCTGGAGTAAGTTTACTAACACTGAGGTCCATAAATATACCGAAAAATAGTAGAAAAAATTAAGTCGAAGCTGGCCTGACCATACCTGAAAACTGAGCAAAAAGTTTGCCGACCACTGCCTTAAGGAACACTTGGGATTTACTGTGACCCCACTGGCCTTCCGATTTGTTTTCAATTGTCTAGGATTGTCTAGATAGAATGGTTAGGACTAAATATATTTGATCTTGAAAATCTTTCATTTATGCAAAGCAAAACGATGTACTGTGAGTGATTATAGGTCTAATGAAAGTTGGTAATTGTTTGATATTATGCACATACGAGGTGTGTTAAAAAAATAAGGTGACTTTATGGTTTTCTAAAAAAATATTCATTTATTCCTCAATATTTATGTTGTCCCCTTCAAAGTAATCCCCCTCAGATATAATACACTTGTGCCAACGCTTTTTCCAATCATCGAAGCACTTCTGATAATCAATTTGTGGTATAGCCTTGAGTTCTTTCAGCGATGCAGTTTTTATCTCCTCAATCGTTGAAAATCGATGTCCTTTCATGGGTCTCTTCAGTTTTGGGAAAAGAAAAAAGACACTGTGGGCCAAATCCGGTGAATATGGAGGCTGAGGCATCACTGTGGTGCTGTTTTTGGTCATAAAACCTTTCACAAGCAACGATGAATGAGCAGGTCGATTATCGTGATGCAAAAGCCACAAATAGTTTTTCCAAAGTTCCGGACGTTTTTTGCGTATCGCCTCTCGCAAACGGCGCATAACTTGAAGGTAATACTACTTATTGACCGTACGACCTTGTGGTAAAAATTCCTGATACACTACGCCACAGTAATCAAAGAAGACAGTGAGCAAAACCTTCACATTTGACCGAACTTGACGTACTCTTTTCGGTTTTGGAGACTTAGCATGCTTCCACTAAGACGATTAGGTTTTAGTTTCGACGTCATAACAAACCCACGATTCAACCCCAGGTATAACCCTTTTGAGAAAATCAGGATCATTACACAGCCACACAAAAAAAGAAGTGTGCGGTTCTGGTAACAAGACACACGTATTCCTATGGATTTTGGGGTGCTGAATTCAAATTCAGTATCAAAAAGCACCCATCACGTCATGGTTGAGCCATAACCTCAAAAAATGACAAAAAATCATGCACTGAGGCTAAAAAATTTCAAAATAATGCGAGTGATGCAAATTTTCACTTCAAAAATATGTCGACAACTGTGAAGGATCAACCCTCGCCTGATATCAACTTATTTAACATAACTTTACCCAACAGAACCTGACCTCACCTAACCTGAATTAACAGAAATCTATTGAACTACACGTAAAGCTCTGGAAGCATATTTTCCCAGTAGCAAATGTGTACTACATCGAATGGGTCAACTCGAACCTAACCTAGAAATAAATCTAACCTAGCCTAACCTAACTTAATCTAACCTCACGAAACACAATTAAACTGATTGTGTTGTCCCGTTGTGTTTGCGTTACCGTTTGAATCAGCTTGGGCTTAACCTGAAAAAAGTTCAAACCTATCCTCAACCTAAAAAAACCTGACCTGACCTAACCTAAACTAACCTAACTTAACTTCACGTAACACAGTTAAACTCATTATGTTGTCCGGTTGTGTTTGCGGAACCGTTTCATTCAGCTTCGGCTTAACCTACATAGAGTTTTACCTATCCTAACCTAACAAAACCTCACCTAACCTAACCTAGCCGAATGAAATTCAACCACACGTGTAGCTATGTAAGCTTACGGTTCTCAGTCTTAAATGTGTGCTATATTTAATAGGTTAACTCGATCTTAACCTACAAATGAATCTAACTTAATAGAACCTAACTAAATTTTGCTTAACGCAACACAACTTAACTTAAGTGTTCCCGTTGTAACACAATAAAATTGATTTCATTTTACTACAGGTGGTTAAAAATTTAGACTCACATTAATCATTTGAAGAAACTTAGAACTTCAAGTAGAATTGACCCCATTTCAATTAACCTGACAATGTTTGTATCAATTAAAATGTAGAACTGTAACTTAAACATGCAAATGAATAAGAGTTTTATTCAAAAATTTTTACTCTCTGATTTTCTTAAACTTAAAGGATATATTTATACTATACGCGAGAACAGGGTTGCCAGCGTAATTGGTTAGGCTAGGTCAGGTTTTGTTAGGTTAGGATAGGTTACACCTCTATGCAGGTTAAGCCGAAGCTGAATGAAACGGTACCGAAAACATAACGGGACAACACAATCAGTTTAATTGTGTTTCGTGAGGTTAGGTTAGGCTAGGTTAGATTTATTTCTAGGTTGGGCTCGAGTTGACCCATTCGATGTAGCACACATTTGCTACTGGGAAAATATGCTTCCAGAGCTTTACGTGTAGTTCAATAAATTTCTGTTAATTCATGTTAGGTGAGGTCAGGTTCCGATGGGTAAAGTTATGTTAAATAAGTTGATATCAGGCAAGGGTTGATCCTTCACAGTTGTCGACATGTTTTTGAAGTGAAAATTTGCATCCATAGGAATACGTGTGTCTTGTTACCAGATCCGCACACTTTTTTTTTGTGTGCCTGTGTTATTGACTTCATTCAACATCTACTGAGCGATGGTCATGTGATGGATCTTTTGATCAAAATTAAGCAGTTTTGGAACGAATTTCGCTGACACACGTCTCATGCGCAAAACGTCTGAAAAGATAGCATGGCATGAGCTAACAGATATGCTAACATCTTCAGCAACTTCTCTGATGGTAATTCGGCGGTTTTTCAACACCATTTCTTTCACTGCTTGAACGTTTTCATCTGTTGTTGACGTGTTGGGACGTCCAGGGCGAGGTTCGTCTTCGACATCCTCTCGGCCTTCTTGGAAAAGCTTGTACCACTTATCCACATTTTTCTTACTCAGACTAGACTCACCGTATACAACTGTCAACATTTCAAGAGTTTTAGAGCACTAGATTCCATTTTTCACACAAAATTTAATGCAAAGTCTTTGCTCCATTTTTTTCGAAAGAAGAAAATCGTTGAGCACACCAAACCCTTCTAACCTTTTACGCCTCTGTCAGAAAAACAACACGAGCTATATAGTCAAAACTGTGAACAGATGATCGTGACGAGTGTACCAACACAACAAAACAAAAAATTTAAAACTTGAATGTACGTAGCCCGCGAAAATTAAAAAGTCACTTTACTTTTTGAACAACTCTCGAGCTGAAGTATTCCTGATTTAAGGTCTACAAAGTTAATTCAATTTTTAGTTTTAAAAAAGTATAAAAACACCCTCTCGTAATATTTCAAGATATCGAAACTCTGAACGAGTATAAAAAATTTTTATCCAAAAAAGTTATTCATTTCGGAGAAAATAAAATTTTTGTGTTATGGTTTCGTATTGCATTATTATATTGTATTATTATAATAATCACAATAATTCTTTATTGTTAAAATTATTAATTTATAATTATAATCATTATAATTGCTTTATTTATCATAATTAGTGATTTTATTTTTATTCATTTATGATCAATTTTTATATTAGCAGGTCAGTTGTGACGTAGGTGGACGCGTCTGAGCGCGGTGTCCAAAAATGAGATTGGGTCGGAAGCAGGTCAGCTTCGACGAAGGTGGACGCGCTAGAGCGGCAGTATCCAAGATTGAGTGTGACGGATTGTCATCGCTTGATTCAGTCTCCCACGTGGAGCGTGTGGTATACTGTGACGTGTTGTTGGCAGTCCCCATTGCTCAGACCGGAAGCTGGTCCATCTTAGGGCTGCCTCGACGCGCTCGTACGGCGGCGTCAAAATTTGAGTGTGGCTGTTCGCATTCACTCGATTGCAAGAATTATTTAAGGGCGCCATCGAGTTCTTAGGTTATACTCGGAAACCGCCTTTTTTTAACGGGTAAGGTGTGGAGCATGGCTATTAATTTAATAATGATATTAACCGATAACAATACGCGATAGCGCCACGCACTACCGATGGTTGAATCGGATTATCCGCCGGATTTTCCGAAAGTGGAAAACTAATTTGAATTATAAAGGGTGGTGAAAAAACTAGAATGAAAAGGCCGGAATTTAAAGAAGGAAAGAAACTAATTTAATTTAAGGATAAAGTTGATGGCACAAAAATACAGGGATAGCTAGACGGAGCGCACAGTCCACCGCGACCCGATGCGCTCCTCGGTCTGGAAGTTACTAACTGGCTCAATGTCGATCTTTCGTAGCTCTTCAAACGCCGAGGAAATCTGCGCGCATTCCAGCGGTGGGAAGGATGCATCGAGCCCTCACCTCTTACCCACTGGAATATGACGAGAATTTGTTGCCTCCGGTTCGCAAGAATTCTGTCACCAAAAACGGTTGAAGCTTACGCGGAATCGAATCGTAGTTATAAGATTGAGATCGGAACCCTCCAATTTCCTAGAATAAGTCGGCCGAATCATTCTCGAAAAACGGAAAGCTGGAATCCCAAACCACGCTCGAGGATTAAAACGATGGTCGTTAAAATGTGAACTATATCAACGAAATTATAAAACACATTAGATAAATTATCAATGAAAAATGGAATAGCTATATTTTCAACTAAATATAAGGTGAATTTTATATTTTAAACCAAAGGTGAAGTAGTAACTTTATTTTGTAAAAAAAAGTAATTATTAACCAATAATTACGAGTTTTCAACGAAACGGTTCAATTTTAAATTCAAAAATATTAATTTAAAAAAATCTGATAAAAAATAAAAAAATCTGTATTGTATTCGACCAAAAAATAAATTTGAACGAAAATTATAGGGCGCCCAAATGTTGGTTCTCGCGCTTCGCGCTCGGTCTTCGTGCACAGATATTTAAAAAGTAAAGGTCACTGTATCGACAACTATGATTTGACGTAATTTTATTATCATGTTTAAAAAAATGCACATTCTTTAAAAAAAATGCGCATTCTTTAAAAAAAAATGTTTTGAATAAACATTCTTTTCCGACTTTTGTCTTTTTTCCATAAACTGAATTTGCTTATTTTCGCTGTTATTTTTATGATTTAAACTTTAAAGATAAGGTTTACTAAGCAGCCTTACCGGTTTTTAACTTTTAAATTACGTCCCTAAACCTCAGTAACCCAGACTTTGCCAATCGAATTTTCTACCGAATCTTGTTCCACATCACAGTTGTGGTGCCCTATTGCTTCATCTCCTAATAATTGACTAAAAGAGTCTCTCAAAACGTCTAGGGTAGAGTTTAGTCACAACAACAGTCTCCGAAAACTTCGATTTGGGTCGGGGTGGGGGAATCAGTTTCAACCAAGTCATAGTTGGTTAGTGTTTTGTGCTGAAAAGGTCACCAACCTTGAGCAGCGTTGTGTTAGAATGAAAAAATGTAATTTTTGGATTTTCCATTATTTTTTATACTGTCAAAATTTGAATTTTCGATTTTTCAAGAATACGACACTAAAAGAGGGTACAAAGTTTAGAAAACTAAAAGAGTGTACCAAAGGCCAACCTAATAGATTAATTTTTCAAAAGTTATCGTGTTTACAGACAGACATACATACAGACACATTCGTAAAAACCTGTTTTTTTGTTATTCATGGGGTCTCAAAACGTGGATATTTGATAAAAACTGGGGAAGCACTCGTTAACAAACGTTGTCTCAGAGTTGCCCCGATAGGTGGTCCATGTTTGGGCCATTGTTGGGCCAATAGTCAGCCTAAGTTGTTCAGAACTTTCTAAATCCCTTCATGCCGAACTTTGGGCCGACTTTGGCCAAGAGTTGGGCCAGTAGTCGGCGTTATTCCTTAACAAAAGATGTCCCATAGATGCCCGGATGTTTGGTCCATGTTTGGGCCAATAGTCGGCCTAACTTCTTCAGAACTTTCTAAATTTCTTCATGCCGAACTCTGGGCCGACTATGGCCCAGAGTTGGGCCGGTAGTCCGTGTTAC
>NC_046657.1:80977590-80986651 GCF_010883055.1 Belonocnema kinseyi
AGAGCTCCAAGGAGATTATGTTGAAAAATAAAAAAAAATTTACCCAAAAAAAATTGTTTTTATACTTCATTCTAAGGACTTATTGAACTACCCTCGTAAGACCATTTTCTTGGATATAAGAGCATAATTAACAAGGAAAATTTAAAAATACTCTTGAATATATATAGAGAGAGAGAGAGAAAAAAAGGAATTCGTTTTTATTATAATTTGTAGATAAACGTCTGATAGTTTCGGCAATATGTGGTATGTAATTTTTAAATTTTCCTTATCTATGTTTACTTCAAACACAATTATCTGAGTTGCTCGAGGTCAAATGATTAAACAGGTAAACATATCATTTGATCGTGATTTTAATTACTTACTGTATCAATAATATGTTCAAATAGGTTACGATCTCTGCTTTTAAATGCTTATTGGATACATTGCTTACATTTTTTTCCAGTAATCTGTTTCACCCAAATTGGGGAAAATGAAGCTCTCTTATACTCGACTCTTCATCTTGGTCACGATTTTCAATTCTGTTGGTAAATATAGAATAAATGAATATTTTGATTTAAATAAATTTTATTGTTTTAAGAGAAATCTAAACAATATCAGAGGTTTCGATTTTTACTTGCAGAATTAGGTTCACAGATTGGTGAAAATCCAAAGTATCCTGGCGTACCTTTGTCAGTTACCGCTTCTACTTGTATCGGAGGTTCTAGTTCTGCCGAACATCCCTCTTCTGTTGGTCATCCTCCTTCTATCGTACATCCCTTTTTAGTTGGACATCCTTTTTCTATCAGACATCCTATTTCTACCATACATCCTCCTTCTATTGTACATGCCTCTTCGGCTGGACATTCTTTTTCTATGAGGCATCCTTCTTCTACCATATACCCTTCTTTTATCATGCATCCCTCTTCGGTTGGACATTCTTTTTCTATGAGACCTCCTTCTTCCACCATATACCCTTCTTCTATCATACATCCCTCTTCGGTTGGCCATATTTATTCTATCAGACATCCTTCTTCCACCGCACATTCCTCTTCTGTCGAAGATCCTTCTACTACCAAACATCCTTCTTCTGGAGCACATCATTCTTCTAAATCCTCCTTCTAGCGTATATCCCTTTCCTTTCGTATATCATTATCCTATGCTTCACCCTTCTTTTACCGTACCGTTTCATGGAATATATGCAGTAT
Organism: Belonocnema kinseyi; assembly: GCF_010883055.1. Taxonomy (NCBI): domain Eukaryota; kingdom Metazoa; phylum Arthropoda; class Insecta; order Hymenoptera; family Cynipidae; genus Belonocnema; species Belonocnema kinseyi. Next base: position 80,978,775 of record NC_046657.1, read on the forward strand.
ATCATGGAACACACCGCCGAGTCAAAATACTCCCAGAAGACATTGCAGCTGAGGTAATGCACCCGCTACAAGAGCACGAGCTTTATAACTATCGAAAATTTGAAGTGACTCCAAGAAAAAGCAAAAAAAAAACTCTAGTTAATTAAGTAACCAAACGATGTCAATAATTTGTGCTCTCAGGTACAATTATTTCAAACTATTCTTTATGTACATATATATGAATTTAGCAAACTATACTCGTTTATTCTTGTAAGTGATATCTCTTTACAAAAGAAGCAAAAAATAAAACTTAAAAGCATCAAATAAAAAGCAATTTAAAAAAGCCTACTCTCTTTTTATTTCCACACTTTCAGTACAATTCAGAATATTAACATCCAGGTTCCTTCTAAGGTCCAAAATCTAGCTGAAATCCATTTCTCCCTTCGTGAAGATTATCACAAGGAGTTCGAACTCTGGACCATTAATTGTTTCAGGTTCGCATACTCCCTCTGCAACCGGGGTAGCGACGGACTATTTTCTTATAAAAAAACGCTTTTTCTTCATTTTTACTTGAAATCATGAATTGTTTAGTATTATTTTCAGTAAAATCTACATTTTCCAGTCAATCTCACTCAAACCTACACCTCACCCACCCAACCTCTTGGGTGCCCCCCCCCCCCAGTTGGGGTAGCAACCGCCACTTTTCATACATGGTTTGAGCGCCTCTGAATTGTTTAGTTTATGGTACGCAGAGAACTTTGGCAAATTCAAATCGGGGACTAAGACCACCGATGGCACCAAAGGAGCTTGCGCACACTAAAATAAATAATTGGATTGGCAACACAGAAATTTTTAGAAGTTAACTGTGTGATTGACTATATAACATTTGGTAGGTCGTTTACGGAAAGGGTTCGAAAGTTCATTCACGAAGTGAGGATCTAGCATCACACACTGAACAAGTCACAGCTGCTAACAATATAGAAGCACATTGTTGACAAAATAAGGGTATTATCCAAGTAAAGAAGAGGAGTACAGAAGTACAGAAGAAGTACCTAAGGCCGACGATGAATAGACTAACTGCGCTAAGCTGCAGGAAAAAAAGGTATCGAGAACTTCGGGTTGAAGAAACATACTTTTATACGTTGACATCTGACTCACAAATCCTTCTCATATTTAAAGTCGAGTGCGCCTATTTCACAGTGATTGATGAAGTAGCAGGCTGCCGAAGAAACCTGCTAATTGATAGTTGCGTCTGCATTGACGCAGCATGCCACCACCGCTACATGTGGATAGCTCGGATTGACCACCGGAAAGTTTTCGATTGAGCCTCTCATAGACTTATCAGCTGTCTGTTGGAAAGCCTGAAGGATCATCCATACAAAGTGAGAAAAAAATCAGCTGCATTCACAGTGACCTGAAATAGAAAAAAATTCTGGTCACTGAAAAACCTGAAACAAAAGAAAAAATGTTTAAAACTACTGCACCCACGTCAATCAGAAACAGAAACAATATCGGCTGCTCCCACAGTGATCTGAAACAAACAAAACAATTTTAAAGTTGCTACTCCGTCAAACATCTGAAGCAGAAGGAGAAAGTCTGCTACTATTTTGATGAACTGAAACACAAGAATTTTATTACAAAATTTTATGTCAATCTTGCTTTTATTACCATCAAATCGATACAATCTATAGTGAGTGTGCCTGCCGTAAGGATGGTAATAATGACAACGGTGATGCTGTCAGTGGAGTGGACACCTCACCACTTCTGGAAAGGCATTGGTGACATGAGTCACCAATGTTCTGTTCGCTTTATATACTCCTCCAAAAGGATAAGGAATCAATTTATTTTAGATTTGTATACGAAATCAACATAACTTGGACTTCTCTCCATTGGAGCCTTCGATCTATCCTCCGGTCGGTAACGTAGCTAATAAACATATCGTATGAGATTACTATATAATAATGTCATAATTCTGAATTAACGACTGAGTAGTAATATCGACTGTCAGTATTTTAGCCTTAAGTAACTGATTAATTATTATTTGTGATATAATGTATTAATCCGGTACATAGTCTATTTTCGTACGTATATTTGAGTGGCACTATTCAGAGAGACCGGATTTAAATGCTGGCGCTTGAAGCGATAGTTGGATGGTGGGGGATGCGTTCAAGCAAGAATAACGAGAAACGGCAATATTCAGAGTGGAATTTTTCGAAAATCGGACTGAATCAAGATTGCGGAACAGCAGTGACTATTAGAGAGGGAAACATGTCTCAAATCATCCGAGAGGATTTCTAATAAAGATTATCATAATAAAAAATTGTATTTTTATTTGAGACAAAGTGTAAAGCGTAGCCGGAGAGTGACGCGGGGTCCAGTACGGATCCGGGGTGGAGTTTCAGGGGGCGAAGCACCTGCCGGGCGCACAGTGGGACGAAAATCACGACTCTGGACAAATTGATTTTCCGACTACAGTTTTCATCCGATTCAAACGTTTTTTTTTAAATTAAAGCTGATGAAAATCCGCATGATCCTATCAGAGAATATATTTTAATTGAGGCTCTATGTTTTTTATTTCTTAACAAAAATGAAAAAAAAAAATTTTTTTACTTTTGAAGAGTACCATTTCTAAAAGAATACTCAGATTCATTCCCAAATACCCAGAATGAGTAGAGGAACTATCCAGTACAATTTTCTAATACCGTAGAATAAATTAAAAATGTATTTCATTTGTTATAAACAAATAAGTGGATAGAAATGGTTTCATATGGTTTTACGGTGTATTGTCCCTTGATTCTCACTGGATTTCCTCAATTGATCAACAAAAATAGTTTTTGTATTAGACACGTGAAGATCTATGAATAAACAGTCATTATTATAAAAAAATAAAGAAAACAATTTTTGACTTCAGCTATTGGTGACGAAAAGAATAGTCATTTTCCATGGAATTACCTCCATAGAGCTCGTGAATGATATCAGTTATCATATCTGTTCATACAATAAACATTCGCAATTGTTCAAACGATTTTAGTTAACAATTGAACCGTTGGCGACCAAAAGGGCACACGGCCGGTTTCAGCCTGAGAAGTATTGTCCTGAGAGTCAATATTAAAAATCTTTCTAATTTCAATTTTAAAGACTGATACTTGTAGAGAATTTCAAGGCGCATCTTTAATTCCTCTTGCAAAAATTTATAGGTTTTGTAGTTTTCGAGATAATTGGTAAAAAGTGGATTTTTTGAAAACGAAAAATTCCAATCTTTTTTCACTTCAACTCGCGCTAATTTAGCCAATTTTCATCATTTCCTGATTTCCCCAATAGAAAGTACGTATTTAAGTATTCTGAAACTATCTAAGAAAGACAAACGAGAATATTGTAATAAACAAAAAAGTTATTAATTTTTTTTTGAGGCAATGCAAAAATCATGAATTTTAACCTTCAAGCGCCTCGTTTAGCGAACGAATTTTAAGCTACGGAAAGCTTTCAATGAGAAAGTTGTTCATTCAGGTTCAAAGAAGTTTTCTGTAAAGTTTTAGATCAATTGGATTAATAGTTCAAAAATTATGAATGTTTTACAATCCAAGCGGTAATCTTGACGCTGCCGAAAAACGTGCCTGGCCGGCTACGTACGCGCTGCAGCGAACGACGTGAAGGTCAAGTTAATCTTACCAAAACAAATGCACAACAGTAACTTTTCTTGTCATCTATGAAATTCTACAAATAAAGCACAGAATCAGCGAAGTGATTGTTTCTTACAATAGTTGGAAAAGCATTTTTTTTTTGAGATTATTGAGATTTTTGAGATATTTTTGACAATATTAATTAAAAAGAAAAAGATATTAAAATGAAACAAGGTAGAAAAAGTATTGGAAATTAAGATTCGTGGATTAAAAATAAGAAAAAATGTTCCAGAAATCAGGTATCTTTGGAAACCGTCAAGGGATCGTCCACATATTACGTAAGATGTTTTTCTTTTGTTTATATCGTTGTGTCCTTCTCAACTTCACAGCAATTTTATGCTCGTCTTTATTCAAACAAAAGAAAAACGTCTTACGTAATTTGTGGACGATCCCCAATACAATTTTTAAATTAATTTTAATCATAAATTCAATATTTTGTGACTATTTTTATTCTTGATTTTTTAAATAATTCTTTTACTGAACTATACATAATATGTAGATAGTCTAAAGTAATTATTTTAAATTTTTAATGACGAAGTTAATAGCATTATTTGTTATTTCTTTAGGGAAAAGAATACATTACAAAGTCTAAAACTAAAAAAGACGGTATTGCTAAAGATATTCTAATCCCAGAGAGATCTTTTAAACCTATTGAATCCTGCTGTGGGGAAAAATGTTACAAAAATTTTTCAAATGTGCAACAAGAAAAAGTACATACAAATTTTTGGAATCTCGGGAACTATTATGAACAAAATGTGTTTCTCAGAGGATTGTTAAAATGCAAGGATCCTATCCAGACGAATGCAGGTGAAAAACTAGGACGGTTAATTCATTGGATATATTTATTTCCAATTGACGAAAAAAATGTTACAGACGAAATTCTACCAACCTAAAATATTTTGATAATCCTTCATTAAATCTTGTAGAACTTTACAAATTATTCGGAAAGTATTATAAAGACAATAAGGCAAACCGTTTATTTTAAGTATTTTAACCGAAATGTTGGCTTCAGTTTAAATTACCTAGAACTGACGTGTGCAATACTTGCTACAAAAACGAGACAAATGGAGAGGTAAACAAAGAAGTTATTAATCACAAAAACAATGCTGAAATTTGTTTGAAGTTAAAAAAGCAAATACTCTCTGAAAATAATAGTCTCTGCTGTGCATTTGATTTTGCACAGAATTTGCCACTACCAAAAATACCCGTGTCCGCGCTGTTTTACCTACGCTTAGCATGGTTTTTTCTATTAAACGTACATGTACATACTACGAACCAGAGTTACATGTTCCCTATTCTTGAGGGAATTGTAAAAAAGGGTGCTAACTCTGTTTGCAGTTTTATCAAATACGCGGTATTAAAAGAATTTGCTAAAGACAAGTTCAACAGCATAACATTATTTTCAGATTCATGTCCGGGACAAAATAAAAACTACACAGTGTTTCATTTTTTGGTTTTATTGTCCATTTATTTGCAAAGCGAGATTGAATATGTGTTTCCAGTTCGAGGCCATTCCTATTGCCAGTGAGATAGGAATTTTGGCACATATTCGCAAAAGCTGAAAAAATTAGAACGAATTGAAACTGAAGCTGAATATGTAGAAATGATTCGCAATGCTCGTTCACCTTCATTCACAATGGTCGAGAAGTGTGAAGATCTTCTGCAGGATTTTGAAAAATGTTTCAAAGGCAAAATGCGAAAGCCAAAAAATTTCCAAATCAGCAAAGCGTTCGTTTCGCATGTTTTTCCTGATGGAAAAGTGGATGTTTTTGACAACTATGAGTTGCAAAATCCAACCACTTTTATCGTTAAACCTACGCTTAAACTAGAAAATCTTTCGAAAAGTCCTCCGCCCCGAATTGGAATAAAAGCTGCCAAAATATAGGATGTGAAAAATCTCTTCCATTATTTAAGCGCTAAAGGAAAAGAATTTTGCGAATCATATTTTTTAAAAGTAGAAAACTGAGAATCCTGATGCCGAAGAAACTGAAGAGAGTGACGAAAATGACTTAAAGTAGTTCCTAATAAAATATTGTTTGATTAATTTATGCTTGTTCAATCCGGCCGTGTTCCCTTTTGGTCGCCAACGGTTCAATTGCATTATTCGGCTATTTTTTGTGACACCAACTCCGTTCTTTGGATGTATTTAATTGTTAATAACTGATCTTCAAATAAAGTTAGGGGATTTGGATGAATAATAAAAACTGTCATTGTTATAAACTGAATTTTTCGGAACTTGATTTTCCGGTTGAGTGCGAGCTTAAACTGGATTTTTCCGGTTGAGTGCGAGCTTGAACTAGATTTTTCCGGTTGAGCATAAGCCTAAACTGAATTTTTTTATGCAAACTGTGTATTTGCTTATTACATTTGTTTAAATAATCAACAATTGTTATCGGATGATCGAAAATAATGAATGTGTATTATCAATTAGTGATCTGCAGCTTGCTCTGAGTGGAAAACGCTATTCATTCCATGAAGAATAGAAAAGATGAGTACTTGTTCATGAAATTGTTTATAACAATGGCAGTTGTTATTATTCATCCAAATCCCCTAACATTATTCGAAGATCAGCCATTAACAATTAAATACATCCAAAGAACGGAGCTTAGATAAAAAGTATACGAATAATGCAATTGTTAACTAAGATCGTTTGAACAATTGCGAATTATTATTATATTAGCAGATATGATAACTGAGTATCATTCATGAGCTCTATGGAGCTAATTCCATGGAAAATGACTATTCTTTTCGCCACCAATAGTTGAAGCCGAAAATTGTTTTCTTTACTTGTTTATAATAATGATTGTTTATTCATAAATCCTCACGAGTATGACCCAAATATTATTTTTGTTGATAACTTGAGGAAATCCAGTGAGAATCAAGGGACCATACACCGTAAAACCATATGAAACCATTTCTATCCACTTATTTGTTTATGACAAATTAAATACATTTTTTAATTTATTCTACGGTACTGGAAAATTGCACTGGATAGTTCCTCTACTCATTCTGGGTATTTGGGAATGAATCTGAGTATTCTCTTAGAAGTGGTACTCTTCAAAAGTAAAAAAAAAATTTTCATTTTTGTTAAGAAATAAAAAACATAGAGCCTCATTTTAAATATATGTTCTGATAAGATCATGCGGCTTTTCATCGGCTTTAATTTTTTAAAAAGCTGTTCAAATCGGATGCAAACTGTAGTCGGAAGAATCTATTGGTCCAGAGTCGTGATTTTCGTCATAATGTGGGGCGATTCAGGGGGCAGGGTCCCGGCAATGAAAAAGAGTAAAAAGAAGGAAGAAACAACACAACACTGCAATCTGTGTGACAACAAATTAATTTATGAGTTTTAAAGTAAAAGATTCTATTTTTTTCATGACATGTGAATTGTATGGCTATCTGTAACCTAACCTCGTATATCAATTTTGGCTTTTCACGAATTTTGAAGTTATGTTCGTTTTAGAATACTGGCCAAACGAATTAGTAACGTTATTAGCTATCGTTTTGTTTTTGATATAATTCATCTCATATGCCAATTTTTTTCACGGCTTTATAGGAATATTGAAATAAAAAATTTAATTTATGAGTAGGAAGCGAGTTTTGATTATATTTAAGCGTCTGGTTGACAAATGCACGTCTGGCGCCAAGTAACAAATTTAAGTGCAGTTGCTGTATGCGACTTCGCACAAGCCAACCTCACCGAATGAGTAAAAAGAGTTTTGAAAACCATGGTAATAATATTTATTGAACACGACCATAAAACATGGAACGAATAGCTTTCAGAATGCCGATTTCTTTTTAACACCACTATTCACTCCTCCACAAAAACGACCATTGCTTTTCTAAATTATAGGGAATAAATACGTGGGGAGCTTTCCCAACGTTTTGGTGGGAAAAAATCTACATTTTCCTTGGCGAAAATTATTTTCTCAAGATTTGGGAATAATTTCCTAAAATTTTTTAGAATTCACTAAAAAATTTGGGAAAATTCTTTAAAATTGAGGAAATTAGATAATGCCTACAACTTTTGGAAATATTTCCCTGAACTTAGGGTAATTTATAGGAAAGTTTTGGAATATTCCCTACAATTTAGGGAATTGATTGATTCCGACTAAATGTTGGACATCATTTCAAAAGTAATGTTTGATTTTTCACTATATTAGGTAATTCTTCTTAAAAATTCTTGAAGTATTACCGTATGTAGAAGATATAGATATA
>NC_046657.1:80986751-81005492 GCF_010883055.1 Belonocnema kinseyi
CAGCCTTGGAGGAGATTATGTTGAGAAATAAAAAAAAAAATTCTTAAAAACGTTGTTTTTCTTGGTCAGGCCGGAAACTTATCAATCCACCCTCGTATGTAAGGCTTTAAGATTATGTATAAAGCATACACCGGCTCACATCTTGATCAATCTTTCATTTGCGAAAATTGAATAATTTATAATATTTGTCTGGATGTAAACGGGGAAGTGAAAATAAAAATAAAGAATTTTTTCATTTTTAATTGTATTTTGTACAATTCCACATTAAATTAGTTGCAATAGATATTCGTAACTTGCACACAATTAACAATTTTGATTCAAAATTTATAATAATTTTGCAGATATAATTAGCATTTATTGTATTTTTAATACTTGTGTACTTAATTTCGCCCCAATAAGCGTTCCGTTCATTTACAAGTTTGTCAAACACATGCACTGGAATGACCGTAACCCGGAATGACCGAAACACAAGCTGTATAGGACCTTCGACAAGACGCGGAAACTTTCTGATTGGTCAACGCTTCATTCCGGACATTCTGAGATCCGGTCGTTCTGGTGCATGGACAGGAGGCCTAAGAGGGCAACACCTACCGAAAAAAGCCCGTGAGCAGTGCAGACGAGCGGGAAGCTACCGAAAACGACGCTTGACGGGCAGTTCGTGTTGGCCATTCACATCAAGTACCTGGAGGAATTTTCTTTTACACACCATCGCAAATTTAGACGAATTTATTTTTGGATTTTCGGGTATTTGTTTCTTATGTCTGATTTTCAGTAATTCTTTCTTTTTTTTTTGTTAAAAGAGAATTTTATCGATTCGTTTCCTTCAAACGTTGAAACCACTAGTTTGCAGAGATGTTTGATGACTGAGTATTGCCCGTTTTTGTCTATACTCAAGAAATTTTCCGTAACAATGTTTCTTAGTTTCTAAGCAAGTTTTACCGATCCTTTTCTTCTTTCTGTTGAGTTTCTTTTGAGGTTAAATTTTAGCCTCAGGGTAGAGTAAAATGGCGTTCTTCAGACGAGAATGTTGCCTAATAAAAATTGTAACATTTCTTGTTTTCTTCTCAACGATTCTTTTCCATACTTGTTAAAATAAGAGTCAGAATTTTTCGTAGATCTTACGGTGTTCATCCATCAAAATAATAAAACGAAATTACTAGAAAGTTTGTTCATTGAAATTCTGACGTTTCGGCAATTATTGCGTGCCTTTTTGACAGAATCGAAATAAATAAAATATGAATAACGATCTTTTCTTACAAATGATTACAAACAAGGTGGCTTTTTAAAAAAAGTGAATGAAATAAAAAAAACTGCTTATTTTCTTGTAAAAAACACGAATATTTAATTTTGGATTCAAACATGTGTCAATAGTTTATCCTCAATTTTTAAAAGTAATAATGTTGCGTATTACCAAATTAAATGAAAATATACAAAAAAAACATTATATATAAAAGCCTTATAAAAATTGAAGAGGTTTTTTTAAAAGAAACTACATCTTAATTGACAGAAATCAGAAAATCCTTTCAATATTTTTGGACAACGACGAACATATAGCAAAGCAGACAAGAGACATACATTAAGGTGGTAAATTCACTAATAAAGAATGAAGGCATCATTCAAATGGACCGCAAATGAGAAAAGCGCGCCAAAGTAACTAAAATTTTAACTTGATTTTGTTTATTTTATAATACTTTGATATATTTTGTTGACATTCATGATTTCTGTCTGTAAGTTAATCGAAATATTGCGATATTCGTTTATACAAATAGATTCTATGATACACGTCTAAGGCCGCAACGGGCGACGAACGAAAGAAGCTCTTAATATTTCGCTCTTGGTAATCTCGATTTCACGTTTCGTTTCTCTCGCTCTCTCTCTCTCTCAAGTCTTCTTTCCTCTGCAGCTACGGCGACCTTTCGTCTACCACGCGCTCTTCACGTGATACTCAAAACTTTATGCGCCCAGGTACGGACATAGCCTTGAGCCTACGATCACTCATCCGTGATTTTCTGCCACTTTCTCTTTTTCCGTTTCTTTGTTTTCTTTTCTTTAAAGTTTTCTGAATTAGTAAATAATGATACACGGATAAACTGATCACTTATCCGTGACTCTCAATTAATTAGGACAGTAGAATTTTCATAAATTAATTCTTGCAATAAAAGCTTAATTCTAAAATAACTTTTTTCGGGTGATCTCGTGGACTAGGAAGTATTACTATTAATATTACTAATGCATTTTACCAAATACTATTATTCCTATCCGATTTATTTAAATTAATATATGATTCGATATTATCGTCGTTTTATGATTGTTTTTATTCTTTCATTCACGACTTGGTATCTTTTATTAATATTATTTACATTTCGTATTCACTTACTATTATATTTTACCTTTCGCAGCTATTTTTTTATTATAATCTTTACTTAACGATTGTCTGTTATAATAATAATATTATGAAATTATAATATTATAGTAGTAATGCTATTGTAATATTTATTGTTATTCTAATGAAATAGGATAATAATAATAATACGCCAAATCGAGCTACCACCAGCCTATGACGTATTCGCCTGCTCACTGGTTTCTACAATGCTCTCGCTTCTCCAGCTCTGTCGTCTTAAGAGTAGACAGAAATAAAAGGAAAACTTCACTAGGGAAATCAGCTTTCTCCATTCATCACCAAAAACATTCTGTCCTTTTTAGGACAAACAATTAAACGTAGAAAAGATCAAGTAACTCCGGGTACTTGATCAGAAGTCTTTTTCTGAAGCGTCAGTGCGTTAGGACGGCACTGACTATTAAATACGCTCCTCAGCCAGGCGTAGAAGCAAGTACATCTGAGAAAGCGTTCGTGCCGTGCCCGATAATTGACGCTTCCACACCGGTCACAAGACTATCACCACTTTCACGAGCGGGTGGAATCTCACCATACTCTTTACGGAGTCGAAGGAGATTTTGAGGGGCACGAGCCCATCTTCCGACAACGAAAGGATAGAAACTTTATAATCAACAAATTTTTTAAGGAAATGATGACACCATCTACCTCTCCTCGCATATAAGCATCATTGGAATTATGGAGAGGGGTAACATATGGCAACAGTTCCTAAAGTCGGCTGGAAAATGGACTTACTTGCCACCCCCCAAAAGTTAGAAGGCCATGCCAAGCGGAATGCAGGAGTTAGATGCTTGACTATTGACAGATGTTTGACTCCAAAATTAAATATTCGTGTTTACTACAAGAAAATAAGCACAGGTGTTTTTTTTTCTTCACTTTTTCTTAAAGCAACATTGTTTGTAATTGTTTGTAAGAAAAGATCGTTATTTATATTTTATTCATTTAGATTCTCTCAAGAAGACACGCAGTGACAACCGAAACTTCAGAATTTCAATAAATGAACTTACCAGTAATTTCGTTTTATTCTTTTAATTAATAAATACCGTAAGACCTACACAAAACTCTAACTCATATTTATATTGGCGGTTAAAAAAGGGATTGATTTGATTCTTAACAAATCTACTTATTAATTGTTAAAATACATAAGTTATTTTCTAGCTTTTCTTAAGAAAATATAGCCAAACGTTTTCTCTCTCTCTCTCTCACTCCATCCCTCTATCAAGAGCTTAGGGATCCATTATAAGAGATTAAGTTTTAATTCGTTTATTCTCTAAGAACAATGAATTTTGGAGTGACGCCGAGGAAGTTTCTGGCGTTCATAAAGGTAAGGCGAAATTTGTAGCGTTATTCTCCTTCGTATCGCTTGAAGCCGGAATAGGCGCTACAAGCACAATATTTTCAATAGTTGTACAGATTTTTTGGAGGAAAGATTGCTTATTGTTATAGTCATCTTAATGATTACTAATGAAAAATGAATAAGTTGATAATTTTGTATGAAAAATAAACTTAGTATAAAAATAATCAAAATATACTAAAAGACGTAATCTTATTTTTTTTAGTAGTTTTTAAAGAAAATTACGAATTTATAGAAACATTAAATAACAATTATATCTTTGTATGCAATTAACAAAACCCACATCTTAAAAAATACATCAGGATGTAGGCGAAAGGTGCCTACACGGAGTCCGAAGACTCTCAGTTCGTATAGATGCTTATTTTTAAATTGACCTGTAAGGCTTGACATGTTGGAATAAAGTCTAATCCTTCAGGGATGGTACAGTTTAGATTTCGCTATCGTCTTTATTGTAATCTTGCGGCTCTGGACTGGTGATTTGTGAGTAAATCCGCCAAGGTGCGACGTGCCGCCTCTTTCGCAACAGTAATGACGCGTCGAGTGCTTAAGGTAGCAGTTAACACGTAGTAAAGTATAATTACATGTAGCAGAGGCTACCATGATCAAAATAAGGATTATTTTAGAGCGAGGCTCTTCCACTGCTACAGTCAAGTTAAACTGACTTTTTTTATTAATATTCCAGAAATTTGGGGAATTTTCACTATTTAAAATTCGGAAAAATTTCCGAAAGTTTAGCTGTTATTACACAATCTCATAGGGAATTTTCTCCATGCAATCTTAGGGAAAATTCACTACTTTTTGGTAAATATTCCACAAGAATGTTTGGGAAATTTTCCCTACTAAACTGTGGGGAAAATTCCCCAAAATGTTTGAAAATTAGCGACAATACAATTTTTGGGATAATTCCCCAAAAAAATTTTTACAGCGTATCCTACCAGATTCCACTAAAATGGAAGCTGAAGATCCAGTCGGAGGAGCGTAACGAATGGAACGCATATCAATACTCAGAGACTGAGTAGTACAAAATCTCGAGGAGGTCTATCAGCACCTAGTCCGTTACTACAATGACAGGTAGAGAGCCTGCATTTTCCGTAAACGAACTGGTCTTGATTAAGCCTGGTTTCCGCTTAACTCGCTAAAAAAGCCGCAGTCCTTTCTGCCTCACCAAACATCAAACAATTATCCCCTGTAGTATATGAAGTCTTCAATCTATGAGATAGATTTGTGAGTAAGATGCATGTAAACGATTTCAAACAATATCGACCCTATAGTCTGAATAGGCCTTTTTATTTTTTTATTTCCCCAGGTTATTGAAGCTCTCCAAAATTCTTGAAAATCTCGCTAGGCTCTGATGCCATCGCCGAGGCTAAATCTGTTGCTTTATTCTATTATTCCCAAGAAGAAACCAGCTTCAGACATGGCATTTTCCCGGGTGGTTTTTGCAAAAGATAGCGTATAATATACCGACGAAGAGGCGATTACTACTCGTGTAATTGCAGAATTTGCCTTCAGCTTTACGCCCTCGTCTACGTTTTCGCACTCACGTCGCTCGTGCGCTAATCTCTAACTTGTGCTTTGAGCTTGAGGCTGATGCTGCAAGTTCTACATGGACGTGTTAACGCATTACTCTGTCTCTTTCTATCTGCGCTCTTTATTGTAAAAGAGAGAGAGAGAGACAGAGTCATACGTTTGAAGCCGAACACAGCCGCAAATGCGTCCATGTAGAACTAGTGTGAGGCGCTCGGGAATGCTCTCGCGCTTCGTGCTTATTTTCGTGCGTTTAGGGCATAAAAGTAAACTACATTCTTCTAAATGTCATAATAATTGTAACTTGAATCTAAAACTATGATTTAAACTTCTGAGGAATTACAGCCATAAATTGGCACTGAAATTTCTCCCCGTTTTTTTTAAAGAGTAGGCTGTCAAAGCACCTACGGCTTTGACGATTACATTCTCATGAGGAAAGTTGCGCTTCGCGCTCAGAAATTTGTGTCCAATTGTAAAAGTGCATTATTATAATTGATAAATCTTGTTCCAATCTACTAAAAATAACCCTTTAGGCTTACGTATCTCTTAAAAACAAAAATTCCATATTTTTGAAAATGATCCAACTTTTTGATTTTTTGTCTAATTAACAAATTTAACGAGAATTGTTTCGAAATACATACATTTTATGTCTAGTAGAAATTTGGATTTATATTTTAAATAATTTTAAATAATTTTTATCGGAATTTAAAATATCATCAAGATAATGTGCAGGTCGTTGGATTCTTGTTTTTTTCTTTAATAGAAGTTTCCATCAATTTGATTATTGGACCTTAAATGGGATTTTTAATTTGCATTTTGATTTAATTTAAATTTCTTAAATTTTTCTTTAGCTGACTTGGACTGGCGGTCATTTCTACAATATTATGTTTTTTAATTATATGAGAGTTAAACATGGTCCTGAGGTGTTTAGAAAGGCTAAATTATGGTGTGATATCAATCAAAATTTGAGAGCCAGTATTCTTCAAAAAAGGGTTTTGATTGAATGTAGAAGAATTGATGTTTCACCTAAAAAAACATTTTTTTCTGGAAAGCAAATTTTAAGATTTTTCTTTTCACAGTAATTTTTCTAATGGAAAATTTGAACATATTTTAAACAATTTTAAATTCTCATTAATAAATTTATTTATGGAAGATGTTTCAAATCATGTTAATTTTTTCAAGTCAAAAATTTCCAGAATTAGAAGTGAATTAAAAGTTTTTTTACAAGATGAAATTATGGATCTTTTAAAGCATCAGATTCTCCCCAATCAAATATCTTTAAGCAGTGATAAAAACACGATCAAAAACATTCTAATTTGATTCATCAGCAAACTAATGTTTAAGAGCAAAATTTAATTTTACTGAGGATTTTTGAAGAAGGAGATGAAGTTCCTTGGTTTGTAAATTTGACAGATATTCAAATTCCTGATTCAGTTACAGATATTCTCAAATTAAGTTAAGGTTTCAGCAACCGCGTGATAAAAAGTAAGGCAAAACAAATGATGGAAAAAACGAAAAAGATGTTGAATCAAATATACACAAAATTCCTATTTTGGATCAGCAGGATTTCCGAAACAAGGTGTTACACTTGTCAAAGAGCTTTGTTGATAAAAATGGTTTGCATATCAGTAATATTGATCGTAAAATTTCTAAAGGTTTCATGATGTCGAAAGAGTTTTTCAGGAACAACCCTAATATAGTTTGCATGAATTCTGATAAAGGCAGTATTACTGTTTGTATGAAATAATCGAATTATATTGGGGATATGGAGAATTTGCTTTCTAATCATAACACAGACACGCAAAAAAAGTCAAAGTACACTGAGGCGACCTTTGGGGTTCTATGTTTTTTGGATCGCTGATTCCGAATCGTTTGTCGGTTTTTTCAGATCAGATCGCTTTCAAGGTCATTTGAAGGTCAAATGAAGAAAATATTGATGAAAAAATCTGAAAAAATTCAGACATAGGTTTTTTAGCACGCTGAATCCGAATTTGGTGTTGATTGACCTTCATTAGTTTAAGATCAAGGCCATTTGAAGGTCAAACCAACGAAATAACCTCAAAAAAATTTGTAAAAATTTACATATAGGTTTTGAGGGTCGCTGACTACAAATCCAAGGTTGATTTGATCATATCTGGTTATCTGAAGGTCATTTGAGGTCATTTGAAGGTCAAATTCGGAAAAAGGCTAAAAAAATCTGAAAAAATTCAAATGTAGGTTTTTGAGCATGCTGAATTCGAATCCGGTGTCGGTCCGGCATAAGTGGTAACGCGGGAGTCTCAGGCGACCATTTCCTGGTGTAAGGGTTCGCAGCAAAGAATTCCTATGTCGTTTCTGTGTTGCAAAGGAATAATTTCTTAAATGAAGTTTTAGAGATTTGAAAATGTAAGGGGTTATTTTTCTTTAGGCATTATATCACACTAAATTGATATTTCCCGGTGAAACTGGACATAGCATTGTTTTTAGGCTCGGGTAGGTGGTAACATGCCTGGCGCCCTAAAAAAATTAAACGAGCTTCGGACGTTGTTCGCGGGTTGAAAGCCTGCGACTCGCGAACGCGCTTCTCTCTAGAAACTAATAGCGTTCCGGTTAAAGGCCGGTAAGTGGCGGACCCATTTGATTGTAGTTAGATTTTCTTTTCTTATCGTGGGCCCTCACCGGCCAGGTGATTTTAACAGATTGCACCCAGAGAATTTGGAAAACCTGGCTAGCTCGACAGGATGAAAAAGCTTTTAAAGTGTTCAATTTAAATTTTTTACAAAAAGCGAACTAATAGTATAGTAGATTTTTGTGGACCAATTACACCGTCCTCAATTGTCAATCAAAATTACTTTGTAAATTTCATTGCTGATTTCACTCATTGAACAGCCACATATTTATTGGTTTTTAAATCAGATGTTTTAAATGCATTTAGAGATTTTGTAGCTAAGTGTGAATCACATTTCAATTCAAAAATGATTAATCTGTGTTGTAACAATGGATGTGAATATGTAAATAATGGCTTCAAAGTGTTTTGCTCAGAAAAATAAAAAGCATAGACTAAGTCATTTAGAAGTGTTTGGTTCTACCACTTATATCCATTTAAAAACAAGAAATAAAAAATTTGACGATAGGTAAGTCAAAGAAATTCTTGTCGGATATAAACCAAATAATTATACAACGATGGAAGACTGAAACTGAACATTTTCAAGTAGGACGTGACGTCATTTTAAATGAAACCAATTTTCAAGTTTCAAGGCTACGGTTATCTGAAAGGATTAACCCTGCACAAATTCAGAAAACTAATGACAAGAACTGTAGTAATAAAAACACATATGAAAACGTGAAAATTCCTGAATATAACAAATCTTCATTACTGGAAACGAGATTACAAGAAAAGAATCAGAAAATAATGAAATAAGGAGTGATAGACTCAAAAAGCGTCTTCAACTTTTTCATAAAGAATATCTTGAAGAATTCGATACACATGCAGCATGTATGCAAGCAGCTATACAGTCCCTACAATTTTTTAAGAAATTAAAAAAAGGGAAGATAGGTAAAAAGGATGAGCTTGAATCGCTTCAGATAAATAGTAAGTGGATAATTGTACCAAAACCCTTTAAAAAAAATATAGTATCTTGTAAGTGGATATTCGCATTAAAAAATTATGAATCCGGAAATCCCGCAAAGTACAAGGCGAGTCTAGTAGCAAGAGGTTTCAATAAAAAAAACAATAGATCATGATAAAATTTTTGCACCTGTAGCTAGGATATCCACTTTTCGTTTTCTTTTAGCATTTGCAAATCAGCGTAATCTTTTAATTCATGAAATGGATGTATAGACAGCATTTTTAAACAGAATTTTTCAAGAAGAAATTTGCATGCGAATTCTAAAAGGCATTGATGCAGGAAATGGTAAAGTTTGTAAACTAAATAAATCCTTGTATCGTTTGAAACAATCATCTCGTTGTTGGTATGAAAGTTTTGATAAAATTATGGAAGAATGAGGTTTTAAACATTATTTAGCTGATAATTATTTATATTATCTGGGCAGAGGTCATATAATTAAAAATGTATATTTACTTTTATATGTAGAGGACATTCTAATAGTAACAAAAAATCAAGAGACAATGCTTAGTTTCAAATTGAAAGAAGTCAGAAAATGATTTCATTAAAACAAACTTCATAAAAAGGGTGTTAAGGCATATAAAAGCTACTTTAGAATTAAAATTGACATATTTAAAAAAATGACTATAAAAATGTGTTAATTGGCTACGTTGATGCCGACTGGGGTAGCAATGAACTTGACAGGACATCTATTAACATCATATCTATTTAAAATTTTTGAGAAACGTTCAGTAACATGGAATACTAGGCTAGGCGGCAAAACTGTGTCGCAAACTCTTCTACAGAAGCAGAGTGCATAGCGCTGTATGACGGTATCAAAGAGGCCATGTGGATATATATAAAGATAACACTGCTTGTATTAGTATTGAAAATTACCCCACACATAATAAAAGGTCCAAACATATTAATATTAAGTATTACTTTATTAGAGAATTAATTCAAAAATGGTATACAGGGTGTCTAAAAAGTCCCGTGACGGTTGGATATTTCCTCATTTAAAATATTTTTCATAAAAGTGAAGGTCATTCCTGCAGTAAATTTCAACGAGGAATTTAATGGTGACCTTCATTTTCAACTTGAAGTTGACCTTCATGGCTTTTTAAGGTCAACTTTTTTCTTTTAAATGGAAACCCCTTTTTTATATCTGCAATCGATAGAGCGGAAAATTCTACGTTCAGATACGTACCCAAGTCATAGGTCAATTGCAACGTTCAAGGTCTGTTAGAGGTTACTTTAAATTCACAAAGTTTTTAAAGACGTCAGTATAATTCTTAAAGTAAATTTCAACGAGGAATTCAATGGTGACCTTCATTTTGACCTTGAAGTTGAACTTCATGGCTTTTTGAAGGTCAAATTTTTTTTTATGTAAACCCCCTTATTTACATCTGAAATCGATAGAGCGGAAAATTCTACGTTCAGGTACGTACTCAATTCATAGGTCACTTGTAACAGTCAAGGTCAGATAGAGGTTATTTTAAATTAACAAAGTTTTCAAGAGGTCAGTGTAATTCCTGAAGTAAATTTCAACGAGAAATTCATTGGTGAGCTCTGCATTGATCTTGGTTACAGCGTTTTGAATATTGTAAAATCATAAGGAAATTTTTCATTAAAAGTTCCAGGTGTTCTGTTGAGAGTTCTGTTCCTCCCCGAAGAGTTATACAGTCCTATACCGTTTTTCGATACCTAAGTCTATAATTAAAGTGATACCATAAGTCCTATACCGTTTTTCTATACGAATATTACGAATCGAAACTAAATTTACGCATTACGAGTACATACTTACTATCTTTCGCCAAAAGATTATTATGGCGCAAGCTAAACTTTCGGAACGAGAGAGGGTATCTGTATTAATGATGCGTGGTTGGGGACATCGAGTTCTATCTTATGATACAGTGCGTTTGCTTTTTAATCGCACTTTCCGTAATGGAGAAGGGTTATATCCTGTCTCAAAATCAACAATTGAAAGAACTGTAAGGCGCTTTATGAATCATGGATTTATCAAGGACCTTCAGAGAACTGGTCGGACAAAATCTGCAGGATCTGAGGAGATGCAGATAGACATAGCCCAAGCATTTGTTGAAAAACCACACCTTAGTTTACGTCGAGCTAGTGATGAGCGTGACGTTGCTTCTGAGACAGTGCGAAATATTTTAAAAAGCATTAATTTCCATCCTTACAAAGTTCATCTGGTACAAGAGCTCAATGAAGACATTCCTGACCGTCGGGTTGAATTTTGTGAAATTATGATGGACAGAATTGGTAGAGATCCTCTTTTCTTATACAATACAGTATTTTCAGATGAATCTACTTTCACTTTAAAAGGTGAAGTTAACAGGCAAAATTGTAGATATTGGTCCGACACAAATCCTGATTGGATGTTGGAGAGTCACACACTACATCCACAAAAGATTAATGTTTGGGCCGGTATCTTGAATGATACATCGACAGGCCCTTTCTTTATCGATGGTAATCTCAATGCCCGTGCATATGAAGAGCTTCTCAGAAACCAAATTGTACCAAGAATAAGGGAGATTACAGGCGATAATTTTTAAAATATTTGGTTCTAGCAGGACGGAGCAGCGGCTCATTACGGTAGGGAGGTTCGAGCATATTTGGATACTCAGTTCCCTCAAAGGTGGATTGCAAGAAGGGGTGAAATCGAGTGGCCTGCTAGATCTCCTGATCTGACGCTTCTCGAATATTTTCTTCGGGGTCATTTAAAGAGCAAAGTATACTCAACGCAACCGCAAAGCTTAGACGAAATGCAGTATCGGATTCTACAACAGGCTACTTTGATTGATAGAGAAGTGATTCGTAATGCTGTAATTCATTTTTACAATCGCATAGCTTTTTGTCAAGAAGCTCAAGGTTTTCAGTTCGAACATCTTCACTGAAGCGTGAGAGGCAAGGGAACTCACGCTAATCAAGCACCCCGAAACGTGAGAGGCAAGGGGACTCACGCTAATCAAGCACCCGAAAGGGAACAGAATTTATTACGTCCATGTCGTTGTTCCTAGGTTATGCTAAACGTAAACGTAAACTACTTGGAAAAAACCTTGAAAAAACCTCGAAGATCATCACCAAGTTCAATACAGAGCTCACCAATGAATTTCTCGTTGAAATTTACTTCAGGAATTGCACTGACCTCTTGGAAAACTTTGTTAATTTTAAATAACCTCTAACTGACCCTAAACGTTACAATTGACGTATGACTTGGGTACTTACCTGAACGTAGAACTTTCCGCTCTATCGATTGCAGATGTAAGAAAGGGGGTTTCCATTTTTTTAAAACAAAGTTGATCTTCAAAAAACCATGAAGGTCAACTTCAAGGTCAAAATGAAGGTCACCATTGAATTCCTCGTTGAAATTTACTTCAGGAATGACCTTTACTTTTTTGAAAAATATTTTACCTGAGGAAATAGCCAACCGTCCCGGGACTTTTTAGACACCCTGTATAACTCTTGAATATCTGTCCACCGGTAAATTACTGTTAGATATTGTTGTGAAAACGAACTTATCATTTATTGCTAATATTCAGCTAATGAAGACAAGATATGAAGAGGAAATCAATATAGAACCCATAAAGGCAAGAAATGAATTCATTGGCCGGATATTGTCTAAATCAAGCTCATTTCATGCCTTCATTGGCTAGATATTGAAAACATCCTGGACAAATCTTGCCTTCCTTTGCTAGATAATGATTAAATCTCGCTCGTGTCTCGCCTTAATTGGCTAGATAATGACTAAATCGCACTCATGTCTTGCCTTCATTGACTGGCTGTTGACTAAGTCATTCTCATTTCTTGTCTTTATGGGTTCTATATTAATTTCCTCTTCATATCTTGTCTCTATGGGCTGAATATTAGCAATAAATGACAAGTTCACATTGAATGGTCTTGAAAAATAACTGTGTTCTAAGGCCATGACTCACTTTGCATTTCCCCGTTAGAGCCCAATAACTTTCGTAGGGAACATTTATTTCGCAGAGCTGCAGTTTTCGAGATATTTGGTAATGTTTCTTAAAAGTTAGATGTTTAACCCTCTATAACTCGAAAACTGTCCATTTTCGGACTTTGTGCCCCATAACACTTTTGATAGAGACATTGAGAACTACAATTTTACGAAGTTTAATCAAAATCGACCGAAATCTTTTGGGAACTTTTGGGAGTATAATCTTGAAATGTTTAACAATAAGAAAAAAAACAAAAAAAGCGATTTTTTGAAAATGAAAACTTTTACCCCCTCCCCCCTAAAACTAAGACATTTCTCATAAGGGTGCTCTAATGCAGTTATTCCATGTTTATAGACCGATTCGGCAAGTCCCTCAAAATACTCATTTACGGCATCGATAACTTCCTCGTTGCTCTGAAATTTTTTACCTCCGAGCCATTTTTTAAGGTTAGGAAACAAAATATAGTCGCTGGAGGCCAAATCTAGTGAATATGGTGAATGAGGGAACAATTCAAACTTGAATTCGTTGATTTTAGCCATTGCAACGAAACAGTTTTCCGGTTCAATTTTTCATCGACTGTGAGGAAACGCGGCACCCATCTAGCACAGTGCTTCTCCATGCCTAAATGTTCATGTAAGATATTGCGTACACGCTCAGTCAGGGGCGGACCCAGACAAATATTGGGGGGGGGGAGGTTAAAAAATATATATGTATATCCCATGCATAGCTTGGCGGCGTCAGCTTTTGATACGAAAGGCTAAAAGTTTCGGGGGGGGGGGGGTGAATCCCCTTAAAATCTCCTCTGGATCCGCCAATGCGCTCAGTTAACATCCAAGTAGCATCAGCTACTTATCTATCTATTTCTCTTACTTTTAATCTGTGGTCCTCTATCACCACTTTATGATTTTTTTCGATTTTTTCGACCCACTGTTTAACCGTCGAATATGATGGAGAAGAGTTTTTCAGTGTGGAATCCATTTCTCATTTAATTTGAAGTGGCGTTAGGCTTTTTAAATAGAAGTACTCGTATTTAATGACCGCACGCTTCTCTAACTTGTCCATTTTTGCACAAACAATTGAGGTGTATTGTTCATTAGGCTCTCAAATGTGTACTAATGGAGCAATCGTCTTGGAAATTTATGTACAAGCTAGTAAGATATATACTTATATTGAAGACAAGCTAAAACCCAGACCTACTGGCGCCATCTCTAGGTCAAACCGGAAACTTTTCATCCCATCCCCGTATTTTAAAAGAAGTCAGAGGATTTTAAATAGTGTAGTGTATGTTCGAGGATTTCGAAGAATTTTGAAAAGATTAAAGAGTGTGAAGAAATTTGCAAAGATTTAAATAAATTTAAGGAAAAAAAATCTTATGCGGTTTTTGATATATATCTTAGTTAAAATTTCTGAAAATTTGGAAGCATTTTATGGTAATTATTTTTAAAGCTTCCATGTGATTTGTTAAGAATTTTAACGGATTTAGTCAGATTTCCGAGGACTTTGAGATCTATATGATTTTTATTCAGAAGCTTTAAAATAATAAATTCAAGCTTAATTGAACCGTAGAAGCTAAACAATTACCAACTTAATCAAAAATTAAAATATATTTAAATTAGGATCGTGAAAGTAAGACGTTATAAAAAATAATTTTCAAACTGTGTATCATGCTTTTTAACATTTATTACGTGAAGAGCATGTATCAGAGAGTCACTTTACGAATTACATGGCTTATTTTTGGCGGTTTTATAATTTGGAAGAAGTAAAAGTTTTGTTAATATTTTGGAATATGGTTAAAAATATATAGGAACTCATCTTCCTGGCCCATTTGAGTTTTTATTTTGTTTGCCTAGTACAATTTTATTACATATGAGTTTTGAATGTAACTGAGAACATGTCTTCAGAGCCCTAGCTGAAATAGAATAAATAAAAATACATTATTTGAACAAAATCGGCTAAACAGACCTGTCCTTATATATTTAGAAACACGTCTAACAGTTTCAGTAGAATATATTATTCTATTCAATCATAAAGCCACCGAAAATAATAACACATAATAATTGGTTAAGCGGAACAGCTGCATATTACTTCAAGTCAAAGAAGATGTCCAAATTTAGGTATGCTATCATAAACTGTTACATTAACAGTAAAGTAAAAGACCCACGTGAAAAAACACGCGAAAAACGAGCGAAAACATACGAACTTCAATGCGGACAATGTTAACAAATTAATTTGAAGGTTAAGTCAAACCTCGTTTATTACAACTCCTTCGAAACGTGAACATCTCGTCTATTGCAATTCGAGAAGGAACCTCACCACTCCACTATCCGGAAGGTGGTCTCAAAATACATTCCCGCATCCGCGTTGTCCTTGGTTATACGAAAAATGTTACCTTTAGTGGTGGGAGTTAGGGAGGTTGTGATAAACGAGTATCTTGGATTGAAATAAACGAGGTCGGCACTAAATGAGTGTTGCAATATACAAGGTTTGACTGTATATATAATCTATTATAATAATTTAAACACACATATTTCTAAACTAGTTTTTCTATTTCCCAGTGGAAAAGAAAAAAGGCTAAACCAAAAATCCTAGGGGAGAGGGATGGTCGACGGTTTCGCTACCTTGTTGATCCATACCTGCCCATACTTTGAACATAAATTATCTCAGTTTCTCAAGGTAAAGAAATAATAAAAGTTGAAGCGGTGAAGCATTACGGAATAAAAAAGTTAATAGTTATTAGAAGTTATGATGCCCCTAATCAGAACAAATAAACCTTTTACGATCTGTGACTGGGAAGGAGAAAACCAGATTCATGTGAAGAATATTATACATATTCAAAGCATTTAAATATTTATTAGTTACTTAATTCTTCGAAATTAGTTTTTTTCTATACTTTGATAAAATGAGGATTTTTTATTCCGTAATCCTCAGTGCCTTCACCGTTGTGAAACATTAAAATGTTTTTTTTGACAAATTTTTAATTAAATAGAATGATTTTCTTGGAATTTTTCATAGTGGAGCCACAACGTTACTCTTTACGACTTTGCACTGTAATTAAAGATAAAGATCTCGTTGCGAGAACACATTTTTTGTTTTCGATTTTGTATAGGAGGAGAATTCAAATTTTACTCCCCATGGCCAGTTTCAAAGTAGATTTCAATTCAATTTTTATCATTTTTAAAAATGGACTAAAAACGAAGCCCCATAGAGCACCTTACAGTGCTTTAACCCAGTCGATTTTTCAGAATAATACAAAATACGGCTACATGGATAAATTGTTCGATGTGATATTTTTACCACATAATCTGAAAGCTACATTTGCATGATTAGAGCCCTTTTTCAAAAAATGGTCCTATTGCTTTATTTTTCATTAATTGAAACGCTCTTTTCGTATTACTACACGTACACTTCCATTGGTGCGTTGCCCGTTTCCAGGCGCAGAAAATCCAGTTTATTAAAAAAAACACACAACAAAAAAACAACGAGACCATTTTTTGAAAAAGGCTCTAGTCCTGCACATGGCCTTTGTATTATGTGCTAAAAAATATTACGTCAAACGATTCATCCTAGTGGCCATATTTTGTATTATTCTAAAAGCAGACTCGTTTGAAGCACCTTAATGGTGAGCGTCATGAGAATTTTAAATGCATTCAGTTCTATTGCCTTTCACAGACTCAAGTTCCCAGTTCGGCTCTTTCTATAACGACAATTCTACTGCTGCGACCTTTGGTAGTGACAAACCTTCTATCATTCTACCTCCTGCTCGACCTATTTCTCGTCCGCTACTGTCTGGGGAAAAATGCCAAGAATTTACTTTTCCTGAGGGCTATCAAACGTTGAGATCAAATTATGTTCGTTATCTAATATCATCAAAAAAACTCGAACGTACAATAGTAAACAAGGAGGGATTCATCGTTGGAAAATTGGCTCGCAATAATAAGCTTTCTGGAATATATAGAGCTGACCATCGGGTTAAGATACATGTAGAAACAAAAAGGCATAAGATGATGCTCAAGGAAGAAAGGGAACTATTTCCTGAAAATGTAATATATGTATTGGCTGAAAAGTTAACTAAACGTATCCCGCGTGTTCATTTATACAGTCAACCAGGGAAAAAAGTAATTTACAACCAAAGAGAATGATATTCAAACCTTTTTTTGTGTATGTATACCATGGGGCGGGGATAAGCGGGAGAGTGTTTTGCAAAGCGGTGAACCCGGAATTCTTTATTTCATAACTTCAAATTGATTTTTTTCATTGAAAGAGGAGGTGTCCCGCTTTACCTAGATGTCCTACTAAGCGTTAATTTACGGTTATATTTAAATCTAGCAAAGATGTATTCTATAATTCTTCCAAGTGATAACTTTTTAGAAGACGCGACAAAGAAATCTCGAAAGCCTCAAATAAGAAACGAACTACAATAGCCCTCTGTCTATTCACTTCTATCCCTTCGTCGTAGATGCGTGCGCAGTCGTATTTAACATATGCCATATCAGGATTAATTTTTTATTCCAAATTTTTACTAAATATTGAGCGAATTGATGAGTTAAAAGTGTCAAACTGGACTGTAGTACCGACTATTTTTGAAAGCTATATAAAATTAATTATTTCTAAATTAAATACATTAAATTTGTCAAATTATCATAAACATATATCGTTGCTAGATTCCTCTTCTTCTTTTGATGAACCATTTTGAAGAAAAATGAAAACATTTTAAAAATTAGAACTATACGTGAAACTTTATTTACAGTATGTATTTAAAAAATAGCAAAAAAAATTCCACGAAAGTCTTGTCTGAAAAATATTTGTTAAGGTGATTCAGGAAAAAAAATCATGTATAGCTCATAAATAGTGTGAAGTATTATATATAATATTTATTTGGTTTCTACATTTTTTGTATAAAACAAATGAATATAAAAATGTAATACTTCACACTATACATATTTTTTCACCTAAATAGATTATAATCTTTACACTTTTTAAACATAAAATTGTCTAAGCGTCTCAGTGTAAAATAATAAAGTGTCATTCTTAAATCACGCTACGGAGTGACTTAATTTTCAATGATAATAATTGGACTGGTTTTTAGGATCTATTTATAAAATAAATTTATAGCCTTCCGTTTTATGTCGCAATTTGAGTTTCCAAGCGTAAAAATATAGGAGGAAGTCACATTTATCTGCATTATAAAATCCTCAAAAATATCATTCTACAATATAAATTTAATCGATTTATACGTTTTTACGGGACCTTGAAATTTGTTTTTATTTTAGCAACAGAAAATTTAATCAAATGCGTAAAACATTTGTTAAAATAATATTCGCGTAAGGAATTTGAAAATACGATTATTTTTATAAAAATTTAACCTGCTTCTCGAACAAATCTTTCCGAGAAAACGAGTAAATTTGTCTAAAAAAGTAAATGGTCTTTTTTGTAAATTTATATTTT
Organism: Belonocnema kinseyi; assembly: GCF_010883055.1. Lineage (NCBI taxonomy): Eukaryota > Metazoa > Arthropoda > Insecta > Hymenoptera > Cynipidae > Belonocnema > Belonocnema kinseyi. The sequence continues at coordinate 81,005,031 of NC_046657.1, forward strand.
ATAATTAATAACGCACATCAAAAAGATTAATCTGCTAACATAAATATAAATATATGAGTATAGTATAAGTGGATGTAGATATATGGAAGCTGGGCAAGAAGTACCCTAATTAAAAAAGATGCTAATTTACGATCAACGCTCAGAAAGGAAAAAAACAAACTTTGCAAATCACAAATATTATAGGCAAACAATTTTCAACTCTTGAATTTATAAGATACTGACTCTAGCACATTACAAATTCTCGAAATTTCTTCTATAATATTCATTAGTTGTTAACTTTGAAATTCCCTATTAATTTGTTGTGCGTCTATTTAAAAAAATGAAGATCCTTTATACATTGATCTTAACTTTGTTCTTTCACCCAAATTATATTGGTGAGTAGAAAGATAACAATTAAATTTAAAAAATACAAATCGCGGAATATAGAAAATATTTGGGAATATGAAGCTATATTTCGGAATA
>NC_046657.1:81005592-81020565 GCF_010883055.1 Belonocnema kinseyi
GGGTGGGGTGTGAAAAAAGTCCATGATTGTTCACAAGGTTTGGAAGTGAATTAATTAATCTCTTTCTGTAAAAATTTTTACTTTCTGGGTAAAAATCCAACTGCCTGGTTAACAATTAATCTTTTTTTGGTTGAAAATTAACTTTTTAGATAAAAATTAAATTTTTTGTAGAAAGTTCGGATTTCTGGCTTAAAAATTCAAGAGATAGGTAAGAAAAGTAACTATTTGGATATAAATTTATGTACTTTGCCGAAAAAATTTTTTTTTATGAAAAATCTATTTTTTGAGTTATCAATTAATTTCTTAACTGACTATTTATTTTGATAAACATCAAATCGTTAATTGAGAATAAAATTTTCTTCAAAAATTTAAATGCTTTATAGAAAAATCCCCTTTTTGGATTGAAATTTCAACAATTTGGTAGAAAATTTAACTATTTGGTTGGAAATATACCTATTTTGATAAAAGATCTATTTTTGCATCAAAAGGAACCCCTGTTTCGTAGAAAATTAATCTATTTTTAGTTCATGATTCAAGTATTTTATTGACAATTTTATGTATTGGTAGAACTCTACTGTTGTTTATTTTAAAGAAATTTTTGTATGAAATATCAAGTATTACATGTTTCATTTTGTTGGTTAAAGATTAATAATTTTAGATGCAAAGTCATATTTAAAGATAAAAATCAATTTTTAAATTTTCATCACAGAAGATATTAGATTTGAGTGTCCTAAACTGTAGGTCAACTTCCTTATCCAGCTATTCTGGATACAAATTCAAAAAGAGATTTTTCACAATTTTGGATAAAACTTTTTTAATGTTTAAAAATTCTATATACGGCTATCTGCATTGCAAAAAGGCGAATAATTTATACTAATGAAATATTTCAAGAACAAAATTACTAGAATTATTGAATTTAAACAAATTAAAAAACCAGACGAAAATAAAACCTGGCATACGCTTCTATACATATAATCCCTAATCAGCCATTCAGACCACTTTCTGGTATGTTGAAATTTATTGAATTGGGGTACATATTATTTCAGGCAATGAGCGAATAAGTTGACAAATATTCACAAAGAAATAGTGGCATGAGCGAACAGTCTTGGCAGAATAGTGTATTTAGTTTATTTTTTCTCAAATAGTAACAAAATAGCGTCTCTACTTTGCCAATGCTGAAATCACTGTGCAAAGACACCAGATAAAAATCTTCACTAATAAAATCGGTAAACAGATAGGAAGAAATCGGGGAATTTTGGGAATATAACATTTCAGAATATTTGTGAATATTTAGGAATATTCCGAAATATGTGGGAATATGTAGGAATATTTGAGAATATGAAGAATATCAAGAATATCAGGGAATATTGAAAGAATATATAGAAATATTTGGTGAGTGTACCAGGAACATATACGAGTTACTGAACAGGAATATATACCAGTTTGATATATATCCACACCGGATCGGGTATCTTGAATTAAACGAATATAATCCATTCCTATTTTTTCTTACAGAATTAAGTTCAGAGTTCAACCGTCCATCTTATGACGACTCTCTTTGTGTCGGATCTTCTTCTAGACCCAGAGCTGCTTCGGATCTTGATTGGGTAGATTGGACCATAACAGGAATACTAAACTTCCGTTTTTCTACAAATCTTTATTTGAAAAAAAGAAATGATCACTTTTATCCAATAAAGTACCTTCCAGCTCCTGCATTAATAAGAGATGGTTACGTCATGGGAAGATTGAAAAGACTTCCTGGATGTAGGGGTGTTATTCTTGGACTGTATAGTGGACGTCGACACACAATTCGGGTTAAAATAAACATTCAAAACGGCAGATACGAAAAAATGAACGAAACAGATATGATTAATTTTCCTGAAAATCGCGAATTCAATGTGCCTAGTAAGAAATACACAAGACGCCCAAGTGACGAATAGTCTATCAGCCGAATAGTCGTTTCTAACATCAGAGAAAAATCTTAAGGAACTTTCATTTTTGACGTATATCGCCGGTGCCTATGAAAAAAACCCTGTAAAATAAAGCTATGAAGAAAAACCTTTTTCAAAGATGCCGTGAAAAATAAATTTTTCATTATATCGCTGTGAAAAAATACATTTTTTTAAAGCACCGTGAAGAAGAACACCTCTCAGTACAAGGCTACGAAAAAAAATATTTCGGTAAATGCTGAGAAAAAACCTTATTTCTACAAGCATCGTGAAATGAGACCTTATTTATGAAATAAGCATGAAAAAAACCTTATTCGTGAAAAAGTCGTGAAGAAAGACCGTATTCCTTAAAACTTTTAATTAAACAGTTTTATTCCAAGAAAAAACTGTAATAATCATTTTATCGTAAAAAAGTATTATTAATGGACTATGCAAAGAACTATAGATAAATATCAAGTTAAAATCGTGTGTTTTACGCTGCTAGTCGCTTATTGTCTGGGTTTACGTGTTGTTTGTACATGTGTGTTAAATAGAAAACGCATGGATCTATAGATATTCATATAAAACATAGTTCATAATAGGAAAGAGGAGAAAAGTACTGGTCGAACAGCGCTGGGCCTGATAAGCTGGGCGGAAATAATGAGAACTTACTACAGTTTTCTAAACTTTTTTGTATATTTAAACAATCATAAATACTATAAATTATACATTTTCAATTATAATGAAAGATGCTCTTGTAAACTTTTATTATGCTGTAACAAAAATATTTATCTTTAGAATATTTTAACTTATCGAGTTTTGCTTAACAACATTTATGAACTTCATGATATTTATGAACTTTGCTTCAGTCAAATAATTTATATGTAAATGATTATATTCACACTTTACTATTGTAATAATATTGTTTACTAAAATATCTTTTTATAACGGACATTCAATCATGCGGGTTTTTTTTTACAGTATTTATACAAGCCGTGTTTTTTTTGCAGCGTTTACCAATAGGTATTTTTTTGATAGTGCACTGAGAAACTTTGTACTGGAAAAATTACTAAATTAGGTTACAATCGAGGGACCAAAGCGATAATTCGTATATTTTAATACAATAATCGTAAGCTATGCTATTTTTCTATGAAATTTTCCTATTGATAAGACGAAGTCTTACTATTTTTTATAGTAAACCCCTAGATAGGATAAATTAGTAGAGACATAATTAAATTATATAAAAAGAGTAGAAGTAATAAGTACCTAAAATAACATAAAAGACTAAATTTGTAAGAGAAATGGCTATTGTCTGTAGGAATATGAAATATACTATGACACATTCTATTTTTTTGTATTATGGAGTAAGACAAATTCGGAAGATCGCTCTCGAATATTAGTAAGTGACATAGTAAGCGAGCCTAGCGTTGGACCTAGTGCAGCCGAGCATAAACGATGTCAGCCGACCAACGCTCTGCTGAAATTCCTTAAATTTATCAGTCACTCAATTTGGTTTCATGCAAAGATCCTTATCACCATAAATCAGGATAATTCGAAAAGTTACAATTGAAAAACAAATTTTCCACAGAGAGAAAAAAATTATTTTGCAATCTCGATATTAGGATATTTAATTGCGTTCAGATATAGTGCTTGGAATTTTTAAAATGCCATCACGGTGAACAATTATAGAATAATTTAATGGAAATCAACTTGAGTGCTAGCATTTACTTCATAAGGGCGATAAATTTCTGGATCACATTATCTAGTTTAGCCGAATGGAATATCGCTGTTCTGTCGCGTTGGAGATCCGTGTTCGATTCCCACCAGCTTTACTTTAATCACATTTTTAGGTTTCAGCTTGTTATATAATATTTCTGCATATATATATATATATATATATATAATAATGTATAAACTATACATAATCGTGTGTACTGTACCATTGCAATTTAAAGAAATATAATAGTGCAAAAGAGTTTCAAAATCCCATAATAAATAAGTCTGTATTTACGTCGTATGCTCGTGTGAACTAATACGTATCGTAACCTTCAACGCGACGCGGCACATGTTGGGTTTATTTTTTTCGTCTGCTAATCTGATTGCACCAATTTTTACTAAGTCTCTTACTAAAACAGTTCGCCGGTCTCCCTCGACGTTACCATAGTCCTTTGCAAATATTGCAATCTTCTGTAGAAATAAATGTAGAATTTTTATATTTTATTCCAATGAACTTTGTAGTTCGGCATGTAGTTACTAGTTACTACTCGGAGTAGTAAATATTACAAAAGTTTTGCTATGTACCTCCATTGCAAACTGAAAATAGTAAAATCTAGTATGATTTTTAGCAAATATTGCAGCAAAAGGTTTCTCCGTGTGTTTACTGAGATATATTTTTGTTCATCGCATTTTATAGAGATGAGTTTTTTAAATGGCGTTATGATAAAAAGTGTACCCGGTAAAGTTGTATTAAGATATTAAAACCGAATTATTTGAAAATCATAAAAAGTGCTTAGGATCTTACAAATTTGTAGAGAAGAATAAACAACAAAAGTAAAAGGAAAAAAACCAACATCAATAACCTGTTGTCTATTTATTTATATCTCATCATTGTAGATGCGCGCGCATGCCCCTTTTACATGAACTATTTTGAGTTTTTTTGCTCTTTTTGTTACTGTAAATTGTTTTGTTGCGCTGTAAATAATTTCTGGTGTCACTTGTCATTAAATGCATTGGAAGCTTATTGCCGAGACGTAAGATAACGTTCTAAGGCATGATATTATAGTTTTCAGATGCTGTTATTGTAATATTTCCATGGACGTATTGCAAAATTGCAACACCCTACACACGTAATGTAATGCTGACCAAGAAAGTTTGAAAAAAAATCACAGGCGCGGTGAAGTGAACACAAACCGCTAAGCTCTAATTCAACCGCATGAAGCTCTCGACTTAGAGTAATATTTTATTTATTCTTACAGATTAATTCATTTATTGATGATATGGTTACCAATTTTATATAATATGCAGACTTAGTAAACGCTTAATGTATATAAAACGTAACTCTTCTGTACGTTCTAAAGGGTACCCGAGTTCCTTTTTTTCGAACATCAAACACAGACCCCTGATTACGAACACCTTAGTCATTGTATTAATGCCCTGGCCATTTTTAGGTTAAACAATTTTTTTACGAATTTCATTATTTATCGATAAAGGAAATTATTTTTAGTGCCAGTTTGATAAATGATTTCCATTTTCTGCAGAAAATTGGAAAAATGTATAGCCGAAAAAATGTCTGAAAATCGAAAACAGATCTCTGTTAAAAAGTAACGCTTCCGACACGGGTTCTCTCTCTACCGTCTGCGTTAAAGATACATCAGGGAAATCGAACACCGAGAAAGGAGGAGCGCCACACATTGATAAATATGGGAAATAGTTCGAGCCACGCAAGGATTTAAATCGAATAATAATTTTTTTTAATCCTTCTCTAAAAATGTTATGTTTAATGTTTCCAGTGAGAGAATTTTTATAACCACTCATATACTTTTTTTAATTAACCATGAAACGGCTTAATTTAATCAAAATCCTGACATGCTGGAGTCATTCTGAGGATGGATTTGTATTCAGCGACCCAAAAAACATATAGTACACCTAGTCATCTTTATGTAGACTCCCGAAAATATTTTTTTAGTCCTGCGTGATTTTCTAACAATTTGCACTGATGTCAAGGCTAGGCGCTTTATGGTTAATTAAAAAAAGTATGTGGGAAGTTATAAAAATTCTCTCATTGGAAATATTAAATATAACATTTTTAGAGAAGAATTAAAAAAAGTTTTATCATTCGATTAAAATCCTCGCGTGGCTCGAATTGTTTCCCATATTTATCACTGTGCGCCTGGTCTAAACCACGTCAATTACTTGGAATACTATGTATTAAGATTCCATTTTCCCATGCATATTATCAGTGAGCAAAATACGAAATACAGCGAAACCCTTTAATAACCCTCCCTTCTGTAGCCCTTCCGTGAAGTAACGCCGCGCCGCAGGTAGGTGTAACAGGAGTTGCGCGGGGTTTGCGAGGTCTGCAGTCGTCGATCAGGTGAGCACTTAGGCGTGAACAAACAAAAGCGGAGCTTTGTTGTGGTTGGACGGCTCTAAAAACTGCCGCTTGATGTGCCGTCTGACCAAAGCCGGTCTCTACCACTGACGAACAATGGTTCGCCATTCGTGGCGAGCGATGAGAGCTCGGGTCTTATACCAATTTTCAACACGGGCTGATCTCTCTCGATCGTCTGCGTTGAGGGTTCCTAAGGGAAATCGGTAACCGAGAAAATAGTTAGAACACTGTGTATTAAGATTCCATTTTCCCATGCATATTATCCTTATTACTAAAGCTCTAAACGATATTGTTGTTTGGATTTATTAGCCGTCATGTTCAAGCATGCGGAAGTATTTTTGGATCACTGATGGAAATAAAAATCTGGCGAATAACAGAAGTAATGTTAGCTTTCAATGTCTCAAATGTAGCTGGCTTGTCCACGTGGACGTGCTGTGTCTTGTATGCTTTCAAGCCAAGATCTTCACGTGAAATATGCTAGCTGGTGCCATACGAAAAGCCAAATTGCTGGGAACGGCACCGAATCGATTGTTCGCCGTCTTCACGTAGATTATCAGATACAGCCGCTACATTTTCTTCACTGAGTGCTATTCGTTCAAATGTCATACAATAATAAATATTCTTTCTCCAATTTGTCGATAGTATGGCGAATAGTGGACTCAGAAGGCAGACTATGAGCATCATAACTTGACCGAAGCGCGCGAAACACATTCTTCACAGAACGCGAATTTTCGTATTACAAGTGCATGATGAAATGTCAATCAATACTGAACCAAAAAAACATGACAGCTCGAAACGACTTGCGCGTCATCTGTCACAATTATCCTGTTGAAAGAAATCTCTAGTTGGATCACCCTTTATTTAATTTTTTTGTTTGAAAATCAAAATTAAAATTAATTTTCTGAAAAAAACCATACTAAAATAAGTTTCTATTTAAAAAAAGAGCCTTTTTATAATCTTTTAAATCATTTAGGATAGAAATTGGGCCGCTAATGTTTTCTTGGTAAAATTTAGATTTTTACGCTCGAGGGTGCCACGTTAAACTTCCGCAGGGCTCGGACACGACATACTATCAGCTCTAATGTGCTCTAAAATTATATTTAACTTTACGTTGTATATTTCTTCTCGCACCTTTTATTTTATTCAGAATGAGCGTAAAAATTGTTATTTAAGCATAAAAACATTTCCGACCCACTTTTTATTCTACATGATTTCAAAGTATAAAAAAAGCTATTTTTGGTTTCTTTAAAAAAAATCAATTTCAACTTTTATTTGAAAAAATATATTATTATATAGTCGTAAATGACATGAAAAGAGCTTTATTAAAATCTATAATAAAAGTCCAACTTGATCATCTTGAAAGAATTTACACTAACGCGAACGTAAGAAATGCGTGAAAAAGTGAAAATTTCAGGTCCCTGTATATTGACAACCGGTTGATGATTGAACCTCTGGTTTGGTGAATTCATGCAGGTCCACTAGAAATATAATTCAGCCAAGTTTTAATCCGATCTAACAAAATTAATTTTAGATGGAAACACTTAAAGTATTTTGCCTTTGAGCGAGGGTAATAGTACAAAATTAGTATAGATTTGATTATTAGTTAATGTCTTAGTTCTTATTTTCTATTATTATGAACATTAACATTGAGTAACATTACGGCGAAGCATCCAATTTTGCATAATTTTTGTTATCAAATTCCATTGCTGAAGCAAAATACGATGGCAACTTTTTGAGATTTGAAGGTTAGGAATAAATTTTAAAATGCAGGAAGGCACTGGTCTCATAATTAGATAATTTGCGTGATATGAAGTGGTATCATCAAACCATTGTAGGATTGCGTTATTTTTTGTCACTTCAATGTAAATCACTCATATTTCTACAAAGATCTATAAAAGTTTTTTTTCTATGAAAAATTACGAAAATGTACCACGAAAACTTTGCGCAAGTTAAGCTGTTTCTCATTATTCCTAATGCGGTAAAGCTATTCCGTTCTTGAATACATTGAAAATTCGTGAAATTTCGCATACAAATTTTACAAAAATGTCCGGGAAATTTTTGAACTTTATCGCGAAAAAGTTTTTTTTTGTATAAACGAATTATTTGTTGGAAAAATCTTTTCTACGATTTTCTATAAGTTTACGTTTCTTTAAGTTATATTGCAAGAAATTTGGATAAAAACAATATCATAATGAAGAAATTTCTTCTTGAGATTGTTTTTAATATTATAAACAAATGGAATAATCTGCCATTTTTCGAAAGAAAAATTAATTTTTTTCGCTATCATTTTTTTAAATTAGAAACTTTATGATAATTTTAGAAAAATGCATAATTTTTTATAAATATTATGATTTTTGTAAACAAATTTAATAAGCAAAAGCATAGATAAGGCACTTGTCGAAAGAAAAATGAGTTTTTTTCTATGAAAACTTTTTTAATTAGAAATTTCATGATAATTAAAAAAAATATTAATAATGTATCAATCGATTTTACGATTTTTTACACAATCTTAATAAACAAATGCATTATTGGGGCATCTGTCGGCGGCATTTTTTTTCGATGCCAGACTTTTCAATTGGGATCTTCATAGTAAATTCAGCAACATTCATGATTCGTCAATACATTTTACGATTTTTTAAACGAATTTAGCAACAAATGCATTATTCGGGCATCTGCCGAGGGGACATTTTTTTATGTCATCTTTTTACTTAGAGAACTTGATGATAATTTCATTAACACTCATACATAGTTCATAAATTCTATGATGTTCTAAGCAATTCTAATAAGCATATGCATTATTTGTACATTTGTCGACAAAAAAGATTTTTTTTCAATCGCAGTCCTTTCAGTTAAAGTTTCTCACTACTTTTATTCTTTTTATAAGGCTGCTGCTTTAAAATAATGCATTTATTTATTAAAGTTGTTTTTAAAAATGTACAAAATTTATCAACTAATTATGAATTTTGCTTAGATTATCATGTAATTACCCAGTTAAAAGACTGACATCGAAAAAAAAAAAGAATTTTTCCGTTGACAGATGACCACATAATAAAGTTTAATAATTTTTTTTTAAACTGATAAAATTAATCAATGAATTATAATTTTTTTTTAAACTGATAAAATTAATCAATGAATTATAATTTTTTTTTAAATTATCATAAACTTCCTAATTAAAAAAGTCGTCACCTAAAAAAAAACTTTTCTTTCAACAAACGCTTCATCTATGCATTTGCTTATTAAATTTGTTTTAAAAAGTATAGGATTAATCAATAATTTATGAACTTTTTACATTCTCATCAGAGAAGGTATTAGATTTTTGTAAAATTTGACCGCCCCCCCCCAGTTTTTGTCAAATGTCTACGTTTTGAGACCCCCTGAATCCGAAAAACAGATTTATACGAATGTGTATGTCTGTATGTCTGTCTGTCTGTGAACACGATAACATTTGAAAAAGTAATCTATTAGATTGCCCTTTGGTACACTCGTTTAGTGTCCTAAACTAAAGGTCCAAGTTCGTTAGCCAGCCATTTTGGATGAAAATTCAAAAAGTGGGCACATTTTACATATTTTTGAGAACACTTTTTTAAAAATTAAAAAATTCTCTGTACGGTTATTCATAGCATTGAAAAAAATTAACGATTTATCCTAATGACTTTTTTCGAAAAATCGAAAATTACTAGAGTTATAGCATTTTCAAAATCCCCCCCCCCCCCAAAAAAAACTAAAATGAACCATTTAGGCCAAACAACGCATGGTAAGAAGAAAAGTCTGGAAAGGAAAAACGTTGCTTTTTGAAAGCCCTACAAGATTATGATAACAACTTTTTCAGTTTGGTCGAAAAGTTGAAAATTCCAGATTTGATCGTACCAAAAATGTTTGAAACCACATTTTTTCAAGATTTAAAAATGCTATGTACGGTTGTTCATAGTACTTAAAAACTCAAAAAATTTATCTGCATGACTTTTTTTATGAAACGAAAATTATCAGAGATAGAGAATTTTCAAAATCCAAAAAAACTAACTAAAATGAACATTTTAAGCCAAACAACGCATGATATGAAAAAAAGTCAAGAAAAAACAAAAACTTAGCTTTTTGAAAGCCCTATAGGACTATGATAACAACTTTTTTAATTTGGTCGAAAAGTTGAACATTCCAAATTTGATCATACCAAAAATAATGAAAAATTGAAAAATTCAATTTTTTGGTCAAACTATGCAAGATACGAAAAAAATGAAAAAGCTCAAATTGCGCGCCCTGAAAAGAACAAAAAATTTATAATAAATCACTTTTCAATATAAGCTACGAAAAAAAATGAGACAAAAATTGTTCATCCAAAAAAGATTTATCATTTTTGATAGGACACGTAGTTTTTGCTTTAGTCGTAAAAAATAACATTCTAAATAAAAATATTAAAGTTGTTTGAAAAAGGACTTAACGTATGAACTGAAATTAGCAAACAAAAGTTGTTCGCCTAAAAAGATCTATAAATTTATTAATAATTATTTTTCGATTGGACGAGTAGATTTCCTTTTAATCGTAAAACATAAGATTAAATGTGCAAAAATTAACTTTTTGGAAAAAGCACAGAAAAGACGAAAGAGGACATAGGCTCCTACATAGGACCCTATATCGGTTCCTGCATTAGACCCTATGCTGATGCGCAGAAGTTTTTATTTAATCGTAAAAAACAATATTAAAAATAAAAAAAAATGATAAAAACAAGGAAATAAGAATTAGTATGATTCAATTTTTATGCATATTATGAATTGTAATGATTACATTCATTGAAATTATACATATTTTGGAGCAGCTTAGAATATGATTTAAAGCAAAATAAGAAACAAATACAAAAAAAATCATGATAAATCCAATTTGTTTTTTTTTATTTTGCATTTTTTAAATAAATAATCCCAGGCAGAGTTACATAAAAAATGTATTATAATTGATATAAAAGTGTTGTGTATAATGTAGAAAACTTGACATGTTGGACAAAATCGAGTGCGAAGCACGAGATTCGTGATCAGAATGTGTTCGTTAAGGCCAAAAAAGCTTTAACAAAAAAGAGTTCAAAACCACAAAATTACAGTTGCCGTCCAGTTCACCTTTGATTTTAAAAGGTCTGTGCCCGAATGCGGAAGAAATGCAAAGACCAAGTGCGGAGTGCGATCGCCATCAGTCGATCATAAAGACCGAGAGCGTAGCGCGAGGTAAATACATAATCGTGCGCGAGAACCAACAGTCGGGCGCCCTACGCGCACTCAAACTTGCGAACCACGTGCGCAGCGCGCGAAGAGACTGTGCCCGCGTCGTTAGCAGATTTTTTAAATTAGCATAAAGTTTCTAATTAATAAAATGACCTAGAAATAACATATTTTTGTATCGAAAAATGCTTGATTATTGCATTTGTTTATTAAATTTGTTAAATTATTAACAATACTAATCTTAAGAATAAAATCGTGTAAAACATTCTTTCAGCAAATAATTTGATTATAACAATTTTTTGTTTATCATATAATATAGAAACGTCTTTAAATAATGTTACCATATGAAACTTAGACGATTTCAATCATTTTCATGTTATTGATGAACGCCGTGAACGTCAAATAGAAGAAATGGCAATTTGTTTAGCATATTTGTTTATTTATAAAAAATTGAAAGTATTATTTATTAATCAGGCTCGACAACGCTCTTAGAAATGTTATAAACTTTTTTTCAGATTTTTTGTTGTCCAAATCGGTCGATATTTGTGGGCTCTACGTTATGTGCAAGCAAGGAAGTCATTTTTTTTACTGTATTTTATTTTACTGTAGCGACCCTGCCGCTCCCCAGAAAGTGCAAAAAAAAGTTTGAAAATCGCTGCATTAGATGGCTTAGAGCTCGCCGATCGCCACGACTGGCGAATGATGGTTCGCCAGTGGTGCCTGCCAGGTTTGGTCAGACGACACATTCCGCGGTAGTCTGTAGAACGGTCGAACTAGTTCGTATTTCATGTACTGGCGAGAAGTCCTGCGCGCACCACGCTGCGGGCCTAATATTTTTTTGTTATGGAAAATAATAAACCGAATGCCAATATTTTAAATGTTATTTTTATTAAATGAATGTTACAAAATGTTTGTACAAAATAAGAAGAAGGCACCACGGGATGAGTTCTGTACAATCTTTTATAATAGAATTCAAAGAAATTTCGTTTTTCTTGGTAGACAATTAAATTGATATTTCATTTCAAATCAGATTTTTTTGTTAACAAATTAATTTAAACGTGATACTGACAAATCACATTTTTAGAATTTTGTAACTCACTTTGATGACAATCATATTCTTTAAATAAGAGACATTCCATGTTAAGACCACAATTTTTATGTATCAATTTAGCAAACTTTTCAAAATGCGTATCAAGTCATTTACCACATCCTCCCTCAGTAATTATTATATTCCTTTCTTTTGAGTTCAAATGCATCTTCATTTATTAGTTTAACAACTATTTAACAAATTATTAAACACAATTTCAAAGTAAAATATACACTTTTTCGTTGATAATTTACTATTATTATCACATCTATAATTTCGTCAAAAAATTTACCCATTAACTTTTGCAAATTTAGAATGATGAAAAAATATTTTAAATACGCCAATAAGAACTAAGATCATTTCATCATTTGTAAAGACCAATAAAATACATGTTTCTGCCAATTTTCGAATATCGCGCTCAGTTAAGTCTCCCCAGTCTCCCCTAGAATTTTCACATCAAAATTTATGAGAAAGAATTTTGTTTATTTAAAATAAAATCTATATAAATAAAACTAATATTTATTACAATTAAAACTACATTAAAATTGATTATATTATTTATCAAATGTGAATATTAAATTATTTTATAATTTTTAAGACACCAATTAAATGTACTTTGATCAGACGTTAAAAAAAAGCAATGCTCAAAAAGTTATCATGCGGGATGAGGGTGTTAGGAAAAATGTGATTTACGGTGGAGGATGGGGAAGGGGGTTCGTACCTGGGGGTGAGCCGAAAGGAAAGGTGGTATGACTGTTTTACAGAAAAATAGTCTTTTTGCTAGAAAGTTCAACAACTCGGATAATTTTTTCTTTATTGACTGGCAATTCTTTATTTGTTGTAAATCTGTCTTTCTAGTAAAAAATTCATCTCTTTCGTTGAAAATTTAACTATTTTGTTAAATTTGAACACGAAAAAACAAATAAAAAAAAATAGTTGAACTTTCAACCAAAAGGTATAAATTTTTATATTATTGATGTTGAGCTAGAAGATCAAGTTTCTACACAAGGAGATGCATTTTTAACCAAGAAACAATTTTCAGTCAAGAAGAAAAAAAATTAATTAACTATTTGTTAAAAAATGTATATATTTGGTTAAAATTCGCCTTATTTGTTAGTGAATTAATTTTCTTCATTGAAAAGTCAACGTATTGATTGAGGATTTAACAATTTTGCTCACAAATTCTTTTTTTTTAAATTTATTTATTAAAGTGAAAAATTAAATATCCATTTTTTGTTTAAAATGTAATTGTTCGAATATTCGAATAAATCGAATTTCAAAGATTCGACTTGACTGTTGGATCCATTTTTTAACCAAAAATGAAGTTATTTTGATTTTAAGAAGTGTAATAATCCAAGAAAATCAAGCCGATTTGATGTACAGTTAAATTTTTTTCTATTTCGAAAAATCAAATGTTCCAAGCGTATCTAAATTTATACTAAAAATTCAAATTAGCGACTGCACACCTATAATTTAGCTGTTTTATGGTGAAGGTGAAGTGCAAGGAGAATTAATATTCCTGTGAAGCATGGAATTTGTTATAAAATTTTATTGCTGATATAAAATGCGAAAAAAACTTATTGAGATTTCGAGGTTAAGATTAAATTTTGCAATTTAAGACAAAACTGCTGGCAGTAAAATTTTACCAAAAAAAAAGTTGGATCAAAAGCTATTTTTTAATACAATCTTGATTACAATTGTTTCTGTTTTTCACGAAAAATGTCACAAATTTTCCTGGCATTTTCGTGAAATTTATATGCGAAATTTCACGAATTTTCAATGTATTCAAACACGAAATAGCTTTCCCGTATTAAGACAAATGAGGAAAAGTTTAACTTTCGTAAAAGTTTTATAGTACATTGTCATAATTGTTCACAGAAAAAAAATTGTTTATATATCTTTGTAGATATACGAGTGATTTTTATGAAAGTGAAAAAAAAGAATGCAATTCTACAACAGTTTGATGATACCACCTGATATCCCACAAATTATATAATTCTATGTCCAGTTCGTTCTTGCATTTTACAATTCATTCTTAACCTGATAATCTTAAAAAGTTGCCATTGCATTTAACATCAGCAATGGAATTTTATAAAAAAAACATTATAAAAAATTGCATGCTTCACAGGAGTGTTACTTAATGTTAATATTCATATTAATAAATCAATAAATTAATTATTAATCAATATTTAATATTAAATATTAAATATTATCAATATTAAACTTATAATTAAAAATATATTAATGTTATACTACCCTCACTCAGAAGCAGAAAAGTAACATAAAACTCCTTGCACTTCGCCTTTACAATAAAAACAGCTTCATACAATGCATAATCTTCAAAACTATAATATGCTTTTAAATAATCTATGTTTTAAGAACTGTGGGATTGACTAAAGTGTCCCAATAAATTCAATATTGTCATCGACGGCAATCCACCGATATTTTGACTGAAAACTTCAATTTTTGATTTTTTGGATGTATTGGACTTCGAATTTGGATTCGATCATAGTTCCAAGCAGTGAGCCAAAAATACTTGCGCATGATTGAACACATCGGCGCTCATTGGCCGTAGTTCGCGTCATTAGTCGCATAATTAGTCGCCCTAGTTCGCGATTTATAGATATAAGATAGGTTTACATATGC
>NC_046657.1:81020665-81025698 GCF_010883055.1 Belonocnema kinseyi
ATTAAAAGTTGGTCATAAGAACAACCGCAGGATTTCACCGGGAGCGCGTGCTAATCTGAAAAACTGTACCCGATCCCAGCGAAATCGCGGTAAAATTCCAGCCATAAACACATCTCACGACCGTGAGATAGGTGGTTACAGTCTGTAAGGAAGTCCATACGACAATCCGGCAAAAGTCTCATGCATCCCGCAAGTGTTTTAGCATATTGTTGACACGCAGAGATGCTTTGCAGGCTATTAACCAAGGAAAGCTTGGCACCTCCAAGAGCGCCGATAGTACGGACGATTAGTTTCACAGAATATTCCGAGTACAATGGTTGCAACTCCCTTCTAAGGTCTCTATACCTCTCTTTCCATTCTTCTTGACTACGATGTTTTTGTCAGCTGTAGCCAAATTTTCGATAACGAATATGGTTCACTTCTCGAAGTCAAGAAGAACCATGTCAGGCTTCGAGTCTGCAACAGAAACAATTGTCGAGAATATAAGGTTCCAGTATATATGGCACTTCTCATTTTCGACAATTGACTCTATCTTCCTAAGAGCATTTAGAGGAGCGATATTAAGGTTAATGCCGTAAGAGTGACAGAGATGTTAATAAAGAACTCTTAGTGCTGCATTGTGCCTTTGAATGTAGGTTGTTCCCGCATGAGTTTGACAACTAGATAGTATGTGTGCTAAATACTCGGGGTGTGCATGGTACGCCCTGCACCTATCATCGGCAATGTATTGGCTCAAAATGTGGTGACGATATGTTAACCTAGAAGTGATCCTGTCTTGACAAGACAAATTGAAACCTTCCATGCCAGACTTTATTCCGGGTGATGTAAGGATTTAAGGCTTTCAGGAGTGAGTACTCGAGATAGATAAGATTCGATGCATTTTGCTCACCCCTAATACTGAAGTTAAGTCCGAGTGTTTCAGCAACCTCCTCCGCTGCTTTGTACAGAAACGTTCCTTTTCTTACTTCTTCGTGCTTCCTGACCATTCTCAGAAGAGAAGCTCTTCCATTTGCGACTCTATGTGCTGTGCCCAAAATAATCCTGTTGTGAAGACATTCAAGATTCAATATTCTGCGACAACGTTGGCGGCGTGAGATGTAGAGTCGCGGAACAGAAGACTTAATATGCATGCTTTTGTTCATGGGCATAACCTTTCACATCTCGATAACAATGGATCTGAGCTCGTTCTTCGTCCATGGAACCACTTCAAATTAATAAAGTATTACCGGGACAGCAAGCTTTTTCGTTGTAAATACTTTATTCCTCGCAGACAGTTCGGAAGACCAAATCTGCCGGATGAGATGTTTGTATCTGCTTCGAAGAGTTTTTTTTTAGATATCATATCCTGAATGAAGCTCTGTGGCATGATCAGGCATGTATAAGTCTCTCTAGTGCAACGGTGTCGTATAGCGCCCAAATTCTATTCCTATTTCTTCAGTATATTATTCGGCAATCCCTAGAGCTAGATGTAGTTACTCTTTGCTTTTAGCATAGATCTTAATATCGTCCATGTAAAATACATGAGTGACCTTGTAATTTCGATCTGCCGGTATGTTGCAAATGTACCCGACGGAATGGCGAATTGCTAAAGATAGTGGCAATACTGTGAGGCAAAAGAGGAGTGGGCTCATGTTGTCGCCCTGAAAGACACCTCTCTGAAAGGTAACCTTGTTAGTTGTCACACGATTTTTTCCAGATGATATAAAAGACAGATGATAAGTCTATGGGAGGTCGAATCGGAAGCTTTGCGGTAATCAATCCAGGACATTGATAGATCACACTGGTAGGATGCTGTATCTTTGCAGACATATCTATCGATGAGCAGGTTCTACCGACATCCTGCTACGCCTTTCTTTGAACCGCGTTGTTCATTCATTTCTTGCCATACAGGTTCAATTGCCCGACCAATTCTATCATTTAAGATAGCTGTGAATATCTTATACAGCGTGTTCAGACAAGTGATTGTCCTATAATTCTTCAGGTCAGCTAAGTTGCCTATTTTCGGCAGGAATATTGTGCGCCCTTTCACCAACCACTCCGGAATTAGCTCTTCCGAATTTAAATATAAGGTGAAATTACAGACCACCTACTCTGCGCTCTAGACTTCTCTTAGAGTTAGATAGTATCCCTATTCTGTCAACAATGCACTGCCTGATGGTAAGCAACACTTGTCCAGCAACACTTGCCCAGCCTATCTTTATGTCAAGTTGATGCATTCGTATTTTGTTCTCGCGATCAACCGTTGGTTTTGTTTTGCGATTCGCATCGGCCAAAGCTTGATGTTTCTCCAGATCATAAAGCATAGCTCTTCTTCTATCGTATGTTTGCTCGCAGTTGGTCTTAGTGCCACCTCTCTTTCTCTGTTGTCGGCTCGTTCTGGCTGTGCTAGAGTGGGCGTTCCGCTTACATAGCCTTCTTTTTTGGAGTAGTTCAGCATGATTTCGCAAACGTTGTTGCAAAAAGTGCGATAGCTCCGGGTGTTTTTCGCACCACAGAGCATGCAGTCGTGCCATGTAACCCCGTTCAGGTGCCACACTTGCATCCTAGTACTCTAGAAAGTCGCGATTTGGTCCCTCCGTCCACCTAAGGTTCCGAGATTCTGTTGATCCATCGCATTGAATCCATTTTTATTGGCTCCTCCAGCTCTCGTGTGGTCAGCATTGTTGGTCGATTCATTGTCAGGAGCCCTGCGCGTTCGGTTACTTTGAATCACACTTGCTACAATTATGTTTGATATTGTCATTGTTGTTCCCACGAGAAGCTAAGGAAAGGGGTTCGTCCATGCTTGTAGAGCCCCGCACGCAAGGATAATGCTGCGTACTCTGATAGGTCATCCGGTATTCCATATTCACCGTTCTAGACACCTTACTCAGGTGCCATTCAGCTTTCCTTATTCAGCAGAAATCCTTGGTACAGGGGTCCTCTATCTGCAACGCGAGGACGCGTTCAGTAGCTTTGTCATGGGACCTTCGGTTTGATTCTAGAGGAACCAAAATCGAACCGAATATATACGGAAGAGCCAATTCCAGAGTGGTTGGTGGAAGGGCGCACAATACTCCTGCCGAAAATAGGCAACTTAGCTGACCCGGAGAACTACAGGCCAATAACTTGTCTGAACACGCTTTATAAGATATTCACAGCTATCCTAAATGATAGGATTGTTCGGGCAATTGAACCTGTGTGGCAAGAAATGTATGAGCAACGAGGCTCAAAGAAAGGCGTAGCCGGATGTCGGGAGAACCTGCTCATCGATAGATGTGTCTGCAAAGATGCAGCATTCTACCAGCGTGACC
This sequence comes from Belonocnema kinseyi, assembly GCF_010883055.1. NCBI lineage: Eukaryota > Metazoa > Arthropoda > Insecta > Hymenoptera > Cynipidae > Belonocnema > Belonocnema kinseyi. The sequence goes on from NC_046657.1 coordinate 81,023,959, forward strand.
TATCGATGGCCTGGATTGATTATCGGAAAGCTTTCGATTCTACATCCGATAGACTTATCATCTGTCGTTTGGAAATCGTAAAGGTTCATCCGCAAATAGTTGGGTGCATAGAGAAATTGATGCCGCTTTGGAAAAACAGATTTACTATCTCATCTGGCAAAAAGCGTGTAACAACTAACAAGGTCACGTTTCAGACAGGTGTCTTTCAGGGCGACACCATGAGCCTACTCCTCTTTTGCCTTACACTATTGCCACTATCTCTAGCACTGCGCCATTCCGACGGGTACTTGTGCGGCAAACCTGCAGATCGACAGTACAAGGTCACTCATGTATTTTACATGGACGATCTTAAGATCTATGCGAAAAACAGAGAGCAACCGCATCTAGCTCTGGGGATTGTCGAACGATATACTAAGAAAATTGGAATGGAATTTGGGTTAGGCAAATGCGCCAAGGTTTATTTGAAGCGAGGATAGAAGCGCCATACGACACCTTTGCGCTGGAGAGACTTATACATACCTGGGCGTGCCACAGAGCCGCATTCAGGATGTGACATCTCTAAAGGATAATCTCCGAAGCAGATACAAACGTCTCATCCGACAGACTTGGTATTCCGAACTGTCGGAGAGGAACAAAGTATCTGCAACGAACATCCTTGCCGTCCCGGTACTACTCTATTCATTTGGAGTAGTTCCATGGACGAAGAACGAGCTCAGATCTCTTGATATCGGGACAAGAAAGGTTATGCACATGAACAAAAGCATTCATCTTAAGTCTTCCGTTCCGCGACTGTACATCTCACGCCGTAAAGGGGGTCGCGGAGTATTGAGTCTTGAATGTCTTCACAACAGGATTATTCTGGGTACAGCACATAGAGTTGCAAATGGAACAGACCCTCTTCCTCAAATGGTCAGGAATCACGAGGAAGTGGACAAAGGAGCATTTCTGTACAAAGCAGCGGAGGAGGCTGCTGAAACACTCGGACTTGACTTCTGTATTAGGAGTGAGCAAAATGCATCAAATCTAATCTATCTCGAGTACTTACTCCTGAAAGCCCGGATTAAGAAAGCACAAGAGAAAAACTTTCTTGAACAGCTCCTCGATAAGAGGATGCACGGTATCTTCCACAGAAATGTGAAGGATCAGTCAATGTCTGGTGAGCTAACGTTTGCTTTCCTTAAATCGACCGGATTGAAGTCTGGTACAGAGGGTTTTATTTTTGCATGCCAAGACGGTGTCATTTCCACCTTAACATACCGTCACCACATTTTGAGCCAAGATATTCCCGATGATAGCTGCAGGGCGTGCCATGCACACCCCGAGCATTTAGCTCACATACTATCTAGTTGTCCAACACACGCGGGAACGACCTACATTCAAAAGCACAATGCGGCACTAAGAGTTCTTTATTACCATCTCTGTCACTTCTACGGCATTCACCTTAATATCGCTCCTCTAAATGCTCCCAGGGAAATTGAGTCAATTGTCGAGAATGGGAAGTGCTGTATATACTGAAACTTTATATTCTCGACATTTGTTTCTGTTGCTCACTCGAGGCTGACAAAAACATTATAGCCAAGGAGAATAAAAAGAAAGAAAGGTATCGAGACCTTATAAGGGAGTTGCAACGATTGTACTCGGAATATTCTGTTAAACTGATCGTCCTTATCATCGGCGCTCTTGGAGGTGGCAAGCTTTCACTTGCTAATAGCCTAAAAAGCATCCCTGCTTGTCAACAAT
>NC_046657.1:81025798-81039148 GCF_010883055.1 Belonocnema kinseyi
CGCGATTTCGCTGGAAGCGGGTGCAATTTTTCAGATTAGCACCCGCTCCCGGCGAAATCCTGCTGTTGTCCTTATGACAAATTTTTAATTATATATATATATCTGTTCAGAAGTATATATGTAGTCTATGGAATAGTATGCGTATGGATATGCTCTCCTGGTATGCATTATTTTATTATGATAGAAGGGTGAAAGAGCTTAGCTAACACGGGCCTTTTGGATCCCTGGGTCGAGGTCGCTCCCGGACCGATCTCCAGTTTCTGGAATCGGCACGGCAATGACCTTCAGCCCGCACAGCGACCAAGAAACAGCCCTCCGTTGAGATGGTGGCCTGCGAACGGGTATTCATTGAGCTTCTCGCTCAATGTGACCACCTCCCTAAGCCATGGGTGTAGAGTGATCGTGCCCATAGCACTTTGGCACCTAGGGGTTACGAAGGTGTCCTAACGGCCTCTCGGGGACACCGGACGACCTCCCCGAGTAATTAGTCTCACCCTTTCATGTAGCGCTCTGCAGGTGCGGACCTTTTATTTCCCTAGCTACTTGTGGGAACCAAAATGGATCACGCAAGAATTCCAAAAGTAGAAGGAGAAATGATTAGGCCGAGGGGAAAAGGGGCTGGGTCCTAACGGGTCTATCATAACCCTTTCATCCCAATCTGTCTCTCCGGCTAGCCTTACTCAGGCGGCGGCAGTAGTAGCCAATTAGTCCCCCAATAAGTAGAAACGCATCAACGCATCAACGGAGGAGGCAAGCGCAGAGGGCTATTGGAGCAGCTGCAAAACCTGAAACATCGGCGACCACAACGCTGATAACCAGTGCTGAGGCTCAAAAGCGAGGAAGGGACTCAGAGGACACTCTGCCGGGGGGAGGCTAAGCCTGTAAAGAAGCACACGGCGGTACAGCAGCCGACGAACAGGGAGTCGTCAGGGTTTGTACTGACCCCCTGACTGCGGTGGTGACGAATACGAGATACCTGGACTCGCTGCTCAGTACAGAGTAGTTCAAGCTCCTTAGGAAGGCTATCTGGTGGGGGCTCGAAAAAGTGGTTCCAGACCGATGGCAAAAATTAAAGATCTATTTCTACAGGGGAGGGGTCTTTGTGTCTGTGGCAGCTGACCCAGTGGCTAAAGCTTGGCTACATAAGTTTTTGGCCGAGACAATGTCTTGGGAAGATGCATCCCTTAAAGTGGATGGGGTTGAGTTGCTCCAGAAGATGGTTAAGGCTACGGCGTGGTTCCCGGGTAAACTGATGGACCCGCATGCGGCCTCAACTGATCGGGATCACACCTAAATGAGTGCTCCTGGTCTAACCATTACCCATATTAACTTGCATCATAGCAAAGGCAGCGTTGTCCCGCTGCTTGAGCTATGTTCCAGAGACCTGATGGTGATAGTCACGGATCTTAAAGGAATAGGAAGGCTAATCAAGGGATCAGCTTACTTTCCATATGACTTCCTCTTCTGCTGGATTGTGATTCTAACTTCCACCATACTTTGTGGGGTAGTAAATACATCAACTCAAGAGGTAATGCCCTATTGGAACACCTAATAACCACTGATTTAGATATTCTTAATACGGGGAACACCCCGACGTTTCGTAATTCGGTCAGGGAGGAAGTCATTGACATCATTCTCTGTACCGGTAGTTTTACTTTTGCACTGTTATCGAGAAAGGAGCAGAGGCGGCCAGACTAAACAAGCTGCTTTCTCGAAATCCAGATGCTATTCTCGGGACTCTAAAATTGCCCGGCGGGGGATACTCAGAGCCTGGCGGGGATACCTTGGATCACCTGATCAAGGAACATTTTCCGGGCCGGATGATATATAATCAGTCCTCTTACAGAGGGCTGGTAAGATCATCATTAGGCCGTTTGTGAGACTTGCTAGGGCTAGTCTGACTTTCGGTTATGTTCCAGCGGCATGGAGGGGTATGAGAGTAGTCTTTATTCCAAAGGCAGGCAGGATCGATTATACTTCACCCAAGGATTTCTGACCCATTAGCCGCACATCTTTCCTACTAAAAACAGTAAAAAGACTTGTGGACAGATATATCCGCGATAACGTCTTGTTAAGTAGTCCTGTTCACAAGCAACGACACGTCTATAGGGCTGATCACTCGAATGAGACGGCCCTAAGCACTGTAGGTAACCTAATTGAAGGACAACTGAAGCAAAAAGGTCTCGCGATTGGAACCTTTATGGACATCGAAGGAGCCTTTAACTACACCTCTGGAGAGTTGATCAGGGCGGCCATGATTGCACATGGTGTGTCTAGTGCAGTCGTGGAATAGACCTGCCGCATGTTAGCTAATAGAAATTAAACCACGACTAATGGTGACACCACTTTATGTGGAACTGTTGACTCGGGATGTCCTCAGGTAAGTGTTCTATCATCTTTGCTGTGGTGTCTGGTAGTGGATGAATTGCTTCATCTACTCACGAGTCAGAGCCTCCATGTTACAGGCTATGCAGACAATAAACTGGTTATCGTGCGCGAGATCGTGCGCGAAGAGGCCGACACTGAGCATGCTCAGGGACAAAATGTCCACATGGCGCTACCTCTTCGACACGAAGTACCAAGTTAGCCTATCCACGAAAAAGGAATGGGCTAACGGTGAGACACACCTGCCCAGTGACGGAGCCATCTGGTTGACAAATGACTCCAGGAACAAGGAAATTGCTGAAGCAGGTGTATATCGTAGAAGGAACAGAATGGGCTTAACAATTTCGATGGGATCCTAAGCAACAGTTCTACAATCTGAGATTATGGTCTTGCTCCAGTGCGCCTATAAGGCAAAAGAGTCTGGCGGAAAAAGAAACATTCATCTGAGCCAGTTGTAGGCATTTCCATTAGGATGGTCACTGAAGGTATTAACATTTGGCTTAAAGCTAAACCCCCATCGAGCAAAAGAAATACTTAAGCTTGGGATGAAAGAAGTCAAAGTCCTAACAGAAATGTTTTTAGGACATGGAAACCTCCGGTATCACAGACATAAGATAGGGCTTGAAAGAAGTCCCCTCTGTCGTCTGTGCGGAAAGGATAGTGAGACTTCCACTCATATGCTCAGTCACTGCCCTGCTTCTGCATCAGTGAGTCTGAAATATCAGCCAACAGCGTAGCTCAGGTCCTCTTTTTATGGAGAGGTCTTTGGAGCCATGCTTAAAGCTTATACGGGGAAGCAACGGGATCACCCAAGCATCAGGGGCTGTGACGGTCGCGACCCAGAATATTAATAATAATAAAAATAGTGTGCGTACATACACTTCCATCCATCATTCTTTTTGCCATGCGCCACGGTGAAACACATCACGTGGCCCCATTTTGTGTACAGTGGTTTAGAAAGATTGCAAAGCGTTTGTACCAAAACACGCAACATTTTATTTAACTTCTTTCAAAACACTACACTAATTATCGACATTCGCATCCATTACCAAATTTATTATAGCGACTTAAAAATAAGGTAATTTTTTAATGTAATGTAATGTAATTTTTTTAATGTATTCCAATTAGAGATATTAATCTGCATTGCCATAGTCATTATTCGAATTTTTCTGACCATACCACGATTGTCCCTAAATTCGTACTTTTTATTTTAATCACAAATATGCAATGAGAAAACTATAATTACCAAAAGTCTCTCCGTGTATAAATCGCCCGCATTACGCTGACATTTTTAGAAAAATTCTGATCCTACATCCCTTAAAAAGTATTACATAATACTTAAAAAACCGTTCCATCACCCATGTATGAAGGGTTACGATGTAGTTAACTGAGTTTATTAAAAGTGATAAAAAATAGTAATAAATAAAGTCCGGTCCAAAAAAGGTTTTATTTTTTCTAAACATTTCTTCCCTACAAATATAGTTCCTCTTGGTGTCAAAATGTCCCCTGAATATGGAAATTATTCAACAAAATATATTTAGGAAGTTCTCAAATCCATTTTTGCACAAAATTTCTTTTTAAATGCCACTATTACTTGATCATTTTACTTAGACACATATACATTTGATCCTTTTTCTGTACTAAAGTAAAAAAGCCATTAACATCTGAAACTATGATAACATAAGCAATTTTTTGCCAATAATAGAAATAAGAGATAACTAATTATTTGTTAATTTCGCCAGTATTCAGTGGACATTTTAAACAAAAAAGAACAATTTTTAGAGATTGAGTCATCTAAGAAGAAAAAAAGCAGTATATTTTCTAGATCTATATAATAAGTATAGAACAATTACGCGAGTTAATTATTAATAATCCTTTTTCGGTTCTTATAAATATATAATAGTGCACACGGAAAGAAATTTCAGGAGATTAATTAACAGCACTGCTCCTTTATTTAATCGAGCATTGGCGCGAGAACTGAAATCGCGGAACACTTACTTTTAAAGCATAGGTTTTGAAGTTTCAGGCATTAGTCTACGCACCGTGTAGGAAGGGTATAATTTTTATATATAAAATCAAATAATAATGTTTTTTCAATTTATGAAAATAACTTTATAAAAGGACAATAAATTTTCTAATGCTATAAGCTTTTAAGAAAATAATAATTACTACCAAAAAAATTCAACTACTAACAGAAAATGCATTCAACATATTGAACCGTAACCCCCTTGAGCCTACGAGAAAAATCAGATTGACCATTTTTTCAACTATTTTTATAGTTACTTACAATTTAGAGCATATTTAACATAATCAGATTTTGAATAAAATATATTCAGAAAGAAATTACGTTTAAACCTCCTAAAAAGTAATTAAAATAAAATAATGAATATAGCTGTGCGAAGCTACTAAATTCTAAATTTTCAACACAATTTCAAATTTTAAATATTTATCTTACTCGTAGAGCAGACGAAAACGTAATTTAATTTTTTATTCGGCACAACGACTTTTCCAGTGCCTAAATTTCGAAAGAAATAATATTATAACAACTTTTTTTGTCAAATAACACCTAACTGCGGTTCGAGTGTTAAAAAACGTTTGAAAATGTTTAATTCAAACATTTTTAAATGAGCAATTATAAATCAAAGATGCAAAACTTAAAAATCTTAAACTTAATCGTTTAAAGAACAATTATTATTGTAACGTTAAATAACTATAGAAAATTATTAATTAGAAACTACCAAAATTGAGCAAAAAATAAATAAATTTTCGTATTAAATTTTTTTCAAATTGCAAGAGGAACTTTTTTGGTTTAAATTTTTATTCAACGGAAGAATTGTATTTTTTAAATTTGTATCAAGCTTGAAATGAGAAAATTTTAGTTTTTCATTTTTATTAAATTGGCAGTAGTGAAAATCATAGTCTCGCTGGTTCATTGCTTTATTAGAATTTAAACAAAATTTTTAAATATGATCTAAATAGACATAAGTCATCTGTTTTTTTAAGGTGTTTGGAATCAAACACAACTCAATAAGATTTGTGATGCTAATTGCTGATAAAAAGTTATGATATGTCATCAAGCGCGAACGAACTTTCCGTTTGAGTACTTCGCTCAGGAACGCGGAGAGGGGATATTCCATTATCAGAATAGAATATATACTCGGAATGTCAGAATATTAATTAGATGCGCTGTTCTTAAAATTCTCCGCTAATCATTTTTCTTTATTTTGAAAAAATGATGCAGTTTCATACTTTGTTCTTCATTATAGTCGTCATCTTTCATTCTATTGGTAAGTATAGAATAATTTAGTATCATCTTTGAATACACTATTTTAAAAATATTTTATCCAAAAAATATTACAAGTATTAGCACTCTGGTGGTCGTCGTCGACTTAGTATAAAATTACCACTTTTTTCGAGTTTTCCCTGTCTAATTATCAACGTACATTATTTGTCAGGGAATAGGCACGTCGTAGCAGGCCGAAATAACGAGCGGGGCTAAAAAGCTTGGATTACTGAAACGGTAATTTGAGAGAATGGCGACTTAAAGCGCATCGTCTTAAAGTAACAGCATACTAATTAAGTTACTATGCATGTGCTTGGAATCGCCTTAAGCAGAAGTTATTACAGTTATTAACATTTTAGACGCTGCAAAAAGAAAACTATTGTAATTCCTCCGTGACATTCTAATGGTTAATTTAACGTATAATCCGAATTGCAACGAGTTAAATGCCTACCTTGCTGTTTTTCTTTGAGTATTTTTTGCATGATACAGAAGGGATACTATGTAGATACTATAAGGGTACGCTGTATCGTATCCTTAATTTCTGATTATTCGGTCTTCCAGGGATAACTTGTTAATTAGGCAATTTTGTACTTTAAATTGTGTCGCAGTATTTTTATTTGTGTTTGGAGTGCAGCATATATATTGAATTTGTTGATTTTTGGGTTTCTTGTTGATAGAAAGACTGCTTTCGAGTTTCGGAGTTCGATAGCTCTCGTGCGGATCATAGGTATATCCTATGATGGGAGCTTGTCCCGATTGCAATAATAGTCCAGTCAGCTGGTCAGAAAAATAGGGCGAAGATGTTAATTTCTAAAGCAGTAATTTTTTTCTCTTAATCACTTTATTTGGGGGTGCATAATATGCGGTCACGTTCTGTGAACAGGATTTCGTCTCGGAACAAGAACATTTTTTGGGAAAAGGTGCAAAATACCTTATTTCATTAAATTGGCGATTTTGTGTGTATTTAAAAGGTAAACGTTATCTTACAAAAATTAACCCTTTAATGGTAACGTTATTTTTGGCACCTTCTAAACGTAAAGGTGGGTCACTCGTGCTAGGCGCTTTATAAAATGTTCTGAAGTGCTCTAAAAAATTGCGCAAAATTCATGAAATGTTATCAAATATCCTAGTATAAGGATCAATCACTATACTGACGATTCGATCATTGGTTTAAACAATATAATTAAATAAACTCTACAAGCAAGCAAAGGGAGAAACTTATGTCGAGGCACGAGTGACCCACATTTACCTTTTAAGGGTTAAAGTGGATACTATTCTGCGTTAAATTAAAAAAAACATTGTGTTATCACCAATAGTCTCGGAGTTACGTCCTTTCAAAAAAACCCCATTTTTCCAATTCTTTTCAAAAAGTCACATTTTTTTATTTCTCTGTAGCTCGAATCTTGATGGCCAGATCTTAAAATGGTCAACAGGTGAATTAAAGTAAACATCAAAATCTGTAATTTCAAAACAGAAAAAAGAAACATTGTCCTAACTATAATATATTACGAGTTAGCACCTGCCAAAAGTGACCCATTTCGACCTAAATTTACAGGTTAATGCCCAGAGATCAGTTTTTTTTCAAATAGCTCGTTTCGGGTTTATCACAGAAGAAAGTTCCAAAAGAATGAATACAACATTTTCTTTTTTTTAGCTTACGCAGAATTAAGTCCTTTTGTATTCATTCTTTAGGAACTTTCTTATGTGACAACCCCAAAACGAGCTTTTTAGAAAAAACTAAACTATGGACATTTACCTATAAATTCAGGTCGAAATGGGTAACCTTTGGCAGGTGCCAACTCGCGATCCGTTATAGTTAGGATAATGTTTTTTAAAATTGTTTTTTATTGTTGTTGAAATTAAAAGTATTTGCGTCTACTTGAATTCATCTGTTGACCATTTTTAGATCTGGCCATCAGGATCCGAGCTACAGAGAAAAATAGCACGTGATTTTTCGCATGAAATTTAAAACAAAAAAATAATCACTTGCAGGATGCCTGCCAGACGTGAAACATCGAAACTCATTTTACAAAAAGAACATGTGAAGAGGACAATTTATTGAAAGAAATGTCTGCCATCGTGAGTATCGCCACGCAACATCTGCTCTCACACCCGTACCGCCGCATTAAATTTTTCACATACAAAATCGGAGTCTTTGAAAGGCCGAAACTCCGAGACTATTGGTGATAGAACAACGCATTTTTTTAGTTTGACGCAGAATTTTATCTACTTTCATTTTTGTGAGAATACTTTTACCTCTCAAAGTTACTGGAATGCACCAATCCAATGAAATGTGATATTTTGCACATTTTTCCAACAAAACTTTCGTGTTCCGGGACGAAATCCTGTTTACAAAACCTGACCCCATATTATACACCCCCAAATGAAGTACTTAAGGGTGTTGGTTGAATCCGACATTGATTTATTTTTTATAGGTACGGCACTGACTCAATATATATTTTTTCCGAAGGATTTGCGAACGAAAGAAAGAAAACTTGTCGAATATCTGGGGTTTTGCGAGATCCTTGGATCAATAAAATGTTGAAGAATCAAAAAATTTGTTCAGTAAATAATTATTTTCACGACAAATATGAATTTTTCTAAAGATAGAAATCAGCCGGTAGCAGACGACGGTATTTGAACGGTTAGAATCGTTTTGAAATTTATTTATTCACTGTGCATTGGCGTGAAGTTTACAGCTAGCCTAGTGGCTGATTAAAAATACAGTTACAAGACACACACACAGGGCATGTCAATTTTGTCTTACTTATTCTCCATTTCGCAAAGTATTTCGCAAAATTTAGAGTTACCATCATCAAGACTTGGCCCTTGGAAAATCTGGTATATCTGGAGAAATCTTCTATTATGTCAGAATTGTGAGTAAAAAAATAAATTTGCAAACGATTTTAACCGTTCAAATGCTGTCGCCTGCTAACCACTGCTTTTTATCTTTCGCAAAATTCATATTTGTGAAAAAAATGACTGTCCCAAAAATTACTATCTAATAGTACCAGATGAATGGACTATAAGTGAATCTGTAGAGCAGGGCTCTTCAGCGAGGCAAAATTCGGCTGCAAACACTCATTTACCATATTTCTACTTTCAAACACCACGTCCTTCTACTCAGCTGTAAGAGTGAGACGGAATTTCTCCGGGCTGAGTGAAGCGGCGTAGTAGTGGAAACGATTCATCTTGCAAATTAGTATTTGGAATCTAATTTTCCTTTGCTGAAGACCCCTTCTCGAGAGGATCATCAGGGACTGTTGCCTGCAAAAAGTGTGGTTTGTTTAGCACCTTAGCCTGCGTCATTGTCGGATTTCAAAAGAAATCATTTGATGGTCTGAAAATGGCATTGATAGATTTTATTTGTGTCCACTGAAAATCGTCAATTGCTGGGAAACTCCCTCAGGTCTGGATTAAGACACCTGGTCAATTTCTAGTACATATATCGACCCTGCCGGGGAAAATCAAGTAGCAAAACATTCACTTTCAATAGTTTCATATTCGTCCCTGCTACTGCTGCGGCCCAGCCACTTGAATACATCGAGAAGATTCGCTCTGCGGTAGTACTAGCACCGATGAAAGCGGCTGTGCAGACGTAGGAACAGATAAGAGAGCTTTTTAAAGAATCCGAAACGAAGCAGCATGAGTCGATTTCAACGATTAACACTACGGTTCAGAAAACTAAAACTGATGTTTCAAAGAATTCTCGCAGAATCGATTTTCTTAAAATTTCAATTGTTAGTAATGCGGAAAACATTTCTAAGATTAAGATGGAAGCAATATCGTTGAAATTAAAGGTCGCCTCTTAAAGCTTAAAGCTTCTCTTAACTACCAAAAGCAAGCGGCACTTCAAACTACCCTTGAGATCCATGGATCCCTTTGCAAAAGATGACCTTTTGAATATTTATCGCATTCGTAAATCCCCAACATCCAATCCACAGCTTCTCCACAACTAATCTTGGCTGGTTAGATAATGATAAAAGTATTATTTTCATTTGTGAGACTTTGACGCCCTTTAATAGAATGATCTACGCTTCTGCATTAGATTTCAGGAGACGAAAGAAGATTAAATATCATTAAATTGCAGAAAGAAAGATCTTTTATCGAAAGAATGATGGCACACCTAGGATTCAACTGTCACTGAAATAACACGTAGAACGATTACAATAGAAATAAGGCAATCTACCGAATTCTTACCGAATAGTTCTTTAGAGGGCTATTTGGCCCTAGGTACTTTTGTTTCATAAATACAAATACAAATAACCAAATCTCCCCAAAGACTGGAAGCATTTATAATAGTTAGTCCCTTTCTATTCCTATGTGCATGGATTGCATGTAGGGGAGAGTTGTTTAGCTTTCCGGTGTGGGGAATGGTGACAATTACAAAAAACGCAAGCGTTTTTTCATTTCCATATTAATTTTTTTCATAAAATTACTTTCTTTGTTTGAAAAAATAGTAATGTCTTGACATTTTTGTCATAAAATACGTGTCGAAAGAGTATAGTGTAAAAATATTTTGAAAGGAAACATTTATAGGAAAATTCTTTGGCAGAAATTAAGCAACTGCAATATATTTTGAAATAATTGAAGCATGAAAATATTAGATTTTAAGATGCGAATTTTTTTCAAACATCTGGTATTATACATTGTTCTTATAGACGCTCTAGGTTTATTATAATTAAAAAGATCTTGCAACTACGGGGAATGATGCCCGAAAAATCTTGTAGAGATGAAAACTGTGCTTGATAGCAGGTCGGTAATTTGATCGATAATGCATAAAAACTCCCAAATTTATTTATGTCTGTCATGTATAATGAAATGATAAGGTTGTTAATAAGAAAGTTATACAGATGATGAAACTCGAAATGTGATATGAAGTTATATTTAATAATGATACGATACGTACCAAGTTCATATTTTATTCCTGTTAACGAACCCAGCATGTCAACTTTGAGGTTACATATTAAAGTGGTCCTAATTACATGAGTTTAACAATAACTCAATAAAAAGCAATTCGAGTATTATTGAATAATGCCTGTTTTGAATTGTTGCGCCTTTGGTACCTGTAAGTAAACAACATATATGTTATAGGCAATTCCAGATATCAAAAAGCTGAATAGGATTTTCAAGAAGTAAGAGGTTATAACTGTGATTTGTGAAACAGTTTACTTTTATTGATAAGAAAACGTTTATTTAGTGTTGATCATGTCTCAAGTAATTTTTTTGATTACATTATACTTTCAAAAATTATTATATGGTACGCTTTTCATTCTGCAACGTTAATTTTCTTGAAATCACCAGCAGTAATATGATGGACACCACGCCCCATCGTATGAGATACGTGGACCGAAATGCAAGACCAATGCATTAATTAAATATAAAATAATAACTTAGTTAAACCGCGGTTTTGAGTACTGAAATTTTTACCTGATAATGTGAGCTTTAAAAAAAAATACGATCATCAAAATCATATTTAAATTATAATTTAAAGGACATTGCATTCAAATCCCAGCACCCTACTCCACTCTCTCCTACTATATAAATAATTATCTACCAGAATCTATTGACGAAAAAAATATGTTTGATTAAGAGAAACTGGGAAGTTATTAATACATTTTTTGCTGTCTAAATGAACATAATAATATTTTTGCAGATATTATATAACAATGAATTATTACAGGCTTCTTCAAGAAATTAGATTTATAGCTAAGCCAACGATATTAATTTTTGATTTAGATACAAATATTGTTACAAGCGAACCAACGATATTGGTGAATTTATTAAAGCTGCGATTATCAGTAGAGTCTATTGTAAGTACAGTGAAACTCTTTGTAGCCCTCTTTCGGGGCTGACGGGTGGAATCTAACTCATTATAGCCTTCTCCGCTTTTCTTTGTTCACGCCTGACTACTCGCCTGAGTGACAGCCGTAGATCCCGCGCATCGAATGGTTACTTGAAAAAATGTTTATTTTCACTACCGCCGGCATCAGTGTTACTCAAAGTGTACTACTTGAAGGTTGCACTGTTGGACTTACGCACATGCGTGTGTGCATGTGTGTGTGTGTCGTTGCATGTGTGCATGTCTCTCTTTCTATCTCTGTTTGAGTTTGTGTGTGCGCGCGCGTGTGTGGATTTGAATAAGCGCGCGCATGCGTGAGTATGTGTGAATAAGAGTGCGCGTGAGAGTGTGTAGGTTTGCCTGATGGTTTTAACCATCAATTTATAATTTCATTAAAATTCAAATTGATGACAAAAATTGCATTTAGACCCCGATTCATACCTGTTTAGGAAACAAAGTTTTTTAAAAACCACCTGTTTTCTTCCTTAAAAAAATTTTTGTTATTTCGTTTTCAATTTTTCATCATGCTAAGGCGTCAATTGTTAGAGCCGGAAGTTGCTTGTTTAGTAACTTTTGTTGAAGAGGGATGCACCCGTCGTGAATTTGGTAATCGTATGGGCGTTACCCAGTCCCTATTATCCCGATTGTATGCACGGCCGTCGTTACGCAACATTTCCCGATTCGACGACGACGACACAAACAACAGTGACAACGAGAACAACGAGCCCAAAACATCGCTGCTTGAACGGTAAGGAACCGTCTTCGTGAAAGTGGCTTGAATGCAAGACATCCAAATCGGGTACCGAAGTTAACACGAAGGCATTTTCAAGCCCGCTTAAGGTATCAAAACGAACTTGATTTGTATGCTTAATTTGTTCTTGTTCTGAATGCTATGTCGATATCATAGTACAATAAAAACCCTTCGTTTAGAGATTTAGGATCCTGCGTTCTTGTTTTGATGTCATATTATTATTTCATCTTTTGCAGGTAATCATTTACTCGCTGTTGACTTTCCAATCCGAAAGTGTAACTTTGTAACTATATTTTAAGAAAAATATTAATAAACCGGTCTAATCCATCATTTGATCCCATTTGACCGCTTTCTCGATGTCGATTGAGAGAAGTGTAGTATTTCTCTTTTCGAATATGATTCGTAGTCTATTACAAAAATCTTCATAGTTAGCTTCACCATATATTCCTATTGAGATGGCTGCTGGTCATGTGAATTTTTAAACGACGATGCCGTCCACCAAAATTTTTCTTGCATTTATTCTCATTCTGCCTATTACATTTTTAATTTATGGGATAAGGTTTTTCATATATTTCCATCAAAGTTTGCAAGACGGTTATCTACGTAATTGTGTAGCAAGCGTCTATAATCGTGAAATCGAATTTAGAACTTCATCTACTGAAGTTCTAGTGAAAATTGTAGATTGTGCTTTTTTGTATTGAAAAGTAGACTTGCGCTTGTCAGAGAAATTCAAGAATTTTAGGAAACGCATTCAAGGTTTCTATAGCTCTTCTGAATATCAGTTAGTGTCTATTAGATCAACGAATCAACTGAGTAACTGCTACACATTTATGCAGTGATCGCAGATCTGAAACGAGACGTGGTCCAATACTATCGCAGGTCTATGTCCGTGTGAATATAGTAGGGGACGATGTAAATGACTGGGTTATGCGCGCAACCCATTTCTCCTCTTCTGAATTTGAAAACGCGAAGGTGCATCATTGCCGGTCGGAACACTTCGGCGGTTCTATTTATATCTCTATCTGCTTTGAAATAAAATCAAGAGATTGGGATTTTAATATTTTCAGATTTCGATGCTGGGCTGGCGAT
>NC_046657.1:81039248-81048898 GCF_010883055.1 Belonocnema kinseyi
GGTGTTATGAGGGCAACACATAACTCCTTGAAGCTATTTATATTTTCTGAGTCTTCGTCCAGTCTATGCTGAACTTCGTAGACTTCTCTCCAAAATACTTAGTGTGCCTTAGTGTCGCCTCTCTTTCTTTGTTGCCGGCTTGTTCTAGCTGTGGCAGAGTAGGCGTTCCGGTTACATAGCCCCTTTTACGGAGTAGTTCAACATGGTTTCGCAGACGTTGCTGCGAAAAGTGCGATAGCTCCGGCTGTTTCTCGCACCACAGAGCATGCAGCCGTACCATGTAACCCCGTTCACGGGCCACACTCGCATCGTATCAGCCTAGCACGTCGTGATTCAGTCGCTCCGTCCACCCAAAGGTCACGAGATCCCGCCGATCCATCGCATTGAATCCATTTTCATTGGCTCCCCCAGCTCTAGATTGGTCGGCATTGTTGGCCGACCCATTGTCGGGAGCCCTGCGCGTTCTGTTGTTTTGAACTGCACTTACTACAACTATGTTTGGTGTTGTCATTGTTGTTCCCATGAGAAGCTAGGGAAAGGGGTCTGTCCATCCTTGTAGAGCCCCGCATGCAAGGATAAGGCTGCTTACTCTGAGAGGTCGCCTGGTATCCCAGAGTCACCGTTCTAGACACCTCAACCAGGTGCCATTCAGCTTTCGGCACGGTTTTCACACCTCCGCTTGGGGGTTAATTCCTTCGGGACCACCCCTGGACAATTGTCCGCGATTGCCTATTTATTTTTGTAACCATATTCAGCAGAAACCCTTGGTACAGGGACCCTCTATCCGCAACCCGAGGACGCGTTCGGTGGCTTTGTCATAGGCCCTTCGGTTTGATTCTAGAGGAATATATATATATGTATTATTGCAAATGATAATATTTTAATTATGGTATATTATAATAGTCTTATTTAAATCTTGATCCGCATTTGAAAGAAATGAAAGAAATTGGTGATTTTGGAATTCATCTCGTTTGGATAAAAACTCAATTATTTGATTGAAAAATTAATTATTTTGTTGAAAATGTAACTATTTTGTAAAAAGTCCTCTTTTCTATCAAAAGTTCTACTACTTTGTTAAAAATTTTATTTCTTTTATTTGAAGGTTCATCTCTTTCGTGGAAAATACATTTTTGAAACTGGAAATTAATCTACACCATTTTTGGTTAAAAAATCATGTATTTCGCTAAAAATTCGTTGTAGAAATTAAATTAATTTATGGAAAGTTTATACTTTTTGATCAAAAATTACGTTTTTCGGTTGAATTATCAACTGTCAATATTTTCTGTTTGCAAAGTCGTTTTGTTGTAAATGCAACTATATAGTTAAAAATTAAAATCATAACTTTTGGGTGTAAAATTGGATTATTCTTTTAAAGTTGAACTACTTAGTAAAAAAAATTAATTTTTTCTTATTAAGGATTCATAATTATAGTTGAAAATTCAACCATTTGCCTTTAAATTAGGTTAAAAATTCAGCTTTTTTTTTGTAGATAATACTCTTTTTGACTTTAAAATAAAAAAATTTATTTAAATTAAATTGACCTTTTTTAGTAGAAATTTAATCTTTTTGGTTGAAAATGTATCATTTTTGGTCAAAAATACAATTGTTTGGTTAAAATATGAACTGTACATCTTCTTGTGTTTAAAAGTTGGATTATTTCACTAAGAGTCTAACTACTTTGTAAAAAAATACGTTTTTTTAAACAAGGTTTTATAATTATGGTTGAAAATTTAACTATTTGGTTGAAAGTTTAACTCTTTGATTGAAAACTCATATTTCTCGCTTATCAAATTCAACTTTTTGTAGATAATTCGTCTTTTTGACTTTAAAATTAAATAATTTCGTTAAAAATTCATGTATTTTGTTAAAAATTTGACTTTTTTGTAGATCATTAATTTTCTTAGTCGAAAATTCATCTGATTGGTTAACAATTCAAAACTTTGTTTAAAATAAATTTTTTCCGTTAAAAATTATTTATCTTTATTTGAAAATGTAACTATTAAAGGATTGATTAAAAATTAATCGTATATATTGGTTAAGTTTGAAACTCGTTTTTTTTATAGAACATTAATCTTCTTGGTCAAAAATTCACCTTTTCCCTTGAAAATTTAACAATTTTGTTGAAAATTCATTTTTTTCCTTTTGCAATTCAATTTTTTATCACAGCTTTTATCTGGAAGTCGAACTATTCCATTTTTGGTTAAACTTTATCCTGTAAATTATATTAGTTAAAACACCTATTATTTGTTAGAAAATTAATTTATTTGTTTTCAATTATTTTCGTTAATTATCAGCAATATTTGACCGTTCATTTAAAACAATCCATTACAAACAACTGTTAACAACTACACAAATTTTAACAGAATGGTTCGAAATAGAAAGCCTTGAATTTTTAAATTTGTAATGAGGTTAATTTTAAGTTTAAATGCTACAATTTCAATTTAAAAATGATTCAGAATTAATTAAAAACTTGAAATTATTTCAAATAATTTAAAACACGATTTAGACTTTTGCAGATTTAAAAAAAAAGCTTTTTGAGAAATGTACAGCATTTAAAAAGAATAACAAAAATTGTTGTGATTGCTAAGAACAATAAAAATGATTTTTTATTTTGACAAATAAATTTTAAGTGAGTATTTGAAAACATTTTAAAAATTAAAAAAAGAAGAGCCGGACGATTTTAAGGAAATTTTTTTATTTTGCAGTTTTTTAATTTTAGGAAAAAAATCTAATCAACAAAATAAATAAAGTTGTTAAATTCTCAACCAATAAGATAAATTTTTGGCCAAGAAAATTAATGATGTACAAAAAAAGACAAATTTCAAACAAAATACATGAATTTTCAACGAAATACCAACTCTGTACGGCGTGATTGTCGGAATTCTATGTACTGAATTTAAAATTAATATAGGTCATTTTAAAGGAAATTTAGTTTGTCATAAGGAGCTCAAATAAAAAATTATATTAAGAAATTTTTTATGCTGAAAATACAAAAAATGTAAAACAGTGCTTTTTCCAAACTCGTGAAACTATTCTCATAATATGAGATACCCCCGGAAATACCTAATAAAATGCAAAATAAAGTATTATTTTTAATGAAATACTTAATTCTATGTTTCCGAAGTATAGATTTACTGCTATTTAGATATATTTAGTTTTTGCAGTAGTCACAAACACTTTTGTAACCAATTTCCCCCGCGCAGCCACAGTGTTATAAAAGCCACAGGTATCTCATATTATGAGAACCACACCGTGCCACTATGCACTTACCATGCCTGACCTGGACAATGAAAAACTTCAACACTATCGATATTTTCCTACTTGGTTTATCAATCCCCATCACTCCAGACAAACTTTACTGCTAAATACATATTTAATGAATAATAAATAGGGTTTAAAAAATTCCCTTCCAAGAACTCGACCACCATCGATTTCACACAAAGTTCGCCTATAATCTTTAGAGGCCCAATGAAAAATGGACTATACCACGAAATTACTCTCTTTTAAAGGGCTACAAGTTAGTGATAGAACCAACAGAGTGGGTCTCTTAGTTTAGCTGATACCCCGCTTTCTCATATTACGAGAATATCTCATATTCGAGTACTCTCCTCTATTTTTTTTACAAAGTAATTCAACTCTTAGTGAAATAATGGACTTTTAAGCCCAAGAAGATGTACAGTTCATACTTCGACCAATAAGAAAAAATTAATTTTTTTACTAAGTATTTCAACTGTAAGTGAATTTAATTTGTTAAAAAGTAAACTTTAGGGTTGAAAATTGATATATTTGGTTAATTAGATTTTTTCCTAAAATTAAAAAAACTGCAAAATAAAAAAATTTCCTTAAAATCGTTCGGATTCTTTATTTTATAAATTTTTAAAGTGTTTTCAAATATTCACTTAAAATTTATTTGTCAAAATAAAAAATCATTTTCAATGTTCTTAGCAATCACAACAATTTTTGTTCTTTTTTTTAAATACTGTACAATTCTTAAAAAGCTTTTTTTTAAATCTGCAAAAGTCTAAATCGTGTTTCAAATTATTTGAAATAATTTCAAGTTTTAAATTAATTCTGAATCTTTTCTTAAATTAAAATTGTAGCATTTAAACTTATAATTTACCATTCAAGGCTTCCTATTTCGAACCATTCTGTTAAAATTTGCATAGTTTTTAACAGTTGTTTGTACTGGATTATTTTAAATGAACGGTCAAATATTGCTGATAATTAACGAAATTTCCTTTTTTTAATTAAAAAATTTCAAATTGAATGGGTTAAAAATAACATTTTTTAGACTGAAATAACATTTCAAGTCATAATCGAAAACAAATTAATTAATTTTCTAACAAATTATTGGTGTTTTAACCAATACAATTTACAGGATAAAGTTTAACCAAAAATGGAATAGTTCAATTTCCAGATAAAAGCTGTGATAAAAAATTGAATTGAACAAGGAAAAAAAACGAATTTTCAACAAAATTGTTAAATTTTTAAGGGAAAAGGTGAATTTTTTAACCAAGAAGATTAATGTTCTATAAAAAAAACGAAAAAAAAAACGATTTTCAAACTTAACAAATATATACGATTAATTTTTTATCAATCCTATAATAGTTACATTTGCAGATAAAGATAAATAATTTTTAACGGATAAAATTTACTTTCAACAAAGTTGTTGAATTGTCAACCAATCAGATGAATTTGCAACTAAGAAAATTAATGATCTACAAAAAAAGACGAATTTTTAACAAAATACATGAATTTTCCACGAAACTATTTAATTTTTAAGTCAAAAAGACGAATTATCTACAAAAAGTTGAATTTCTTAAGCGAAAAATATGAGTTTTCAATCAAAGAGTTAAACTTTCAACCAAATAGTTAAATTTCCAACCATAAATATAAAACCTTGTTAAAAAACACGTCTTTTTTTTACAATATAGTTCAACTCTTAGTGAAATAGTCGACTTTTAAACCCAAGAAGATGTACAGTTCATATTTTAACCAAAAAATTGTATTTTTCATCAAAAATGATACATTTTCAACCAAAAAGATAAAATTTCTATTAAAAAAGGTCAATTTAATTTAAATAAATTTTTTAATTTCAAAGACAAAAGAGTATTATCTACAAAAAAGCTGAATTTTTAACCTAATTTAAAGGCAAATAGTTGAATTTTCAACTATAATTATGAATCATTAATAAGAATAAATTAACTTTTTTTACTAAGTAGTTCAACTTTAAGTGAATAATCGAATTTTACACCCAAAACTTATGATTTTAATTTTTAAAAATATAGTTGCATTTAAACAAAACGACTTTGCAACCAAAAAATATTTACAGTTGATAATTCAACCGAAAAATGTAATTTTTAATCAAAAAGTATAAACTTTCCATAAATTAATTTAATTTCTACAACGAATATTTAACGAAATACATGATTTTTTAACCAAAAATGGTGTAGATTAATTTCCAGTTTCAAAAATGTATTTTCAACGAAAGAGATGAACCTTCAAATAAAAGAAATAAAAATTTTAACAAAGTAGTAGAACTCTTGATAGAAAAAGAGGAATTTTTACAAAATAGTTACATTTTCAACAAAATAATTAATTTTTCAATCAAATAATTTAGTTTTTATCCAAACGAGATGAATTCCAAAATCACGAATTTCTTTCATTTCCTTCAAATGCGGATCAAGATTTAAATAAAACTATTATAATATTATCATTAATAATATATATTTCATATATCTTTCATATAAAATTTAGCTCCGCGTACCTAGGCAAAATAATCAACTAAATGGAAAATATTTAAATAGAAGAATTCAAAAATAAAAGTGAATAGCGGTTTGTCGGTTTGTGAAGTTCTTAATTTGTCCCATTGCAACAACAATGATCAGTAGAATTTCTTATATTTCAGAGAAATCAGGCAACAAATGTTTAGATTATAAAATATTAAATATAATTCAACAAGATTTGCCTGAATCAGTGGTGGCTGCATGTTGAACTATTGAAATGATTGAAATGCACGTGAATCGGCATTCTTAAGTTGACCGAATCAAATAATTTCCATTCAATGAGTTGTCATTTTCTCTGTAAGCGTACCATAAAACTAGGGGACAGCTAAAAAGCAGAGTGGTTTTATTAGACGAAGCATACGCTGACAGGCGTCAGAGTTTGTATTTTAGAGATTCATTGCAAGAGAGGCTTTTAAGATTGAAATATCGATTTTTTCTTGCAGAATTAAGTTCACAAATCGATACTGACCTTAGTGATAAGGGTGAACCAAAGCTTATTGGGGATACGTCTAGCAGACCTCCTCCTTCTGTTGAACCTCATAAAGATGAAGCTTCTCCGAGCGTACCTACTAATGTTGAAACTCTTCATGGTGAACCTCTTCTCGCCGGAACTTTTCCTGTCAGACCTTTTCCTCGCAGACCAATTCCTGTCGGATCTGTTCCTTCCGGACGTTTCCCGCTACCTCTCGGATCAAGCATACATTCACTCAATTTTGCTGGATTTCGCGGCTTTTTTCTGAGAAAAATAACTGGAGTTTTTTATCCAGCCTTGGCATTTGAAAGACATATTGATACACTATTCTCCAATGGTTACATCTTTGGAAAATTCACTAGTCGTGAAAATAAGCTTATGGGACTATATAAATATAGTACAGTTTATAAAGGTTTCGTTCGAGTTAAAATTCCCCTGGAAAACAACATAATTGGCACACCTATAATAATGGATCCAACAGAAAATGAAGTTTATCGTGAATATCAAAAATACACTTACCCTAAAAAGAAGTTCCAAAGACGTAATATACGTGTAATTAATAATTAATTAACAATGTAAATCATTGCAAAACTCAGAAACAAAATTCTTACACCTTTCTGCATTTACTAACATATATATTTAAATATAATAATATTGTATTGTCATTCTTCTCAGTGATATCTTTAGAGGATAATGTAGAAACAAAACTAAAAAGTATCGAATAAAAAGCTAGCTACAATAGCCAACTGCCTACTTATTTATAAATTTACGTTGTAGCTGCGCACATGTGTACAACTTTGTTTCGTGTTCCAGCTGTTTCTTACATTTTATTTTATTACATACCTGAAAATTTAATCATATTTTTCGAATTCATTCGTTATTTAGATGTCTCGAGGGGTAATCAGCTAAACTTTATTCAATAAGACATTGATAAAAATATTCCAAAAAATTATAGACTTTAGGTCAGGGGAGTGGACTTATACAATTTTATTACTACTTGTTGCTTTTTCCAGGAGCTGCCCAGTTTCTAGTGGGTGCCAAAGTAACTTCATACAAGTTTAAGCAAAGCAAATTATTTTCACTTATAACGCGCTGGAAGAATAAAATCATGAACAATTTCATTTGTTTGTTATTTTCAAGTCAATAATTTTTTTCTGATTGGAGTGAGCGTTAAACGTTAAAAAACATTTTTTGATCAAATCCGGGTGAACCTTAACAGTTTATTGTATCCCAAGGCAGAAATGTAATATTTTTACGGACGAACGTAGGTTTTTGTACATACATGAAAAGGTAAAAAACACTTTGCCTTGCAGTAAGAAGACTCTCCCGTAAAGGCTTGTAGCATTTGGAAAGTACAAATTTCATTTATACAATTTTCAAATGGGGAATTATAATTTTCCTTCCAAAGACAATTATAAGTGACTAACACATTATTTTTTATTTAGAACAAAAAATACATGATTAATTTCACAGAAAAAAACTGGGTTTTCCATTAGAACCCATTGTTGGTTCCGAAGGAGCTGCAACAAAAATAAAGTTCACTTGCTGAAAAGGAACCCAAAATGATAAATAAGCTATAAATGAAACCTTAGTTAGTATTTTAAATAGTCCCAGTGGCAATTGAGCCTATTTATGAAGAAAGTATTTTTCGCTTTGCCCACTTCTACATTTTGTTTCATTATTAACATAATTTTTACCTGAAAGCACACATGTAATCGAACTCTAATGGACATAACTTTATAAAGTTAATTAAATCACAAAATATTACCGCAATTATAATAGACATAATGAGTTGATAAATATAATTTGCAGATTAAGTAGCAAACTTGTCAATATAAAGGCGAATTCATACGCAATAAACTTTCCGTCTCAAGTCATCGGTCGATAACTGTAAATCGATCCCTAACTTACCAGCTCTACTTTGCAAGCGTTTGATTTGAGACGCAACTTCAGTGAACTCCCAGTTTTTTCTGTGTTTATGGTTAATTGATAAAAATGCTTCACGGAAAAAAATTCTTGAGGCGAACGAGTGAATCGAGAATATATTAAACTCAAAGAAAGTGTATGCTTGGATTAGGTAAAACGTTTAGTTAGAAGAGTTACACATTCAGTTACTTTATGTAAATTGTTCTCGTAAATCAGGAATTTGGAAAAAATCGCTAAGTTCGAAAGTTTATTATTTTCGACAGATTATGTATAATTGTATTATCTTCAGATTAGAAAAAAATTTAGTTATTATAGAAATATATTAACTTACAGTAGCCAATTTTTCGTTTGGTATCGCGAAAATGAATTTCCCTGAAATCCGTGTAATGCATTTGAAGGTCAAGTTTGTTGTTTTTATCGCGTTTCTTGATATTTCAGTATAGTTATCGCCTACAATCGAAACAAATGTAAATTATTATTACTGCATCATAAATTCCATTTAATATTAACAATCGCGCACATTTTAAGTGGTAAAAAGCGTTTAATTGTCCAAAGTAAATCTTAACTGTCACTGCTCCCGATTAGACCGTCGCCATTTTATTTCGCTGTTCCCATAATGCACGGGCGCTCTTCCGACAATTGCTTCAGACACCTATTCTTAATATACCTATTATAGCTATACTTATTAGGGGTTTGACTATACGATATCCCTGGTATTTGGAAAATGGTCAAGGATATCCATTTTCGCTGATCCAGGGATCTTTTTAATTTCCTTCGTTCGTTTTCAGCCTAATGTTTGGCTACAATAAGGAATAATATCCCTGTCACAGCTCAATTTTTTTACCGTGTTATTTTTGAAGCCAGTCAGATCGCCCATTAGTGCGACAAGAATTTTGAGGTACATATTTTAGTGGGAAACAAGAAGCCAATACTGGGACAAGAAAAATCCCATGGGGTTTCTCAAAATAAAATGATATAATTGATTTGCAATTATAGATTACATTAAGAAATAAAAATAGATTATTATAAATCATAAGACATTTAGTTTTCTTTATTTTTTAATAAAATCCATATTTCCATGTCATGCTTTTGCTTAAAACATAACTTTTTATTTTATTTTATTTTTTTACTTTTTATTCTCATTAAAAAGTGGAATAGTTTATATTTCAACCAAATAATGTTTAAATGATAAACTAAAAACAGTCAAATTCATCTAAAAAAATGAATTTTCACCCACTAATTTCGACTTATGAGGAAACAAAATAAAGTTTGCACCAAAAAAGATGAATTTTCAATGAAAAAAATTTTTCAAACAAATACACTAATCTTTTACCAAATTCTTGAATTTCGGAGCCAACAACAAGAGTTTTCTACACGCAAGTTATATTGATAACTCGAAAATATGAATTTTCAACAAAAAAGTTAGTTGACAACCAAAAAGTCAACTTTTCAAGTAAAAGCAGTTT
>NC_046657.1:81048998-81055162 GCF_010883055.1 Belonocnema kinseyi
AAAAATATGGATTTTCAACAATATTAGTTGAAATATTAATAAAAAAATACTTTTCAGTCAAGAAAGAAAAAAATTCCAGCCAATCAGTTGAATTTTCAAGTAAATTTATAATATTAATTTTATTACTAATAATAATATTTAAGAATAATCTATATCGTCAAATTTTAATGCATACTCATTAATTTGTATTGAAAAATTAAATTTAGGAGTAATTATTTAATTACTTACCTAAGCAGTTGGCAAAATTTGAGGTTCGTATTGCAGGTTGCAATAAAATACTTTAAACTTCTTTTTTAGAATGAATAAACGATTAAACAACAAGCGTGGAGCTCATAAATAATATTTTTAATATGTCACTATAACAAAACATTACCTCATTTAATTCAAAATACCGCGAAAGTGGCTGTCCTCCTAAGGGAAACTAGATTGAGCAACTGACGTTTAATTGTCCAAAACTGAGACAGTCAGCGACATCTCGTCCCGATTTAGGTAACTTCGCCAAAAATTTGTCCAAGATTCATAAGAACTTTATAAATGCTAGAAAATTTGTACTTTTATGATTTATGCTAGAATATAAAAGATACTCAACAATATTTATTATCGCACCAGTATTGCACATACTTTTTACGTTGACGCAGTAATGATCGGTTTACTTTATACGTAGAGCGAATACAACTGTTCTTTTAAATAAAAAAATCGAACTTTTCTTTTATTAGAAGTAAATGTTGTATTTTTTTTTAGTTTAAGAATATTTTTATCATGAGAAATACTTCAAATTCTTAAAAGATAGACAACATTACTAAACAATCATTAAAATATAGAAGAATGTTTGCATATTGTTGGAAAATGTTTTAAAGTATGAAAAATTACGGATGAGGCTTGGAATATCTGAACAAATTTCGATATTATTTTCAAGAAAGTTGGAACCGCATTTATATATACGTCGTCCGAGAACGTAAACATTCACGTATATCCTCCTAAAAGGGGATCCCAACAATGCTGCTCAGCGAAGGATAAATGGCCACGCCGCGCTCTGATTGGCTTGTTTGTCACGTAGTACTGTGAAGTTGTGGATGCCAAGCAGATATCAATAAGAGTCATGCAGAGATATAAGCGCGAGAGGAGATAAGTGAGAGAGCATATAACTGCGGTCCCAGTGTATTCCGACTGTCAACATTCAAAGGTATTTCTTCATAATAAAGAAAATAACCTAAATTATCTTTCCAAATACAAGGTCTAAAAATGCGCAGAAATGCCTACATTGGATCAAATGTGGGCATTTCCCTAAAAATTCTGAAAATATTCTAAGATATTCGTGAAATTAAAAAAACCATTTGTTGAAAATTCTTTTATGAGAAACAAATTTATAATGATCCTTCGAATTGCGTGAAAATTCACAAAATTACTATACAATTTCAAAAAATAATTGATAAGGTTCCAACATTTGCGGAAACATTTTTAAAAAATATTGTATACTACAGGAAAAATTCTACCTATTATCTCATAATAATTGAAATTTGATGTATTTTTTATAAATATGAAACTATAACGAAAGTCAGGGGTAAGACAGCGGGGGTTTCATAGTTTTTTTCTATCACAATCGACTTTCTTTCTTGGATGGGACGACGGAAACATTAAAAAAAAAAAAATTCTCGAAACTGTAAAATGCAAGATTGAATAATTCCCGAATAAAAAGATTCCTTGATCGGACAATTCCCAGATTGTAAAATTCTTGAATTGTTTATAATATTACAGGATTCGAAAATTCTCGAATTAGAAAATTCTTAAGTTTAAACAATTAAAAAATGTTCTCCACGCATATTATGGATTTATTAAAATTAAAACAATAAAATTTTATTACAATAAACAATTCAAACATAAACTTTAAATACTTTTAAAATGAAAAATAATTGTTTGTTGCAATAAAATTTGATTAATTTAATTTTAATAAAACCATAATATGTGTGGAGAAGATTTTTTAATTGTTTAAATTTAAGAATTTTCTAATTCGAGAATTTTCGAATTCCGTAATATTATAAACAATTCAAGAATTTTATAATCAATTTATGAAGAAAAATTATTTTTAAAGTTTTTTTGTATATATACTGTCGCAACCACTCTTGCCCTACTCCCCTGAGAAACTGCGCGAGTCAGATGTTCTAGGAAGGCTGAGAACTGGGTGACTGAAATCGTGATTTTGACGTAATAGTATTAGTCAAATGAATAATTGAAATATAAAATTTGAACAGTTTTCACAAGGCACTTCGAAGTGAAGTTACATTTAAACAATATTATTTTTCTTTTCCTGAATGGAATTCAATGCAAAAGCTATATAGTAGTGTCAGAACGCGGATATCTCTGGCATGCACAGTAGCGATTATTGTGTATTCCTAGGTTATGTAAAATAATATCTCAAAAAAATACATAGGAATCACTACTGCGCATGCTAGAGATATCCGTGTTCTGACACCATTGAAGCCATATTAAGTGATCCGAGCGCCGCCTGTTGGGTTAGTTTCAGCGCGATTTCCCCTCCTAAGGTTAAGAGAATTACAACTGCGTTCGCATACACGATGTTTTTTTTACAATGACCATGTGTTACCTTTAAACTGACCTAAAATTGAAATAGCTTATTATAAATGAGTTTGTGAAATGTAAATGTAAATTACTTAATTCTATTTTTATTAATGTATATGGCAATATCAAACCAGAATAGTGGTGTGTCACACAGTAAAAAGAATTACTTAAAGTTATATTCGACTTAGTTTCAGATTTGACTTGAATTAAGGAAGCAACTAAAATTAAATGTATAAACTGTCTTGAATAAAGCACTATGTACCGCAATTCCTGCGCTATATATCGCAATTATCGCATTATAATAGCGTAAAATTGTTATATCGTACATTGCAAGGTTTTACATTACATTATTATTTTATTATATTATATATATACGAGGGTTCTAGTAGTGGCTAAGCGATGTTAGTGCATTATAATATCCTCAAAGCTCCGGCACATGCTTGTATGTTATCATATTGCGTTTTATTTCAATATAGTGGTTTTGCGATATCATTGTGCGATATCTTTTTCTCCGTGCATAACGAAAATTTCCGAAGATTTTGAACCCCACCTCTCCCTTATATACCGTTTTTCCATTTCCCCTACTTTTCCTGTAGTTTCTTGCAAGTTAGAAACCCAATTTTTATATTTCCTATAACGAATAACTATATAACAACAGCTCTGGAATAAAGGTTAGGCTTGAGAAATTTCTTGTTTTTAGTTAAAATATTACCTTTAATTTTAGCAAGGATAGAGTATTCACTTACGGTTACATTAACTTTCAGTATACATATATTCTTAAGTGAAAAACATTCCCACTTGAATTTCAGGTCAAGCCTCCCTGAATTTCAGATAGTCCCCAGCTGAATATCAGGAATGTGATTTCTTTAAATCAATATTTAGATGTAATTCTTAATTTCAGGTTGCCTATGCTTTTTTCTGACACCTTAAAATAAGCTGAATTTTTCACTTAAATCAAGCACTTTTTTCTGTGCATATCACCTGAAATTGCGGGTAACTTCACGCAGACGCAGTACTTAAGAGAAACCTACTTAATGTATTTTTTAATAAATTTTTTTATATACTATATACAAGATATCAAATGATCTATAATACATTTTTCATGATAAAATACGTTTCTGCATGTTTTCTCGCATTCAAAAAATATTGCAAAAATGTTTTAAGATTATTAAAAATATCTCTTTAGTTTTTAAATTTTTCTTCACCAATAACGCTAAAGAAAGCAGGCCTATGACTTCCGATTAATTTCATTTACGTAAATGTTTTCTCTTGACAAAATATTTTTCATGTGAGATATTAATTTTGCATACTCTTTAGAGATACATTTTTTTAAATTTCTCAAGTAAAATAATAATTATATTGCCTAACAAATGGCGTATCTTTTAAATGCAAAAAATAGTAAAATTTCAAATATTGTAAATTATCCTTTAATACGAAAAAATGTTTTTCTACTTTATAAAAAATTAAATACATATACTGTATTCACATTTTTTTATTTTCATAATTTTCATTTTTTAAATTATTTCGCAGCTTATCTCTGTCAATGATAATCATAATCATACAATGACATAAGAACTCATAAAAATGTATGATGTCCCATACCCGAATGAATATGCCGCTTACGATCACCTCTCAGGAACGAGGTGCAGGGGAATGTCTCATTTCCGATATCTCATTTTCTAATTTTCCGCTAATCACTTTTTCCAATAGTTTGAAAAAATGAGGATCCTTTATACTTTGTTCTGCGCCATAATCGTTATCCTTAATTCTATTGGTGAGTATATAATAATTTAATATCATCTTTGGATACACTATTTTTAAAATATTGCAAGTGTAAGAAATCTAACGCTGATCGTTTAAACACTCTAAAATAACCACTGTACTTTTTGAGTTGCCCCTGTCTAATTCTCAAGGTACGTATTTTGTGAGGCTCAATATTTTTCTTTTTTGTGAGTTCCTATAGTAAATTTTCTGTATTAAATTTATTTACAATATTAATAATTGTAATTTCTGTATATCTGTTCAGAATCTTACCAGCTTAGATTTTATCTTCACACTTAGTTGTTGCTCTTAGGATTACGTAATCAGTGGTTAGCAGTTGCAGTAAATATGAACATTAAATATATAATAAGATTACCTTTCTTTCATCTAAATTTTCCGTGGATAATCGTTTAAAACTGCATTATTCTAATTAAAAAATTCTTCCAAGTAATACAATATTTCAACCTAGGTGTCTCAATCAAGTACTACCTTTGTCATTTTGAGTGTTATAAGAAATTAAAAATATCGTAAGCGGAAAATTCTACAAGAGAAAGAATCTAGGAAAAGTATGTTTTTATAATATTTTTTAATTCTAAAAATTTTGTGCCAAACAAAAAACAGTATTGAAGTATATAGTAGATGTTATATGCTTTGTTTATCTATAACATGCTGTATACGATCTTTGCAGCTGTCGTAAACAACAAAATTGTTTGAAGAATTGATTCTATTTTTCCTAAAATGTACACCAAAAAGCCCTTGTTTAACTTGTTTGTCCCGTCATTAATCTAATTTCTTTTGAATCATCACTTTCCTGCATCAAGTTTGTAATTAATCATTTGCTTCTACAATCATTGTCATTATACAAGATCGCAATATATCATTCAACCTTACATCTATTAGTCTTAAATCACTAGCGCATTATTCTAGAAAAAATTTTTATTCCTTTTCTGTGATAATTTTTCTTTTCTAATCCTTCCTTGACTCCATGTGAGTTACAGTTAGTTTCCTTAGTTACTATTACTATAAAAAGACCCTTCCAAAAATACCTGAAGGTATCCGCTCAACATTTCTGACTAAAACTAAATCGCTTGTTTTTATAAAATTCTTTCTACTCAGAGTTTGCTTTCATGTGTAACTTTTCTATTTTCTGTGAGAGAATTGGTTGTCTCCATAGCACAGAAAATACATGTTCTTCAATTTTCTGTTAAGTCATTTTCTTTCAAACTTATTCAGAACTTTGGATATTTTCACTCTCTTAATCAATGTCAAAACTGAAAAACAATTGAATGACTTTCCATATTCGTTTTTCTCGATGTAAATCAGTTATCGTTTGATTTTGTTTAAGTACATTTTCAAGCTCTTTCTTCCTTTAAAATTAAACTTGATTTTTCTCTGTGAATATTTGCGGTGTGTCGTATAATATAATGGGTTTATATCTGTATTTTAGCTCGTTCAGAGTATACCTGGTATTAATTATTAATGTTGCATTATGAAACTACATAACTTGTGCCTCGTCATCTTTTTGATAATTGAATGTGATCTCTTGTTCTTTTCATTTCTTTGTGGCTATGACTCCACATATATTTTGAGATAAATTATTTGTTTTATCTATTTAAATCTCCAATGCTTCTCCAAATTACATTATTATATTTACATAATGTTATTATTATATTATGTATTATATTTTATGTTTTTATTAAGTATTATGTTAATTGTTTTTGTAGTAATAGTACAGTCTGTCAAGTTAAAGCGTGGGTGGCTTTACTCGCAGTCGGTAAGGTGTATCGACATGATTTTGGTGTCAAAATATTAAGAAGAGCTCCCTC
>NC_046657.1:81055262-81064715 GCF_010883055.1 Belonocnema kinseyi
GAAAGAGGGAGCTCTTCTTAATATTTTGACACCAAAATCATGTCGATACACCTTACCGACTGCGAGTAAAGCCACCCACGCTTTGACTTGACAGACTGTATACATATATTTATTATAATTTTTTCTTTCCTTAGGCTTCTAGTTGCCCTTCATGTGCTTCTTCTATTAAGTCTCGTTTATTCCTTACTTCTAATTTTTAGAAAATATTAAAAGTTATTTTGCTTTTTACACAGTTGTCAATGAATTGTAGTAATTCGTATTGTTTTGTTTTAGAATCAGCTTTAAATAGAATTTGGTCTACGTCTTTTAGTAATAATTTTCGTAATAATTGTCGCGTATGTCTTTTCTGGTTTCTATTTTGTTTGGTAATTGATAGTTTGTGTACTCTTTGGCGTGGCACTGATTTTCCGCTATACATATTTTATTCTCAAATTGCAAATCAGCGTTAAGCTTTTGTTTCTCTCATCATAATATTTGGTGATAAAACAATTCGTTAGCGTTAGTATCTTTTACTTCGATTTATAAATAATTTGATACTCCTATCATCTTACCTTCGCTGGATTAATAGACCCCTAACTTGCCTTCACTGGCCGTGGAGTTTATCTATCTTGCATCCATTAGTCCGTAAAATTTATAACTTCTATATTGACTTCTCTGGCTGGATAGTCCTAGCTCTCGCCTTAAATTGCACTAGCTGAATAGACCTATATCTTTTCTTCGTAGGCCGTGCTGTTTCCATAAAGAATGTGAGTTACGGGTATTTTCATTTTAAGAAATGTTAAAATTTAATTTGCTATAACTTAATAGGCGACCAATAAGTAGAGGGATATTTTTAAATACTGTTAGCTATCTTAGCAAGATAAGACGCGTATACAATCGTTATCGTCTGTTTTGTAGAAGATAAAAATTCTCTGGAGACATATAGATAATAATCATTGTAGGTGTTATCAGAATAATTCGTATAACTTTCTTTTAATCTTTAGTTAATTGCTAAAGAGTACGTACCAACTTCTTGATTCAAGATATGGTAGATTTCTTCATACATGGATTTAATCGTCGAATTTACACTAGTTGGTGCATTCAAAAAGGTCCAATTTACTGTATGTAACATAAACGCAGAATTAGAAAAGTCATTGTTTTTAAACTTGTATCTTTCAGATTCGGAGTTCGCATTGAAATTTTTTTTAATTCCCAGATAAATGCGCTGACGCCACGGAAAGTAAGATCAAAAGAGGATGATATACGAATCAACTAGTAATATTGAAGAATCGCAAAAAATTACTTGGCAGGGTTTTCTAGAAAATACAACGTCAAGATACATGTTTATAATATTCATTACGTCATTATACTGCATGAACTGATGAAATTCATGGAATTCACATAGCATAACCGGTTTGAGGTAATAAATGTATAAAAGAACATAATCATTAAATTTGTGCTCCTTAAAATCCCATGAAATTAATACTGTCATTCTATAGTAGACCTGAGGCTGGCTTAGCTTTCAGGAAATTCTTTAGCTTTTTATGCGAGACATCAGGAAGATTTTGTATAGTTAATAAGACAAACTCGTTACCTTTAACAATAATTTCAATGTCTGAAGGGCCAATTTTGGGAGTCGAGTTTGTAAAAGTACCTCCTATATCTATTTATTCTGAGATGATACGTGACTGTGTCGCAACAAGCACCCCCCCCCCCCCCCCCCCCCCCCCCCCCCGAATCTTGTCTTTAATCCTCGCACATTCTGGCAATATATTTTTATTTCATTGAGTTGGCTTAAATATAGAGCATACGTGTCATACGTGTCATACGTGCCAACATAGGTTGACCGTGGCATGATCTAATAGCGCATTCGTTTATCCTGCACTGGTGTAGAGTAAAAGCACTCCGATCGCTCTGTCTTGCTTCTTCTTACTTCTTCCTTCTCACTCCGACCTGCGTCTGTGCAGATCGGAGTACACCAGTGCAGGATAACCGAATAGCGAGAGTGCAAGCGAATGATAACGGGAACCAAATTTATTGTTTCTAATATTTTTTGGTCCGTGCTTTCTTAAAATGTTTCAGAGGAATTGATTAGCAGTAGCCGTATTTTATCAGCTGTACTTTGACGGTCATCGGAGGTAGTCGTTGTGTTATAAGTTTCAGGGCAGCAAAGTAAAAGAAAAATTGTGTTACGTACAAGTCTGTCCTTGATCTCCTTTATACCGCATGAGAAGACTTTGGTTTCAGTAGGTTTTCTGTTTATTTCCTGCACCATCATTTCGAGTCCGTCCACACGCTCTAGTGTCCCGTTTAATTAAGACAAAAAAACGTTAATTTTATTAGAGTCAAGCTAAATTTTGTAGGTACACTGACCACATATACTCTCAACTACTGCTGATTTGTCTTAATGTGCCTGATCATCCGGCATTGTTGTCGTAATGCACTTAAAACGTTGCACTTTAATTAAATGATTTTTAGAATACCTTAGCCAGCACTTAATCCCTTATTAAGTAGCAGCAACCACGTTGTTTGGAAAAGAGGTTATGTGGGTACACATACTTTGTACTTTAACATCAAGGTTGTGTACATAATCTGACATTTTTTTATTTTTTGAAACTGGTCTTTCTGCGACGGCTCTATTGTACATCTACATTAGACTTCGCAATACACCAATTCACATTAAACTGCGATAACCTTCGGAATACATAAGAATAATATATCCGCTGCGCGGCCTTCTAACAGATATCGAGTTTGGAATTGAACTGAATTTCTATTATTAATAATTTTCTATTACTATATTTTTAACAATTTATGTAGTTTGTTACCGAATTTTTGTTTTTACTCACTAACTTATTTTCCCACTGAAAATCAAATGATGATAAACTAGATAATACAAGCCATAGTCTCTGTTACGCTGAACATTGCTGTACATTGCATTTTTCATTCAGGTAATCCTATGTAACACGCAGCTAATCAAAATTGGCTGAAAACTGGTTCCACCACTCTATACTAAAACAGATAATTATTTATTAAAACTGTCAGCTGTTTGATTTAAAATTAGGCACCTCATATTTTAAAAAAAATAATTGACTGAATGATAAATATTGGGATCGGAGAATCTAAGAATGCAGATGCACTCTAATTGCGTTCTATGGGGTTCTGCAGTACTTATTTGGCCTCATTGAAACGATATTTACAGGTTGATTTTTGTATATCTCATACACATCAGCCAAAAAATGCGTACTATAAAACGAGGAGTCAACGAAAAAGCAGACTGGTTATGTTAGGCGAACGTCGGTTCCGACCAAGTTGAAGGGAGGCTTTTAACATGTATCGATTTCTTTTTGCAGAATTAAGCTTTCAGTTCGACATTGACCCTAATTATAAAGGTGCACCTAAGCTTATCAGAAATTCACCTGGCATACCTTCTTGTGTCGAACATCGTCATGCTGAATCTTCTCATAGCTTACCTACTCATGTTGAAACTAATCATGTTAAACCTTCTCATAGCGCACCTACAAACGTCGAACCTCTTCTCCTCGGAGATTTTCCTGTAAAAGCTCTTTCACATACTCCTATAACTTTCAGTCTAGTTCCTATTGGACGTGTCCGGATACCTGACGGGACGAGCGTATATCCACTCGATTTTAATGGATTTAACGGCTTTTGTCTGAGAAAAATAACTGGAGTGTTTTATCCGGCGTTGGGATTTCAAGGACAGTTTAATACACTATTGTCTAATGTTTATATCGTTGGAAAATTCAGCGTTCGTCTACAAATTCTTATGGGACTATATAAATATAGTACATATTTTAAAGGTTACGTTCGAGTTAAAATTCCTCTGGCAGATCACTCACTTGGTACACCTGTGATAATGGACCCAACAGAAAATGAAGTTTATCGTGAATATTAAAAATACTCATTTCCTATAAAGAGAACTGAAAAGCATATTATACGTAAGGAATAGTCAATGAACAGTGTAAATAATTGGCACACTCAGAAAAAAATATTCCTATCCCTTTTTTCATGTAAGTACGTATACTGGGTGGATCATTTTAATCGACGCACCCGAATTTCTTGATTTCTTAGAGGTAATACCAAAAAATGGTTGAGATAAAAGTTGTTCAGGACAAAGGGGGCTCTTTATCTGTGCAATTATTTTTGACATTGAACATGATTTTTAACGTCATTTGAAGTTCAAAGTGTTTAAAGAAATGGGAACCCCCATTTTTGACACCGGATTCGAATATAGCGGGAAATTTTACGTCCGAAGTGGTATTTTTAAATATTTTTTATTACCTTGAGAAGGTCATTTCAAGGTTAAATGCTAAAAAAACTATTCAACAAAATATTCAACTCCAATGTGATAACGATCTGGAAATTCTTGACCTCGATCTCATTTTTCAATGTCATTTAAAGTTCAGAGGTCGGCCTACTTTTTAACGGGACTTTCAAAGCGTTTATCCTGTAGAAAATATAAAGGAAACAGATATCAAGCACATTTTAGCATTTGATTTTGAAATGATATTTGCAACATCAAAACAACACGGACAATAATTAAAGTATCAAGGATGACGTTCAAATTTTCACTCCTTTATATTCAGTTGTCAAAAAGAAAGTTTTTTGAAGCTCGTTGTCACATTGGAGTTGAATATTCCTCACAAAAGTACATGTACTGCGATTATTCTATCACAAAACGCAATCGAATATCGCAACCTCAGTTTTTATAGCATTAAACCTTGAAATGACCTTCTAAAAGTGACGAAAAAAATTCAATACCATTTCGGAT
This sequence comes from Belonocnema kinseyi, assembly GCF_010883055.1. Classification (NCBI taxonomy): domain Eukaryota; kingdom Metazoa; phylum Arthropoda; class Insecta; order Hymenoptera; family Cynipidae; genus Belonocnema; species Belonocnema kinseyi. Next base: position 81,060,031 of record NC_046657.1, read on the forward strand.
CTAAAATTTCCCGCTCTTTTCGAATCCAGTGTCATAAATCGGGGTTCCCATATAAATAAAACATTTTGATCTTCAAATGACCTATGTAACGGAGGGTTAAGTTTAGAATTTTCTTTTACAATAATTTTCAAGCTTTTAATCAATTATTATTTTTAAACAATAACTTGCAATTTTTTAAACAATTCATAATTTTGTTCAATTATTTGCAAGTTTTAACAATCAATTGTATAAAGTATCCATAACCCTCTGTTACATAGGTTTTTTTATTTAGGCAGAAAAATCAACTAATTTATTAATTATTCGACCAAATAATTAATTATTTAATGTATTATTAAACTAATCAATTGATCAGTCAATCAATTATTATTTAGCGGAAAAATTTTCCTTGGTCGTAAAGGACCGACCTGTGTGACGGAGGTTTAAATGTAAAAAAATGTTGACATGATTTTATGCTTCTAGTATATTCTCGTTTTATTTTTCGCCGTAATAACTATTATAATCAATTGAGAATTGCACATATACATTAATATGTACCAGGTTAAAACACGTTTAATGTATTGCTTTTTGCCATTTTTTTGTCTAGTTCGTCTTTTTATTTGTCACAACTATTACTATTGTAATCAATTCATTATCTTATATGTATTATTATTCACAAGTTTTCAGTAGTTTTAGTTTTTTACAGTTTAGCATTGTCAATTTTTTAAAGAAATTCCTTTTATTTTTGTTTTTATATAAAATACCTTGAATAAGAAAAACAGTTAATTTTAAAGTCATTCAAAAAAATTACAAATTTAAATTAAAATAACAAATATTTCAAACTTGTCATGAATCAGAAAGAAATTTGAAATTTCAAATTATATAGAATTTTAACAAATTTAATTAAAACATAAATTTTAGATAAATATTTAAATAAAATGTTTACAACCCGACAGTTTTGATTTTTCAAATCAAATAAATAAATTTAAAATAAATATTTAAATGAAAATGTAATAACACGACACTTTAAATTTTTTTAATAAAAAAAAATAAATTTTAAGTAAATATTTAAATAAAAATGTACCGATATCAGAGTTTCATTAAAAATTAAAAAAGAATAATTTTACGGACTTGTTGAACATGCAGGAATGCTAATCAACTTCGAAAGTTAGCTGAAGTGTCTTTAAGCTTTGAATTTCTCGAGCGCGTCAATAAGTTAACACAAGTGCAGAGACATTTTGTAGAGATGATTTTAAGAAATGCAGATAAACGCGAAAATGGCAGAAGATACAGCCAAGACGAAAAAATAGTATTTTCATCCATCTATAAATATCTGCTGCAACTTATAGATACTTCTGTTCAATTTTTCCTTTACTATCAACAAACACTCTGAAAAAAGTTCTGCGAAATATTCGTCTCGAAACTATCATCACGGAAGAGATGAAGCAGTGCTTAAAAGACACGCATCTCGAAGCAAAAAGTTTACTGGGATAAATTCTTCCTCAAAAGTTATCCATTAAACGGATTGCTTGAAAATATAGACTTTGGCTCAAACCAAAAATAACGCTTGCGTTCCACTCGTGCTCGCAGCACAAAGTTCAAGTTTTGCACGCCTTCAGAAGGCTTTGCGTTAAAAAGTACTGCTTCTCCACTTTTACATATTTAAACCCAGTTTTTAAAGGTATGATTGTGCCAAAGAACAAAAATTTGTATCCAGCCGTAGAGCAGACTCTACAAAGATACCTGAAAATTATTTGTAAGAGTAAAAGGGAGAAAATGCTGCAAATAAAGCAGGTCTAAGTCGTGTCCTCGAAACATGCTTCTGCAAAATCGGATTGAAGCCAAAAGTAGCGAAACGAAGCTTTTACAAACTGTGTGATTGTACATTCAAAACCTTACATGTTGGTTAATTTTAAGTTTGAAAGCGTTCAAAATTTTATATTTTCAAGTTGAGACAATGGGATTTTTGATGCGTTGAGAAATTACTTCTTACTTCATTTCAATTAAAATCGTTTAAAATTGTTCGATTTCAAAATTACAGCCTAATAGTTGAAAAGATTGAAATTCAAAATTTTTGCAATTGAATGACTTCGGATTGAAATTGTGGAAATGAGGCAATTACTTTCAATTAATATCATCACTGTGATAATATGTCAGTCCGACATATTTAAATTTAAAAAAGGTTGTAATTGAAAATTTTTAAATCATATATTGTATTCAAATACTGAACATTATTCTGTGTGAAATTTCTATCATTCAGAATTGCACAATTTAAAGATTAAAGCTTTTTAATATTTATGTATTAAAAAACGAATAATATCAACGGAAATTCCAGATTGACTCTTTGAGATTGAAAGCGCTTGAAGTTGACTATTTTTCATTTAAACATTCAATAAATTGATGATTTACAACTGACATCGTTTGGACCTTCACGATTTACAAGTGGAAACCATAATACTTCAATAATTGCCATCGAAAATATTTAAGATTTTACATACAGTGTAGAACATTTTAACTTTAAAGTAGGTGAATCCTTCAATGTTCTGAAATTTTGTTTCCAATTTGAAATCTCATTAGTTGAATAATTTTTCATTAAAAACGTTCCAAAGCGAATAACAACAAAACTGTAACAGTTGTAAGACTGAATAATACTTTCAAAACTGTCATACTTGTAAAACTGTAAAAGTGGTTAGAAAATGTATAAAATTTTATGTAATTTTACCACAACAATCATGGGTCTTTAAAATACTATTGATCGTTGCGGAAAATGCACAAAAACACAGTTGCATCATTATATTGAAACTTTATCGAACTAAATAATTGAAAATTAAAGTATTGAAAATGAAAAACTTTTACTCATATATTTTATTAAAATATTGAGCACTGTTTGGCTTAAAATTTCAATCATTCGAAATTTTACAACTCAAAAATCAAAACTTTTTAATATTTATGTATGACAAAAGAAATGTTTTCAGCGGAGATTCCAGATTGATTATTCGAAAATTAAAAGCGCTTGAAATTGTTTATTTTTCATTTTACAAATTTAATAAATTGATGGTTTCAAACTTATATTGTTTACACATTCACGATTTACAAGTAGAAACCATAATAATTCAATCCTCCAATAGAATAATTTTTAATTAAAAACATTCCAAAGCAAATAAGAGGAAAATTGCAAAATTTAAAATTGAATTGAAAATTTTAAAATACTTGAAAAAAGACTATTAAAGTTGTAAAACTGTAAAAGTTGTAAAAAAAATATTCTCAATGTAAACCCATAAGGATTACTGCTATTTTTCTGTTATATGATTGTTACGCGAAAATTACACATTTATTGCATATTTAATGCAGTTATGGATTTTTTTTCGAGAAGTCAGTGTAAATTTACAGTAAACGTGTAATTTTTCCACAAATATCCTACGAAAAAATACGGACCAAAATATATTTTTTATTCAGGGTATTCTAATTTATAGTTCCAATTGCATGGTATTAATTGATTAAACTATTATTTATTACTATTTCCTTGGTTGATAATCTGTTAACGTTAAAAAGTTGATTTTATCCTTTTGAGTACAAAGTTGAGAAAAATATTTGACACTCATATTAAAAAAAAAAAAAAACTTTTTTAACTGATTTTCATCGTTGCGTTTAATTTATTGTAAAATTATATTTCACAAAGAAACCAATGCGAAAATCAATTAAAAATATGCCTGGACGAAATCAATGGTTTGTGATCATCAACATCAGAAGGAAACATATTGTTTTAGACACAGCATCTATTTCTGATTCTAACGAATCAGGACTCATCTCGTCGTGATGGAAACACACAACGTTGGAGAACAAGTCACTTTTCATCGCACAGCTTGTGAGAAAGCTATTGCATTGAGTAACTTCGAGGTACTAGGCAGTCTGATAAGTCCCTGAAAAATGAAATACGGAGACGTTTTTTTTGGCCAAAGTCGGTTTTGTTTTTCAACATACTCTCCTTTTAGGTCGATACAGCGAGTCCAACGATTTTCTAACTTTTTGATGGCGTCCGAAAAGTACTCGATCGGAAGGTCTCCAAAATACGCCTCAGTTTCAGCTATGAGCTCCTCATTTGAGTAAAAACGCTTACCGGTGAGCCATCTCTTCAGGTTAGGGAACAAGTAACAGTCTCTGGGGGCCAGATCTGGTGAATACGGTGGCTGGGGAACCAATTCGAAGCCGATTTCATGCAATTTTGCTTGCGCAACTAAGCATGAATGAACAGGCGCATTGTCGTGATGATAAAGCGGTTTTTTCTTTTTCAAATGCGGTCGTTTTTCGGCGACTTCGATTTTCAATCCGTCCAATAATGATGAATAGTATGCTCCGGTTATGGTTTTACCTTTTTCAAGATAGTCCACGAATATTATGCCATGTGCATCCGAAAATACGGAGGCCATAACCTTTCCGACCCATTGTTACGTTTTTGGACGCTTGGGAGCACTTTGGCCCGGTGGAACCCATTGTTTTGCCTATTGCGTTGACTCAGGAGTGCAGTAGTGGATCCAGGTTTCATCCATGGTTATGAATCGATGCAAAAACTCGGTCGGCTTACGCGAAAATAATTTCAAATTCTGCTAGGAAGTTGTCACACGAATTCGTTTTTGGTCCACTGTGAGCAAACGCGGCACCCATCGCGCGCAGAGCTTCTTCCTGCCCAAAACTGAATGCACGATATTGCC
>NC_046657.1:81064815-81095219 GCF_010883055.1 Belonocnema kinseyi
CCAATCGACGGTGCAGAGTCCGGGTAATACTTATCCAGCTTGGCCTTGGTCTCGGATATCGTTTTCTTGCGAAGATAGTAGTGTTTGATAAAAACTCGAAACGCAGATTTTTCCATATTAAAAAAAACTCGGAGGTTAGTCGCCTCTCAGTGCTGTAACTTGTGAATGCGTAAACATAAATGGCTGAAGTTTTGACAGGCGTCATTTGAAGGATCAAGCTCGACGAAAATGGTTCACATTAGTGAATACTAATGCCATCTCTTAGAATTTTCAGGTACTTATCAGACTGGCTAGTATATTGCATCAGTTAGAGTTATCCAGTCTGCTCTGTTTCTAGCTTAAATCAAATTCTAAAGGTATCATTAATTTGCCTTTAAAAATTCTGAAAGAAATAATCAAGTTTCATATCATGTGGCTCATCTTGTCTTTGTGCCTTTCGTAGTTTTTGGCACACGAAATTAGTGGATTATTTCTTGAATAAATTATCCTTTGCTTGATTATTGTTTTTAGTCCTTTAATATAATTTATGTTGTGAGACTACAATATTATCTCCTGATTGTTTTATTTCTTTCTCTGGAAAATTTATCTTATTTGTTTTTATGTGAACAATTTTGTTGAAGATTATTTTATTGTTTTTTGCCTACATTGTTTAAGACTCTTGCTGTGACGTTCCACTTTTGTAACACCATGTTAATATAGGTGTATTTATGCATGTGTTTCGTTCTTAATAGTCTTCTATTGTCAAATAATTACAATAAATTTCCTAGCCACAAATTTTTTAAAGTTTTTATTTTAAATTTAATTCTTCGTATTACATAAGACATAAAATAACTTATTAAGAATCACCCCCTCTATCATCATCTAGTTGTGGGACGGAGCTGGCCACTTTAATATTCCGGTTCCATTTTTGTTTAAGACTATATTATTTATTTGTTGTTTTTTTTTTTTGTAAGCTAAAATTTATTTTTGATCCATGCCAATCTGGTGCCCAGTTAATTAAGAGTTTGTTTTATTTTGTTTTGTTTACAAAGTGTAGTTGGGAACCGAAGGTTGTAATAACTAGGAAATGGCCGTTATAAATTTTGGCGCCCATCGTGGAGCTTAATTAAATTCAAAAAGCCTATTATTCATAGTATTTTATTGATTTCAATTTAAAATATTGGTTCACTTTTGATAATATTAAATTAAAGTTTTCACCAATTTGGAGGTTAGAATTATGTCACTTGAATATAAATAAATTTATGAAACAATAATTGATTGAGACTTATCAAATTATATTTCTTTTTAATAACCAACATAACCTGAAAAATGTACTAATAACCCTATAGACCCAATATTCCCATTATAACCTCAAAATAATTTTAGCCCTGAATAACTAATTGATTTCTTAATTCACCGTAAGTATTATATGTTATATTTCAGAAATTTATTTTAATTCAAAGAATAAAAATTTGACTATTAAATTAGACATTCTGTGGATTTCCAGAAAGTGTTTTTACTATTCATTTCCTAAATTTACTGAGATTCTTGGTTCGCTGAAATTATTATTCCATTAGTTTAAAGCCTTTGACTCTCAATATATGTCACATAACCTATAACTACCAAAACAAAATGGCTGAAAGTCTAGAAGATCCTCATATTTGGATTCTTCAATTAAGCAAGGAGGAATAAAGCGAAGATTTAAAAATTTGTGGACTTCCCGCAGTTGGAAATGCTTTGGCTCGGTGTTATAAATTAATTAAGAATCTTAATATCCCGATTGATTTCAATTGAGCAAAAAGATTGGTAGATCAATTGATTTCTAACCCTGATCATTTAGATCCCACTCTTATCCTAAGTAACAGTAATTTGATTAATAATCGAAACCAAAATCGTAACCCTGAAAATTTAGAAAAAAATGAGGTGCAAATCCTAATTATTGAATCCCCAATTTCTTTGAATGATTTGATAACTGTTAAGGAAGAGATATCAAATCACGTATCATAAGAAAAATATAGATAATTTAATGAACAACCATTTACTGAAAGATAGTTTAATCAACCAAAATTTAATTAACAACAATTTAACCCACACAAATTTAGCGAAAAACAATATAAACCAGAAAAATGTTCGAATCAACAATTTTCTGAAGTATTGAGTTGAAATGACACTAATTTTTATCAGCATAATTTACCAAACGAAGTTCATTCTCGAAACCCATATATTTGATCCCAAACTTTCAATTTTCCTTCAAATAATTCTAGACCTCGTCCTAATTATTATCCTATTTTAGACCCACATTTTCCTGAATTTCCTGAGCCACAATATGTTCATTGTCGTAAGAATGTTCTTAGAGTTCTGCTTCTTCTTTTGATATAATGCGAAAAGGAAATTGAAAGTTTTCTGATAATCTTTCAGAAGATCCAGAAACTTTTTTGATAAAAAAGATCCAGTTGAAGATTCCATTTTATTATAAATACTTCTATTTTTCTTGTCAGTTATAGCTTTAAATTGGTATAGAAGTTTAAGACGTACGTGGCGAAACTTCAATGAATTTACGTCTGCGTTTCGAACAAGATTTGGTGATGCAGATTTTCAGTTTGAGTTAGGGCAAGAGATTTATAAAGTTTTGCCCATAGAAATTTGTTGTCCAGACTACAATTGTTAATTCCAAAGCGGAGTATTTTTAATTTTTCACACCTAAAAAGACCAGCTGTAGCAGCAGATAGAACCCTTCTACCCGATTTAGCCTATACAGATAATGAGTTGAAAAATGTGGGTAAGAACCGTGAGTTGATAGCATTATTAGAAGAACAAAATTAGGACAATAACTTAATCCCTGATTGAATGGATCAATTTTTTTTAGCTAAAGACTCGAAGTCTAAACCTCAGAATTCACCATCCAATCAAGAAATTATTACACCCAATAATTCCAAGAATAACAAAAACAAAGATTCAAATTTGAAGAATTCAAATTCTAATACTATATCCAGAAATCCCTTTTTACCTTATATTGATAGTCAAAATAAAACTCAAAATAATTTCTCTCAAAATTTGGTTTTTTAAAACTGTGATATATAAGGTCATAAATTAAGTGAATGTAATGAAAATAGAATTGTTTTCTGTTATAAATGTGGGCGAAAAGGACTTACTTGTGCATCTTGCCCAAAATGTTCGGGAAACCAAACAATGATATATTTAATGGGCCCGAAATCCCTTCTATATTTCCTGATGACCTTGTTTTTGAAGTTGATAAAAAGATTGGTAATTTAATGGATTTGTCAAAAATAATTAAGGATTAAATAGATAATAAAATATTGGAGAAGGTAGATATTCAGATTAATAATCAAAAATCTCAATCAAGAAATTATCAAACAACCCCTAAAGTTAATCCGAATTTAATCTTGACTCTAAATGACTATCCTACTTTTATGGAAAATAAACTGCTCGTTATTGATCTTGAATCCTTTTTGAATCACAATAATAAAGTAGGCTCAATTTACTCCTCATAAATTCCAGTAGGTGTAGCTAGACCAGAAAAAATGAAACATTTCCCATTTTCAACTTATCGGAAATTCATTATAGCCCAAAACTTGTGTTGGACCTAAAACCTTTATGTATCTAATTGTATTTATTATTGATCATCTATTGATCATCTGATCATCGCTCGAATAAAGGTTAAGATATCACGACAAAACGGGCCCTCTTCGTCGAGAACCGAAACATGCCCCGGGAGTCACGTATTCCGCTTTCAGAGTCAGCCTGATCGCCTCAACAAATCGCCCTTAGTAGCACCAACAAGTGCGAACCCATGCCGAAGGTGCATATCCTACAATAATCATCAGCCCAAGTACCGGGATCCGCCTAGAAGACGAAAATCGTTCATTCTGAAAAAAGGCAACAGGGCGGACAGGAAGTCCGAGGAAACGAGCTTTCAGACGAAGAAACCTCGTCAGCAGAGCGGACATCAGCACCAATATAATATACGTAGTCACATATAGTTCTTTTAATTTGTTAGTTTGTTATCCATCCTATGCAAATTTTAGCTCGCAAGCATGCGTCCAATCAGCGTGCGTTGTTCATCCCACAGTCCTAATCAACGACAAACGAAGCTGCGTCGCTCTCGTCGCACCATGAGTACGAGTTTTAAGCAGAATTCGCCTTCAGATATCATTCCTGGACTATGATCCGATCCGCCTAGACTAAAAATCGACCAAATTATCTCTTTTTTAATCCAGCGCCCGTGTTTCTAATCGTATCTTTATCCTAACATCTCTATTCGCTCCATTTATCAAGGTCTATTGTCTTCAAACATGTTTACGTAGTGGTCTCTCTGCCCCCATATAATTTACTCACTACTCCACGCTCTTCATCGGTGGGACTGCAGGTTGCCTTCAAGGGGGACCCTGGGATCGTCGATAAAGGGGGACATACGCTAAACTATTTTCTTCATTGGGGTGACTACGGCTTGCCTTCCGTAGGGACCCCTGGTGTGCCGATAAAGGCATAATTATAGCAGAGAAATATTAGCTGCCTTCAAATCCATTTTAGGGCCACCAACTCTATCCCACGACAATAATCGAAAGCACTTTTTTTAATTAGAATTTTCTAATATCTGCGAAGCATTATAATGCCTTCTGCATTTTTTCCTCAAGTGTTTTAGCATATTATTCACACGCAGGAATGCTTTTCAGGCTACTTAACAGTGAAAGCTTGGCAACTCCAAGAGCGCCTATGAGAAGGACGATTATTTTAACGGAATATTCCGGGTACAATCGTCACAACTCCCTTATAAGGTCTCTATGTGTCTCTATCTTTTGATTCTCCATGGCTAGGAAGTTTTTGTCAGCTGGTGCCGAAAATTCGATAACGAACATGGTTCGCTTTTCGAAGTCAAGAAGAACCACGTCAGGCCTCGAGTGTGCAACAGAAACAATTGTCAAGAATATAAAGTTCCAGTGTATGCGACACTTCTTATTTTCGACAATAATGAGCTTCTTCATGCCCAAAACTGAACGCACAATATTGCCCACACGTTTCAATGATATGCCTACAGCATTAGCTACCTCTCTCATTTTCACTTTGGGATCATTCAACAACATATCATGGATTTTTTCGACATTTTCTGGTGTAGTGACCTCTTTTGGGCCCATATAATCGTGGCCCATCTTAAATATAGTCTCGATTTCCCTAGGAGCATTTAGAAGAGCGATATTAAGGTTGATACCATAAGAGACGGCGATGGTAATAAAGCACTCTTAGTGCCACATTGTACAGCTATCATCGGGAATGTCTTGGCTCAAAATGTGGCGACGGTATGTCAAGGTAAATATTACACCGTCTTGACATGCCAAAATGAAACCCTTTATGCCAGAATCCAATCCGGGTGATTTAAGGAAAGCAAAAGTTAGCTAAGACGACATTAACTGAACCGCCACATTTCTGCGGAAGATACCGTGCATCCTCTTATCGAGGATGCACTTATCGTTCCCTTTGCGACTCTATGTGCTGTACCCAGAATAATTCCGTTGTGAAGACATTAAAAATTCAATATTCCGCGACCACCTTGACGGCGTAAGATGTAGAGTCACAAAACAGAAGACTTTAGATGCATGCTTTTTTTCAGGAGCATAACCTTTCGTGTCCCAATATCAAGGGGTCTGAGCACATTCTTCGTTCATGGTACTACTCCAAATGAATAGAGTACTACTGGGACGGAAAGAATGTTCGTTGAAGATACTTTGTTCCTCGCCGCAGTTCAGAAGACCAAATCTGCCAGATGACATGTTTTTATTTGGCTCGGAGAGTATCCTTTATAGACGTCGCATCCTGAATGCGGCTCTGTGGCACGCCCATGTATGTATAAGTGTCAACAGCGCAAAGGTGTCATATAGCGCTTCTATCGAAGAGCTCAGGGTCTGCAGGGATGCCATTAGGTTTTCCTTACTTCAAATAAACCTTGGCGCATTTGTCTAACCCAAATTCCATTCCTATTTGTCGCCCTGAAAGACACCTCTCTAAAAGGTGACCTTGTTAGTTGTTACACTTTCTGGTAATCAATCCAGGCCATCGATAGGTCACGCTGGTAGTATGTTGTATCTTTGCAGACACATCTATCGATGAGCAGGTTCTTCCGACATCCTGCTACGCCTTTCTTTGAGCCACGTTGTTCATACATTTCTGCCATACAGGTCTAAGTGCCCGAACAATCCTATCATTTAGGATAGGTGTGAATATCTTATGCAGTGTGTTTAAACAAGTAATTGACCTGTAATTCTTCGGGTCAGCTAAGTTGCCTACTTCAACCTCCTCTGGTTTGGCGGGTGGTCGACAGTAACTGGAGGGTCTTGGAAGAGTCCAGATGGGTCAGAGAGTAACTGTTGATTTTCTCTGACCACCCTCTCTCTCCGCTCTAGCCTTCTCTTAGCGTCAGATAATATCTGCATTCTCACAACAATATGTTGCCTGATGGTCAGCAGCTTTGACTTGTCAAGTGTGTGATAACGGGTCTGGAGTTCGCGCGCGAACTTTCGAACCTTGGCAGTAAAATTCCTGCCAGATGTAATGTAGTCAATCACACACTGAATTTGGGACACGTACTGTCTTTCCCAGCCTATCTTTATGGCGAACTGATGCATTTGTTTTTTGGTCTTATGATCAACCGTTGGTTTTTGTTTTACGGTTCGTATCGGCCAAAGCTCTCGTTGCATTATACATACAATTAATAGTCCAACGATCGTATTCTTCGGAAAAATGTCCACGAAGCTCGTCATCCTTTTTAGTTAGATCTTTAGGCTTGAGAGGAACCGTGGTGTTAATGTTTCTCCGGGTCATAAAGCATCGCTCTTCCTCTATCGGATGCATGCCCGCGGTTGGTTTTAGTGTAACCTCTCTTTCTCTGTAGCCGGCTTGTTCTGGCTGTGGTGGAGTAGGCGTTCTGCTTACATATCTGCTTTTTTGCAGTACTTTGGCATGACTTCGTAGACGTTGATGCGAAAAGTGTGATAGCTCCGGTTGTTTCTCACACCACAGAGCGTGCAGTTGTGCCCTGTAACCCCGTTCAGAGGCCACACTCGCATCGCAGAACTCTAGCAGGTCGCTATTTAGTTGCTCCGTCCACTTAAAGGTCCCGAGATTCCGTCAAACCATCGCATTGAATCCATCTTCATTGGATCCCCCAGCTCTAGAGTGGTCGCCATTTTTGGCCGAACCATTGTCGGGAGCCCTGCGCGTTCTGCTGTTCTGAACCGCACTTAATACAAGGGATGACTCCGGATCATTTTCTCTAGGCTTTGGGAACGACATTAGTAGCCCGGAGCTACACTTGGGTTTGCACCAGTAATTATTTTGTGGGAAGAAGTCCTCACATTCCTTAACATTAGTTACAGTGCACTCATTGAGCAGCCCCTGCATCCTTCTCTCAAACCCAAACCACGAGCGGAAAGAGCGGGTCAAGATTCGAACCAACCAATCCCAGGACATTCGTTTTTTTTTTTGGTTCGAAATATTTTCCAGATGAAAATTCATTTCTTCCATCGAAAATTAAACTATTTTGCAGAAAATTAAATTTTTTATCTAAAAATGTAACTAATCCATTTTTGGTTAAATACTTGTTTTATAGTTTTAGTATTCGTTTTTAAGGTTGCATATTTAACAATTTTGTTGAAATTTTTAACAAAAAATATCTTTTTCAATTGAAAATTCATCCTTCTTAATAGAAAATTATTCTTCTTGTTTAAAAATGGATTTCTTGGTTGATAATTTAACTGTTTTGTTCAAAATTCGATTTTTTTTGTTATTTGAAAAAACGTTTTCTCAAACAAAAAATTTAACTGTATCATTTTCCATTAAACATTTTTTTAAATTCGAAATTCTTTTATTTGAAAATGTAACAGTTGAAAATTCATCTATTTTAATTAAGAATTCATTTCTTTGGTTGCAGAACTAATTTTAGGTAAAAGTTCTTTTCTTTTGTTATAAAATGGTTGTAAATTCAAGTATTTTTTTGGGAAATTAAACTATTTTGCTGCAAACTTTTTGGTTGTCAATTTATTGTTTTGAACTGATAATATAACCGTTTTTGTTTAAAAATCATCTATTTTGTTCAAAATTCGTTTTTTGTTTTGTTGTTTTACAGTTGACTTTAAAAATTTTGGAATTTCTGTTTTCGGTAGAAACTTATTGGCTTGAAAATTAAATTATTTGTTTGCAAATTCAGTTTTTTGCTTAAAAATTTAAATATTTTGCTGAAACTGTGATTTTTTGGTATGCATAATTATTTATCAACTAAATCTTTGACTGTTCAATTTTTCGTTAAAACCTTACTTTTTTAGTAGACATTTCAACTATATAGTTAAAAATGTATGTATTTTTTTGAAATTTCATCTTTTTTGGAAGAATATTAGTCGTTTTGTTATTGAATACATTTTTTTGGTTGAAAATTTCACTATTTGCTTGTAGATTCGATTGTTTTTATTTAATCACAATTAATTTTTTGAAATAGAAATTTAAATATACCATTTTTTGTTGAAAATTAATCTTTATTACTTTAAAATTAACTTCTTTCGTTGAAAATTCTATTTTTTATCTGAAATTTTAACTACTTTTTTTTGGCTGAATACTTATTATTTTATTTTAACATTTGTTTCTAAAGATGGAAATTAAACAATTTTTTTGACATTTTTTTGTTTAAAAATTACCTTTTTAGTTGAAGAAACATCTTCTTTGGCGGTAAATTATTCTTCTTTGAAAACTCATATTTTATTAGATAAAGATTAATTTCTTCGATTAAAAATTCGCATTTTTTGGTTAAAAATTAATTTTTCAACTGCAGACTGATGTATAAATTAAAATTTTAAGTTAAAACATGTATTTTTAAAAGTCATTTTTAGGTTGAAAATTGAACTATTTTGTCGAAAATTCGCTTATTAGTTGTTAAAAATTAATTGTTTACTAAAAATATGACCAAGATATGCAGCACTAAATTTGAAACATTTCAGACCCAGAAATGTTGTCTCCTATATCTATTTACATTAAGTAAATTATTATTTCTTTTCGCAATGAGTGTAATGCTTCTAAGGTAACTCGCGATTTTAAAACCATAATACGTTTGAGGAGCAGCTAGAAGTAGATCGTCATTCGTGAAGTCGGGAGAGCTCGAATTCCGGCACGTGCATTTTCAGTTTTATACGAGGCTGGTTTTCGCAGCATTTAACTGAGCTGACTCGCTGACTCGCTGACATGCTTCGTTTGAATTGGTTGCTCTCAGATCGGAGAGGTGTCGGGACTGAAAATTCCCACGTTCTGGAGACACTAGTTTGACCGACTGTCCCCTAAAGTAACACAGGAAAAGAAGGTTAGTTACGCTAATCGAAATTTATTACCATGTTTACACCTCTCAATTGAAAGGTCCATTATACGAAATTTCGCACATTTAGAACGAGTTGCAGAAGCAGCGGAAAGGATTATCGAGTTGCTAAAACATTCATACCACCCTGCACACGAGAGCAATCATTATTACCGGACTAACGTATCATGAGTCATAATAACCTTAGTCGAGACCCTAACCCAGGGAACGACTTTAACCCTTAAAAAAACTCGAAGCCTAGTCGAAACCCCAATGAAGTGAATAATATGAAAACCGAATTTCAGGCTAACGCTAATAAAAGAGGTCAAAAGAATCCAAATTCTAATCAACCTTTCAAAAATTCTGATCCTATTAATAACCCGTTTTTACTCGCGACCAGCAAAAAAAGGGACTCATGATCTTCCCCCAAAGATGGTATATCCTGTTGGAATTGTGGACGTAACCAAGCCTTTCTGTCCCATTTTCTCGGGAAACGAGCAAAAGAATCGTTAAGCCGGGCCGCAGCGATTCTTAACCTTTCTGAAGATCCCCTAAGTATAATTGATTTCACTTTCGTAGTTCCTTCAGAGCTTCCTCTAATTCAACTCTTCCACGAGTCAATATGGTGGGCTCAAGACCGATTCCCATTTTTCAAATGTCAGAAATTTATTATTCCCCTACATCCCCGAGTGGACCTGAACCGTTGATGTTCGTTAACCTCTACATTTTGGGCCACCCCATTAAGGCTTTAATCGATGCAGGCTCTTCTAGAACCTTTATAGGACCTAAAGGTATGATACTCACAGAGGAATTGGGATTGGAAATCACTCACAGTAACAGTTTAGTGCAGGTAGCGAACAGTATCTTGGAAATAGTTTCTCAAGAAGTTGCGGTTCCTATGAAACTAGAAAAAAAGGGAGGCTAATGTCCATGGGAGTGATGAAAAGCCTACCAGTGGCCCTAGCTCTAAGTTTAGATTTCATGAAATTTTTGAAATGCAAATGGATTTTGTAGACAGGACCTGGAATTTTAAAGAGGACCTTTTAAAATATTTAGATTTGAAATAGAGGAATGAACCAAAGATAGGTGCTGCGGGTTGAATGAGCTAACCACGGATCAGGCCGAAATTTAAAAAATCTTATTGAAAATCGAATTACCAGAAATTCCTGAGAAGCCTTGGTCAACGAATCTAACGGAACACATAATTGATGTTGGCAGGTATCCAACTAAAAAACAAAAGCTTCCCTAAGTATCTCCTAAAGTCTTGGAGGTAAAAATCGCGGAAGTAGATCACATGTTAGCAGACGGCAAAATAGAACCGTCGAAAAGCGATTGGTCATCCTATGTTGCTACGGTTAGAAAGCCCGATAAGAGTTATCGATTCTGCTTAGATTTCCGGAAGCTGAATGACGTAACTAAAACAGATGATTACCCCCTTTCTCAGATGAACGGAATATTGGACAAGTTGCGTAAGGCTAGATATATTTCAAAAATAGATTTATATAAGGGTTTTCTTCAAATATTTCTCGACATAGGAAGTCGAGAAAAGATCACGTTTACCGTACTGGTTCGGGGACTCTTCCACTTTAAAAGAATGCCGTTTGGTCTCACCAATTCTCCCGCCACTTTCCACAGATTGTTAGATCGTCTTATTGGTCCTTAAATGGAACCTCACTGCTTCGCCTATCTGAACAATTCAATAATCGTGGCGCAAACTTTTAAGGAGCATTTGGCATGGCTCGCTAAAATGCTGAGCAAAATCAGAGATTCTGGAATGAAAATAAACCCTAACAAATGTGAGTTTTGCGTAATACCGGTTAGGCTATTTAGTAAATGAACGAGGTTTGCAAATTGACCCAGAAAAAGTAGTACCCATTTTAGAATACCCTATCCCTCGAAATTTAAAAGATATCCGACGTTTCTTGGGAATGGCGTCGTGGTATCGTAGATTCATCCCAGATTTTGCCACGTTAGCTTCACCTCTAACGAAGTTGCTACGAAAAGATCGACGATGAACATGGGCAGAGGATCAACAACTAGCTTTCGAACAAATTATAACATATTTAACCGATGCACTGGCATTAGCCTGTCCAGACTTCGGGGTTCATTTTAGACTGCAAACTGACGCTAGCGACTCCGGATTGGGCACAGTATTAATGCAAACCATTGGGAGAATAGAATATATGATGTCATACGCTAGTAGGTCCTTAAAAGTAGCAGAGCAACATTATAACACCACTGAAAAGGAATGCCTAGATATTATATGGGCCATCCAAAAGTTTCGCACCTACGAGGGGTGTGTTAAAGTAACATATGTATTTATCGTTTGACTCATAAACTATTTTTCTACATAGTCCCCTTGGACTTGAATACATTTTTTATATCTGTTCTCAATCTTTGACAAACTTTGTTTATAAAAATCCGTGCCCTATTTTTTAAAGAATAATTTAACAAAGTCTTTCACTTCATCATTTGAATTTAAGTGATGGCCACCCAAATTTTCCTTTAATTTAGGAAAAAGAAAAAGTTACTTGGTGCGAGATCTGGATAGTAGTGTGGGTGATCCAAAATTTTCCATTTGAATTTTTCTAGTAAGGTTTGTGTTTTTTTTTGCTGAATGAGGCCATGCATTGTCGTGAAAAAGCAACACTTTTATCGATAATTTTCCAGGACGCTTTCGTTTAATGGCACTTTTAGGTTTTTTTAGCACTTCACAGTAATCATCTGCATTTATCGTGGAACCGGATTCAAGAAAATCAATCAACAGAACACCTTCGATGTCCCAAAAAACTTTTTGGCCTGTCTGCACGCTGCTCATCATGAACTTCTCCGCGTCCCTCGAGAAAATATGTACGCCACCGACGCACCATTTGCACACTCATGATTTTGTCACCATAAATATGCACTAATTGAGTGTGAACTTCGTTTCCATTAGGCCCTTTTGCAGTTAAAAAGCGAATAAATGCACGCAATTCACAAGTGGACACGTATTTCATAGGTAGCTCCATGGTTTCCGAGCCGGTACTGATGAACACCCCTCGTTTTTAGAGGGTTCCCACTTCACGGTCATCACAGATCATATCAGTTTACTTTGGCTATCTAATCTTGAAAATACAACTGGTAGACTGGCGAGGTGGGCGTTATCGTTACTCGAATATGATTAAAAAATAGTGCATAGAAAGGGAGCTCTTCATCATGACCCAGATGCTCTACCGAGGGTGCATGAAAGCCCTATAGAACATATTCACTTTATTAGTAACCCAACACTATTTTGGTACTATCGTCGTTTCCTTGCCGTGACTGATTTTCCAGAGAAATGTCCTATTTGAAGAATCTCGGGATTCGTGGTTCAGCGCATCGTAGAACAGCCCTGGATTAACGTGGCCGCAGATATAATGGGGCCCTTTCCCCCAAGTAAGTCAGGATTTAAATATGTACTCGTCATACAAGACTTGGGGGGGGGGGATCCCCTCAGGTTCTTTTGACAGATAATGGCCCGAAATTTATTAATAATATCCTTCGCTCCAGGGCACAAGAATTTAAAATTTTATACTCTAACCCCCCCCCCCCCCCCCCCCCCCCCCCCCCCCCCCCCCCCCCCCCCACACACCCTCCAGCACCGCCCACAAGCCGAACCGGTTGAGCGGGTCAACCGAATATTAAAAACAATGATCCGCTTCTCAAATAGTCCGCTTCTCAAATGGAATACAGCTCTACCCTAGGATCACCTACTTCTCAGGATAATCGACCAAAAATCCAGGTAAAGTGAAAGCCCCCTTCACCTCTAGACCTTAAAGTTAAGCGCCCTGAAGGTTTTCCGGATTGGATACTAGTTGGCTCGAGAATACCAAACTTAGGCCCGGATGTTGGAATTGCCACGACCTGTCTCACGGTTACCCGGGTTATCCGAAGTCGTTTATAAATAATTTCTGCTTCAACTGCGGGCAGCCCGCAATCACTGTCCGCCAGTGTGCTAGCTGCAACCAACCTAAGGAGCCAGGAGGAGCCCTGAAATCCCATCGAAATTCTCCCCACAAATTCCCTCCTTAATTTCTCTTTGTCATCCAAAAACCCCTTAAAAGAAAATCTCTGTAGTATGAACCTTATTAGACGTTCCTAAACAAATCCCTATTTTCGATATCCATTCCCTCCTTATCTACAAGATGGCCGTCGTTAACCCTAATAGCTTTTTTTGAGGGAATAAGCCTTATTACTAATTATAGCTAGTGGTATTTCTTAGCAGCCCAGAATTATTCTCATAGTCCTAAAAATGGTCGTCATCCTAGTTATCTAATTCTGAAAACAATATTGTGTGCAGTTGTACCCTGTACCTTAAAGTGTTTTAAAAAGGTATTGCTGTTCATAGTTGTTAATAGAAAAGTTTCATTTTTAAATATCAATAATTAGGTTATAATTAATGTAGAAATCGTAATCATAAATAAATACAAAGGTTATTTTGTAATTGTTAGTTACAAATTGCTCAACCTTTATAAATTAACTAATCTTGCGAATCAATCTTGAAGCCTCGTGTCCCGTGAAATTGTGCTGCAGGTTTTGTTTTATTGAAGTGAAAGATTCTTAATAGTCCAGATAATTGTTAACCACTTTCGGATGGAGTCCTTGCTCGGTCCTCTCTCTGAAGAGGAGAGTTGTGATGTTGCATTTTGCAACTCACAAGGCACATGTTATGGTAAATTTTTAGTTAAAGATAATTGATTAAGTTGTGAATTATAGTTCCACTATACACCACTGAGGCTACGCGACGCCCTATGATTCGTTACGATCTAGTTGTAATTTAACTTCTTATCGCTGATACGTTCCGAATTCTTATTTTTCTAGATGTAAAATCTTTTCTGGAAGTCAACATCATCATCGTGGGATCTCGCAGAAGGTTGAGAATCAGCGGGACGCCGGAAAGACTCAACTAACTCGCTACTGCTACTGAAACTTTGACTGTATCACTCAAATTCTCCAGCCAGTTCTACTATGAGGCGTTGCTGCCAACCAAACTGCTGAAAACCTCAACGGGAATTGCTTGCAGAGATTAACAGGAAATTACCTGAATTTCCTACAAGACCTGGATTACCTCAAAAGATTCCAAAGTCTCCGAACAAGAGAGCGTATATTTCATCTAACTTCTAGGCAAATCCAATGCGTACACTATACCATCGACATCTACTATACATTTGGCCACACTGTAGTTCAGGCCTGTACCGTTAATATTCCGAATTTATTATCACGGTGGCAAGAATATTAATTGTAATAAACGAGCCCGTTACGTTGTAAATGTTCTAGGAACGCTTTCGGAGAGCAAAAGAAAACAATAGCTTACATTGTTTCATTTAAGGAAAGTAGCAAGAGAAAGTTGAACACCAAATCTATAAATAACTGCATCATTTTACATTGTACGGTATTGTTTTAGTCCTACGGTTGTCCACGCAACGTTGTGGAAGCCGCCGAACTCCGACCAATAGGAGAGGAGCAAAGTGGAAATGACGTAGGTTGGGTTAGGTTACAAATTCTCGAGCGAGCAGCAATCCGAACCAGGTTACCCGTTTTTGCTGTTGACTGGGAACTCGTCGTATTAGCGAGTAAGATTTTTGAGTTCCAATCGTGTGAAACCTCTCAGCCTTTGTCTTTTTATTGGCCCAGAAAGCCTGAAAATTTCAGTGTTAGCTTAGGAAGCCCAAAGTGAATTGTTGATTTTAGTCGACCCAGAATGCCACAAAATCTAGTCTAGTTGGACAAGAGAGCCTTAGATCAAGCTCACAAGTCACGTGTTGGCCCAGAAATCCCGAAGTTTCAAGTTGTTGAGGTTAAGTTAGCCACGTGGCCACGAGGTTTCACAAGATTGTCTCTTCAAAGTTGTATAGTGAAAATTCCTGATTTTATGCCTCCCTTTTCTTATTTAAAGTTGTGTAATGTTTTGTATTTGATATTGTGATAAGATTTTATATTTGATTGTGTGATATATTTGGTATGATTTCACTTTTGCTATTTTACTATGGTGATCTGATGCCCGCGCACACACAGAAAATTACACCGGCACACAGAAAAAAGTGGTCTATACGACACACTACACTAGCATCTCTATATGTTTTGTAGTCGCTGAATTCGAATCCGGTATCCACATAACCAAGTTGGTTCGTATTTTTCTGAAAAACGAAAAAATAGACGTAAAATCGATAAAAACAGCGATTTTTTAGGTATATTTTTCAAAAAAAAATTTTTTTTCTTGCCGGGTGGACTTAACCAACATATTTATGTGTCTTTTGGGTCGCTGAATTTGAATCTGAGGCCCGAATAACCAATTTGGCTCATACTTTTTCGAAAATCGCAAAAATAGATGTAAAATCGACGAATGCAGTGATTTTTCTTGTATACTTTTGCAACAAAAAAATTTTTCATGCTTGTTGGTCTAAATCAGAATATTCTTATGGATTTTGGGTCGCTGAATCCGAATCCGGGCTCAAAATAACCCAGTTGGCTCATATTTGATCGAAAAATGCAAAATTAGAGGTAAAATCGACGAAAACAGCGGTTTTTCGTGCATATTTGTGCAAAAAAATATATCTTCATCACTGATTCTGAATCCGGGGTTCAAATAACCCAGTTGGCTCATATTTTATTGAAAAACGCAATATTAAACATAAGATCGACGAAAACCTTTAAACCTTTACGTTCCTCGACTGGGATTGTTGTTCACTGTAGATTCCAATTGCGTCTCACGTTTCGGGGTTTTTAATTTGCATTAGTCTCCTTGCATGACAATAGTAGGATTTTTTGTGAATAAGTTTCACTTACTTTTAGCGTTACCCAGGAACAACGACGTGGACATATTAAATTCTGTTCCCTTCAGAATGCTTTATTACCGTCGGTCCCCTTGCCTCTCACGCTTATAGGGTTCTTTTATTTTTTATTTTTCTTTATATCGCTTGTATCGAACCCTTTTGTCCTTAAAAGACCTACGTAGTGGGTTTCGCTTTCGTTTGGTACCTTGATGGACTTGATCTCGTTTTAAACTCCAACAGTAGTCAGTCATCATTTTGATATCCCAGCATCCATGATTTCGCCTCTCCATCTCTTTTATATCCTGGTGGAAACGTTTGCCTTACTCTTTACTAAAGTCTCCCAGGTTGTCTGGAAGCTTATTTATATGTGAATGAAGAAAATGTAGCTTCAAATTCATAAGGCAGCCTAGTTTACCAAAGTTTGTTACCATTTCTGAAACCACATTTTGATAGTCTGGACTTTTCTCATGACCTAAAAAGTTTTTTACAACATTTTTAAAACTAAGTCAGGCATCTTTCAGTGTCAGACATTTTCGTAATGAATTTTGGATCCTGCAACATTTTTCTTATTTGCGGACCATCGAAGATCCCCTCTTTTAATTTTGCTTCGAAAAGTTGTGGAAATTGATCTTCCAAATACGCATAGCAATCGACCTCCTTGTCAAGCGCTTTGACAAACTGTTTCATAAGACCAAGCTTTATATGAAGGGGTGGAATTAAAACTTCTTTTGGGTCAACTAGATGTTCTGCAATTATATTTTTTGTCCTTGCTCAAACGATGTTCTTTTTGGCAATCTTTTTTTTTTTGTAATGACGAACGCGATCTGGACTGTCCCATAAGCAGAAATAACTAGCTGTTTTTGTATACCCTGATTTCTGTCCTAAAACGACTCCAAGAGTTTTGAGATCCCCGAAAATTTTCCACTTGTAAGTTGAGTAATTAATTTTTTGAGGACAAATTTTAAGCTACTGTAATGTTATTTCAGTTCCGTAGAATGTGCGATTGGAATTGGAGCGTAAACATTAGTATTACGCAATGACACTGCTTTTAGACTGCTGTTAGAAGAGTCAATGAATAGCCGCCAATTTTCCGGTCTATACAGTCCAGGTTTCATTTTTTCCATTAATCAGCGACCCCAAAAACATACAGATATGCTAGTGCCATCTATCGGACAGACCCCTTTTTTGTGTGCCGGTGTTATTAATTGTTTCCGAAAGATAAAAATAGTATCTTTCATTCTCCTTCTTCAAATGTGTATCCCATAAATATAGTTGTTTGCCCCACAGCCCTATATGCTTGTATAATTGCCCCCCTTTTTTTTAGTAGCTGAGGATAATCCGTTACTTTCTACCCCCTTCGCCCATTTTACGGAAAATTAATTGCGACAAATTGAGTTAGGCTCTATTATATAACTCTGCGAAATCATGGAGTATCGTAAAGGGAAAATTTTTAATTGTTTGAAATATTATGTCTCGAAATGTTATTTTGATATATACTATAATTCGCTATGCTATCATTTACGAGTAAGAAACCCTTACCTTTTTGAAACCACGCCCTCTACCGGATTATCCTACATTTGATTTGAGATGACGGGAAATTATTAGGCAAGTTCCGGTTCCGGTACACCATAACCTCAAAATGTTATTTGTTATAGTTAAGCTAAATTTTGAATTTGAAAGTTAGAATTCTAGTTTCGTTGATTTTTGAGATTTCGCTTAGTCGTTTATGTTTTGTTAGTTTTTTTACCCATGAAAGGTCTGGCGCCCAACATTGTTTATAAAAAGGTTATCTTGAGGTTACGGTGCTGAAGGTGTATTAATTCTCTTTGTCTAAAATACATTAATATTACACTGTTTAATACAGTTTTCAGACATACTTCATACGCATTATCTATTGTTTGAAAAAATGTTGGATGTCCTTTTCTGAGATGTCGTATATGTTCTGCGTCGCTTTTCTTTCACTGCATAAACGAACTCAAATCTAGGAACAGAAAAAAGTCATATGGTGTTAGATCAGGCGTAAACGGTGGCTGTTCCAATACAAAAATTTTGGGCTTGCCAAAAACTGCTGGATATAAAGCGCTTCGAATGCTGGCGCGTTGTCCTGATAAAGGCTCTATAAGCTGTTTTTTCATACTTCAGTGTTCTCTTCTAACACATTCACGATAGGTCAGGTAACTATTTGATGTGAATAATTCCTCGGATATTGAATAAAATTATCATAATTGTGAACACCAATGAATTCTTTGGGCGCTTAGTTTCAGGATCATATTGAAAAACCCATGATTCGTCACAAGCTATTACATTTTCTGAAAACTTTGGATTATTTTCTGTTTTCCAGGATGTCAACACAAATGTTTAATCGAGTCTCTTTCTTCTCAAGGGCAGCAGTTTTGGTACGATTTTAGCACAGGCTTTTTTCATTTGCAAATATTTCAAATTGGTGGAACAGTTTCTTTATCGATGATCACTAATTTATCAATTGTTTGAATACTAAGGCATCGATTTTTCCGAATAATTTGAGAAATTTTTTCAACTTTACCGTCTGTTTTCGATATGTAAGGACAACCAGGATGGGGTTCGTCTTCAATCACTTCCCTCAGTTTCTAAAATGTTTTAAACCACTCGATCACTTGATTACGAGACAAACAATCATCATCATGCCCAATTTTTAATAAATCCTAAGTTTGTGTAGTATTTTTGCCAATTTTAACAAGGAATTTCACGTTGACGCGTTGTTCCACTTTCACACTCAACATAATTCTGACTGAGCGCAAGGACACGGTATGCTTCAAAAAAGGGTACAGAAACTCTTAAATTATTCAATGTTTTCTTATCTATGAAAGTAAAGTGTGACGCAAAACGTAATTATAACCTCTTCATTTTTGAAAATTCTATTTAGCATGTAAATATCTGCAAATTCCTTCAACACATATTTCGTTTACCGACAGGTACCAAAGTCGCGAAAGTTAGAAACAGGTATCTATAAATACTATTCGAAACACTATTTATTGAGTTATTTTTCAACTCATGCAATTAGGGCCACACTCATAAATAAAGAGAATTGCTTCAAATTTGTTTGAAATCGGAAATTATATATAAATAAGGAATGAAAATAACTTCATAAAAATCAGTTTTAATATTTTTAAGATGGAATTTCAAACATGAAATTGTGCGGTTAAGTAGAGAGAACCCTTTCAAGTATATTTGAATAGAAAATTAACATTATGAACGGAAATGAATTTATAACCTTTATAACGATAACTATTTTATTTGTGGGTTAAAATCACGAAGTTCACATGATAATCTATTTCAAAGGAATTCGATCATTGGGCTGTTTTTACCTTCAGTTGAGCGTATTGTTATTTGGTTAAACGCTGGTAACATTTGGTTGTAAGGATTAAATAGGTATCTTAGTCTATTGTTTGTGAATCTGGATTGTAAGTTTGGTTAAAATCTAGATTGAAAATTTTATTGAAAACCAGGTGGGAATCTAGGTCTGAAATTAGGTCTATAATTTTGTTGGTATTGATTTGGGAAAGACAGAAATGAAAATCAGAATGGTGAAAATGGAAATCGGTTTCTACATGGTTTTTTACCCTGGTTATTTTGATTCCTGTTTTGTTTAATCTTTTCACTATTTTTATTTTTCCTTGAATCTTTATTATTATCCAAATTATGTTTATCCCCGTTACTATTGTTACACTTTTGTTCGTTTTATCCTCAATTTTTTGTTCTGTTATTTGTAAAACTTGCCCTCTAACTTTCGACTTTGCTAGGTCAATTTCCCATTTCTAGCCTAAATCTTCTAATTGTTCAAAAGTATCAAAATCGTTCCTTTTTATTTACATTTTATATTCTATTCGTAGGCTTTCGTAAGCCCTACGCAATTCCGATTCGCGGCTTTTTCTATGGTATAATTTTGTAAATAGTTTTCTAATTTCTGTAATATAAGTGTGAATATCCTGAGTCCTTTTTTGGTTGCATAATTTTATCTTTTGCCTAATTTCCTCGGAAAATCTTTCATCGATATATGTAGGCATTTTTAAAATCTTCGAAAAAATCTGACAGTGCATCATCGATTAATAATGCGTCTCAGTTCTCTAAAATATCGCAGTCATTTGTTTGATATCCCCTTTTACATCTTTTTAATTCCTCTAAGAAATGCGCGGGACGATCGTCTTTATTATTGCGAAATTTAATTGGCTAATTGCTCATGATTTGAAACGGCGTTTGTATCATGCCGAAAGGAAAGTAGGTAGCTGGAATTGTCTGCGTGTTCTGTTTTGGTTTAAGTAGATTCTATTCTCTGTAAGTTCGCTATCATACGTATTTTGTAATTTAAAATGATTTTTTCTTGTTCTGCTACGGGTCTCAGTATTCTTGTAGGATAGTTGACGAGGTCGTTTTGAATTTTCTCGTAAATCGAATTGTACGGATTACCTGGTACGAGATTGTTCGTTTCTATTAATTCTAATATTCGGTTCTATTGTTTTCTCTCTGAGTTCAAAAGAGCTATTTTCTGTAGGGTCTAGCCTAATCCCTAAGTTGTTTGCCCTTTTTTTTCTTTCGTTAAAAAATTTTTCAACTTGGCGGTTCATGAATTCGTTAAATTCTACGCTCTCTAAGAGTTCATCTGTCTCTAAGATGAACTATGTTCAACCGATTGTTTGCTTACAGGTGTTTCCGTGTTTAATTTATTTTTGTATTAGATTTAAAGTCTTATTAATAGATCACCCTGCAATAATATTCAATGTGCTTTCTGAATTAGTAATTTTATTTTGTTTGGAGAATTTTAATTAAAATTTAATTAATCATTTTACTATCCTGGAGTACGAAAATTGGTTTATTTTCGTTGTACGGTGCTTAGTTTAGGAAATGTGTCGCATGACCTTGGTGCGAGTTGTAGGGGTACAGGTTGCGCGTATTCGCCTTTTAGCGCGTTTAATCGTTTCGTCGTGTTTGGCGGTTGTTGGGCTTTTAAATAATGTTTCATCCTATACTAGGTTTCCGTGATAGATTCCCACATTTTTTATTCCCGATGGGAATATTTAATGCATTCTATTTTAGGTTTTAATTTGATATTGAAGTGTTACTGAATTCCAAATTGTATTTATTTTGGCTCTACGACCTTTTGTTTTGAAGATACGTGGCGTGAACTTGTCGCGACGCGTGGGTATAGTTCGCTGAACATGCGAATTTGGTGAAATTGTGCGCCTAAATGTCTTGCTGCATAGGACGAGTCGAATAATCACCTAATATCACAACTATGATAATTTTCTATTCTGATTCTTTTATCACTCTGGTTCTATTTCTAATTTTTGGTTTCGATTTTCACAAACCTGTGATATATAGCGAAAGCACTCAACCCCGCAAATTGAAGAAAGAAAGATTGTGTGCGTTACCAAAAATATCACATAAATAATATTCCTTTCGCAAATGAAACCAATTTGCTAGATAAAACCCGTGAAAAACCAATACGCGCATTTTATGTCGAATCAATATCAACAATAAAAATCGCATAAACAATCAGGCAAAAATCAGTGTAAATCATGGTGAAAATTAAATCTCAGAGGGACAAATAAAACATCATATCACAAATAGAACAGTCACATAATGTAATCAGGACTACCTTAATAATGTGTTATCAATATGAGAAGGCAAGGAAACAGATCAAGTAGTAAGAAAGAAAAATAAAAAGTCAAAAGCGTTTTAAGAGTTAAGAGTCAAACGTAAATTTGGATTTAACATTGTGTCCCTTTTAATCGGTAAATTTCAAAGTTTTGAATGAATAGTGTGGGATTTTATGTTCGACGCCAGGTATCACGGGGGTAATGCTGAGGAGAGATTTTGGGATATGAAGAGCCGACTTAAAATTGTAGCCGCAGACCGCCATTCCGTGGCGAATGGCTCGTGGTCGTAATAATATCTGGTGAACGACGATGAGGTGGTCGAAAGCACCGACGGGGTTGGACGGGGCAAAAGGCTTCGGTCTCCTCCGGGAGGCGTTTCAATCGGCGGGATGCAATAGCACAGTTTCGAGAACACTACAAAAACTAGGTACAAGCTAGGCACGCAAGCAACGCGAGGATCACAACTGACCAAAAAGAAAGATCGGGTGCGTTGACCATCCGTTTCGGATAAAAATTAAAAAATTCAAGCATTTTCGAAAAATTTCTCATTACTTTTTTTAGATTTAAAAACTCTATGTATGCGTATTTACAATACATGAAAATACGAACAATTTATCCTCATGTCTTCTTCTACGACTTCGATAATTCTAATTTTTACCGGATAAGAATTTATAAAAATTTGTAATGAATAACTTTGTCATACGGCGCGTGGTTTTTGTTTTCTTCGTAAACAGTAACGTTAAAAATAGATAAATGAAAAAGTTAAATTGTTTAAAAACGACATAAAGTATGGAAAACAATTAATAGACCAAATTTGTTTACCCCAAAAGAATCTACAAATATTTTATGAAATACGAATATTTTTATCGATGCATATTACGAAATTTAAGGATATAAGTTTATTCAAATGATACGTATTTCACCGTAGCTAAGATTAAATTTAATGCCAAATAAGAAAAAAAATGTCCAAAGTAATCATGACAAATACAATTTGTACTTAATTTTGCAATATCTCAATAAGCAATCCCAGGCCGAGGTACATAAATAAGTGTAATATACATTTAATATAAAAGTTTTTAGCATATCGTAGAAAATTTCATAATTTCGACAAAAGCGACATCAACACATTACAATTGTCGATGCTTTCAAATTTAGTTGTAAGCGACTGCGTAACCGAGCGCGAAGCGCGAGATAAAAATATCATCGAGCGCGAAGAGCGAGAATCAACAGTTACGTACCCTAGGCGCGGTAAAATATGCCAGGGGGACGCTTGTTCGGGTCCATATCATGTCACATGCGGCAAGTCTCTCTGCGGCATGTCACATCTAAGTCATGTCACATCTGCGACATGTCACATCTGCGGCATGTCACATCTGCGGCATGTCACATCTGCGGAATGTCTCATCTGCGGTAGGTCACAACTGCGGCATGTCACATCTGTGGCATGTTCAAATCCACATCAAAGTGGCAAAATTGGGGCGAGTCTCTCACGACTGATTGTCACACCTGCGGCATCTCTCGCCCGCGGCAAGACTCCCCAGAGGTATATCCCATTCGGGAAAAATTTTCCAATCCACATCAAACTGGCAAAAGTGAGGCAAGTCTCCCAGGATTAATTGTCATATTCGCGGCATTTCTCATCAGCGGCAAGTCTCCCCAGCGGCATCTCTCCCCCAATAAATATTGTCAAGTACTTCCAAAGATGACGTAACTGCGGCAAGCCTCCCCAGCGACATCTCTTTCCCGAAAAAACTTTTTAAGTACTTCCAAAAGTGGAACAACTGCGGCAAGTTTCCCCAGCGGCATCTCTCCCCCACGAAAATTTTGTAAGAACTTCTAAAAATGGCAAAACTGCGGCAAGCCTACCCAGCGACATCTATCACCCAAGAAAATTTGTTCAGTACTTCCAAACATAGTAAAAAATTGGCAAGTCTCCCCAGAGGCATCTTTCTCCCAAGAAAATTTTGTAAGGACTTTTAAAAGTGGAAAAAGTGCGGCAAGTCTCCCAAGCGGCATCTCTTCCCCAAGAAAATTTTTTAGGAACTTCTAAAAATGGCAGAAGTGCGGCAAGTATCTCCAGCGGCATCTCTCCCCCAACAAATTTTTTGGTGATTTTAAAGATGGCAAAAATGCGGCAATTCTCCCCAGCGGCATCTTTCCTACAAGAAAATTTTTTAAAGACTTTTAAAATGGCAAAAATGCGGCAAGTCTCCCCAGCGGTATCCCTCCCCCAAGAAAATTTTTTAAGAACTTCTAAAAATAGCAAATGTGCGGCAAGTCTCCCAAGCGGCATCTTTCCCTCAACAAATTTTCTAAGTAGTTTTAAAGATGGCAAAAATGTGGCATGTCTCCCCAGTGGCATCTCTCCCCAATGAATAATTTTTTAGAACTTCTGAAAATGGCAAAAGTGCGGCAAGGCTCCCAAGCGGCATCTCTCCTCCATCAAATTTTCTAAGTAGTTTTAAAGATGGCAAAAATGCGGCAATTATCCCCAGCGACATCTTTCCTACAAGGAAATTTTTTGAAGACTTTTAAAAATGGCAAAAATGCTGTAAGTCTCCCCAGCGGCATCTCTCCCCCAAGAAAATTTTTTAAGAACTTCTAAAAATAGCAAATGTGCGGTAAGTCTCCCAAGCGGCATCTTTCCCCCAACAAATTTTCTAAGTAGTTTTAAAGATGGCAAAAATGCGGCAAGTCTTCCCAGCGGCATCTTTCCCCCAACAAATTTTCTGAGTAGTTTTAAAGATGGCAAAAATGTGGCATGTCTCCCCAGTGGCATCTCTCCCCAATGAATAATTTTTTAGAACTTCTGATAATGGCAAAAGTGCGGCAAGGCTCCCAAGCGGCATCTCTCCTCCATCAAATTTTCTAAGTAGTTTTAAAGATGGCAAAAATGCGGCAATTATCCCCAGCGACATCTTTCCTACAAGGAAATTTTTTGAAGACTTTTAAAAATGGCAAAAATGCGGTAAGTCTCCCCAGCGGAATCTCTCCCCCAAGAAAATTTTTTAAGAACTTCTAAAAATAGCAAATGTGCGGCAAGTCTCCCAAGCGGCATCTTTCCCCCAACAAATTTTCTAAGTAGTTTTAAAGATGGCAAAAATGCGGCAAGTCTTCCCAGCGGCATCTTTCCCCCAACAAATTTTCTGAGTAGTTTTAAAGATGGCAAAAATAGGAGACTTGCCGCATTTTTGCCATTTTTAAAAGTCCTTAAAAATTTTTCTTGGGAGATAGATTCTTCTGGGGAGACTTGCCGCATTTTTGCCATCTTTAAATCTACTTAGAAAATTTGATGGAGGAGAGATGCCGCTTGGGAGCCTGGCCGCACTTTTGCCATTTTCAGAAGTTCTTAAAAAATATTCATTGGGGAGAGATGCCACTGGGGAGACATGCCACATTTTTGCCATCTTTAAAACTACGTAGAAAATTTGTTGTGGGAGAGATTTCGCTGGGGAGACTTGCCGCACTTTTGCCATTTTTAGAAGTTCTTAAAAAATTTTCTTGAAGGAGAGATACCGCTGGGGAGACTCGCCGCATTTTTGCCATTTTTAAAAGTCCTTAAAAAATTTTCTTGGGAGAGAGATTCCGCTGGCGAAACTTGCCGCTGTTTTGCCATTTTTAGAAGTTCTTACAAAATTTTCGTGGGAGAGATGCCGGAGAGGCTTGCCGCAGTTTTAATATTTTAATATGAACCCGAAAATATTTTCCGGGGTAAAGATGCCACCGCGAAGACAATTAGTCCAGGGAGACTTGCCTCGGTTTAGCCATGTTTAATTGGACATTAAACATTTTTTGGAAGGGCGAGATGCCACGGTATGTTGCTAGGACAGCAGTCTGGATTTACAAAGAATCCGTGTTTCTTGTGCCTTTGGAATAGTAGAGATCGCGAAAAACATTACACGAATCATAAGTGGGCTGGAAGGAAATCACTTAAAATAGGAAAAGGAAATATCATTGAATCGGCCCTGGTTGATCCAAAAAAAGTATTGATTCCTCCATTACATATTAAATTAGGAGCCATTAAGCAATTTGGGAAAGCCTTAGATGCAAATAGTCGATGTTTTAAATACTTGGAAAAGAATTTTCAATATAAATTTGATGCCAAGTTGAAAGAAGGGATTTTTGATGGTCTAAAAATAAGGAAACTTTTACAAGATGATAAATTCCCAAAGACAATGACAAAAATTTAAAGGGATGCATGGTTCAGTTTTAAGGAAGTTGTGAAAAACTTTTTAGGAAATAAGAGAAGTGAAGATTATAAAGTTATATTAGCCGAAATGATTAAGAACTTTGGAAAAATGGGGTACCTAATGTCACATAAATTGCACTTCCTGCATAATCACCTGGATCGATTCCCAGAGAATTGTGGCGATTACAGTGAAGAGCAAGGAGAGCGCTTACATCAAGACATAAAAGAAATGGAAAAGCGCTACAAAGGCAGATGGGATGTCGCTATGATGGCTCATTACTGCTGGTCCCTGAAAAGAGAGTGTTAAACTACAGGCAAAAAGCGAAAAAAATCGTTACGTCGATCATTTGATAGTAAGAGAGTACGATATGAGCGGAAAACATGAACACAAGTTGATACAAAAAAATATGTCTATCGTAATTGTTTATGATGGATTGTTAATTTTTTGATCTTATTATGAGCTTGTACGTGAATTTATGAAGGTCTATCAACTCGATATATGGGTTGTTATTTTCATATTTCAATGACCTTGAAAATACTAGATATGGTCAAAATGACTTAGGATTTAGATTCTGCGGCTCTTAAAACTTACATATAAATTAAAAAAAAAATTTGTGATTATTTTGTTGGTTTGACCTTCAAATGACCTTGATCTTGAAGTAATGAAGGTCAACCGACACCGGATTTGGATTCAGCATGCTAAAAAACCTATGTCTAAATTTTTTCAGATTTTTTCAGCAATATTTTCTTCGTTTGACCTTCAAATGAGCTGGAAAGCGATCTGATCTGAAAAAAACCGACAAACGATTCAGAATCAGCGGCCCAAAAAACATAGAACCCCAAAGGTCGCCTCCGTGGACTTTGACTTTTTTTTGTGTGCTTTTGCTATCCAAACATTTGTGGAAACTAAAAATTACGTACAGTAAGAGAAAAAGGGGAGGGGATGTAGAAATATTTTGTTACGGTTTGAAACAGGGCGAAAAGCATCAACTCCCAGTTCTCTTTTTAATTCTCGCAGAAAATTTAACTTCACAGAAGGTATTTTTAATTCATCTAAAAGGTATTGAATTTAATCTTGTGTTTTAAGGAATCTATTAACAAAACTGTATAATCCTTCAATTTTCCCCATTTGACAGCTTTCTGGTTATCGATTAACAGAAGTTTAGGTCTCTCTTTTTTCGAATAAGATTCGTAGTCTATTATTCCTTCAAAGTCGTTTTGTATTTTCTTCTCTTCCGCTGTTCTAATTTTATCTTTACTTTCCCTAAGTAGTCGTTTGAGGATCCTCTTTTTGTGTTTGTAAAATTTTGTACGCCTAGTTCTTTCCTCGTCGCTAGGAAATGTCATGTTCAAAGTTTTCCTGTACGCTTGTTTTTTTGTTTTTGGGGCATCCCGAATTTCATCATTTCAACATGCATCACCAGACATTCTTCCCACAGCCGCGGCACCACACACTTCGATCACACATCTAACAATGATATCCCACAACTTAGTCCATGCACCCTCTATATCTCTGTTGTTTATAAGCGTCTCCTAGATTGCCTTATCTATGCTTTCAATTATCTTATTCTGGAAATCTATTCGCACATCCAATTTCTGTAGTTTCTCAATTTCGATTCGCGTTTGTTTCATTTTCTTAGTTCTGTTTTTTCCTATAATGCTTTATCATAAGAGACGGACCAACTAATACTTCTTTTGGTTCACTGAAAAAACAATATAGCCTATAAATAAGCTATATATTTTTAAATTGAATCTGATTAAAGCTGACCTTTTTGGGGTAGATTACATTTTCTGCTAATTTCACCTCGTTTCATTCTACTAAAATTAATATATTTAGATATACGAAACATACATCGAAATACTGAATGACATTTGTATGTCTACTTTTTAAAAGTGATTAGTTTATACGACCGTCACATGGAGCAACGCCGGAGTAGTCGTTTTAAACGTACAATTCTAGAGAGGTTCTTTTGACATGAAAGTATCGATTCCTTTTTGCAGAATTAAGTTCACAGTTCGACATTGACGCCAACTATAAAGGAGCACCTAACCTTATCAGAGATTTCTATGACAGACCTCAAGCTTTTGTCGAACCTGGTCATGGTGAGACTTCTCACAGCGTATCTATTCATTTGGAACCACTTTATCGGGAACCTATTTTCACCGGAGCTTTCCATGTCAGACCTCTTCCTGGCACACCTATTCCCGTTGAACCTGTTCCTTTCGAACGTATCCCGCTACCCAGCGGGTCAAAAATACATCAACTCGATTTTAATAGATTTTACTGCTTTTATCATAGAAAAACAACTGGTGCTTTTTATTCAGTGACAGGATTCGAAAAAAGGTTAACGCACTATAATCGAATGGTTACATCGTTGGAAGATTCAATAGTCTTGAACACATGGTTGTCGGATTGTATAAAAAAAGTGCATATTATATAGGTTATGTTCGAATTAAAATTCCCCTGGAAAAAAAACACATTTGGTACACCTGTGATAATGGACCCAACAGAAGGTGAAGTTTATCGAGAATTTCAAAAATACACGTTCCCTAGAAAAAAATGCGAAAAACGTGTTCCAAAAAATCGATAACTAGTCAACGATGTAGATAATTTACAATCTCAAAACAGTAGTCATATCCCTTTCTTCATGTAGTAGTAATATCTTTACAAAAAATACGAAAAACAAAACTGAAAATTGTACTTTCTTTCTTCAAAATTCATCCCTCATTTGGCGCAGCTTGGGTCGGAGCTGACAAGCCTGCGGTTAAATCAATTGTATACAGTTAAAAGCGGTCAGGGCCAATTTATGAAATGCAAAGTAGGGTAAGTCGACCTCACAGTAATTTGGAGAGAGAACAAACGAAATTCTATACACGTATCTATTTTATATAAATTTTTATCTACATAGTTTATCCTTAGGAAAGCGAAATTTAATTTCTTACTTTATAATAATATTTGTAATTATGGTCGGGAACTGACTACCCGACAGGAGTCATAATTCTTTATATCAAATAATAGTATCTGGACTAAGTCCCGACGGAGAGTAACGCTCCTTCGCTTTACTCGCAGTCTAGTCATTCAATTGCTACGTGTGACTGCAGTCTGGGCCTCAAGACCCTATGATCGTCAATCAAATCATGGGCCAGTCAGGAAGCTGACATATCGACGATAAATTTGAATTTAAATATCTATATCATGGTCTCGAAGTGGACTTCAGAATTAAGATTCTTATCTTAACGTCGACGGATATTTTAGTTATTAAAGTTGTATAATTAAATAATTAACGGGAATAATGTCCTGTTACACTCTTTCCCTTTAAACTGTGACGTCAAGGGGAGGATGTATCAATTTCAGTTCTGAAACAATAAGTAATTAATAGTTCTATTGAGTTAAATACTTAATAATGTACAAATTTATTTCAAATATAATTTTCTAGCATTAAAGTTGCCTACTAGTAGAGTACAATTATTATTTTTTATTATAACACCATTAAGCCATTTCCCTTACGGAGTAGGCGTGACTCACTCGGTAGGGAAGGCAGTAATGTGAGGAAGGGATATAAAATGTTTAGATTGTTCCAGAATTTTCGTGTTATTTCTTTAAAGAAGACGTTCGTTCCGCAACACTACTCCGACTCAGGTTGCTGATCAATCTCTCTAGCAATCACCCCAAGTGAAGATCCTCGCGAAGTCGTCATATGAGGTTCCCCACTTGAGTCCATTCGTATCCAAGGTATTTTGCTTTAGGCGTCATTCACTCTACTGCCACTATTTTTATTAACTATATGCCGCCATACTTTCCTGTCCTGGCATACTTCTCTAGCTTCTTTTAAGTATATGCATTTTTTCATGCAGGTCCTCGTGTTTCAGTGGCTTCCTATGTCTCTTCTAAATAGGCTCTTATTCAAACAATCTAAGCATTCTTTCCACGGTCCACCTTTCGGCACGCTACCATTTAATTTATTTTGATACACTGGTTTTGTTAGTCGTTCATTTGGCATTCTCTCAACATGCCCGAACCATCTTAATCGATTTCTTTCCCATATTTCTAGTGAATATCTGGGAAACGCTAGTAGCGTCTCTTCTGCACCACACTCTTTGAGAATTATCTCGTTACTCACTTTTTCCATTATAGTTTTCCCGCACATTATGCGCAAGAATTTCATGTCAATTACATTAATTTTACTCTTACCTTTTTCTTGATAGATCTGCTATGTCTCATTAGCCCATAGTATATACTCGGTTGGAGAAAAAGCAAAATAGAAAATTTTCAATTTGGTATAAATAAACTTTCTTAAAATTGTGCTTCGATATGCAGTCACTGGGAAATTCGGAAACGTACTTAAAGATAAGTAATTCATAGCAATTAATTATATATTCACGCTAAAAGAAAGAAAACAAAGGAAATTTAAACCTACAAACTAACAATAACGCCGAGATTTTTTACCGGGCCGGGGGGGGGGGGG